>NC_067231.1:28733958-29333958 GCF_019924925.1 Ctenopharyngodon idella
GAGGAAGTGAACACTATATTAACTGGTTTATCGGAGGAGCAGTTATTATACTCTTTACAATTGTTCTACATTCCTCACCTGCACATTTTAGGAGAAGCTCATCATCATTCAAAAAAGGCTATGTGATGCACTTTAATGTGTCCGACAGTAATGTCTCCTCTGTAAACATACATATGTACAAACGTATGGACACACACACACACACACACACACACACACACACACACACACACACACACACAGTTAAATAAACAGCAATATTTAAACTAGATGTTTCACTATGCCTATATACAGGTGCTGGTCATATAATTAGAATATCATCAAAAAGTTGATTTATTTCACCAATTCCATTCAAAAAGTGAAACTTGTATATTATATTCATTCATTACACACAGACTGATATATTTCAAATGTTTATTTCTTTTAATTTTGATTATAATAACTGACAACTAAGGAAAATCCCAAATTCAGTATCTCAGAAAATTAGAATATTACTTAAGACCAATACAAAGAAAGGATTTTTAGAAATCTTGGCCAACTGTAAAGTTTGAACATGAAAAGTATGAGCATGTACAGCACTCAATGCTTAGTTGGGGCTCCTTTTGCCTGAATTACTACAGCAATGCGGCGTGGCATGGAGTCGATCAGTCTGTGGCACTGCTCAGGTGTTATAAGAGCCCAGGTTGCTCTGATAGTGGCCTTCAGCTCTTCTGCATTGTTGGGTCTGGCATATCGCATCTTCCTCTTTACAATACTCCATAGATTTTCTATGGGGTTAAGGTCGAGTTTGCTGGCCAATTAAGAACAGGGATACCATGGTCCTTAAACCAGGTACTGGTAGCTTTGGCACTGTGTGCAGGTGCCAAGTCCTGTTGGAAAATGAAATCTGCATCTCCATAAAGTTGGTCAGCAGCAGGAAGCATGAAGTGCTCTAAAACTTCCTGGTATACGGCTGTGTTGACCTTGGACCTCAGAAAACACAGTGGACCAACACCAGCAGATGACATGGCACCCCAAACCATCACTGACTGTGGAAACTTTACACTGGACCTCAAGCAACGTGGATTGTGTGCCTCTCCTCTCTTCCTCCAGACTCTGGGACACTGATTTCCAAAGGAAATGCAAAATTTACTTTCATCAGAGAACATAACTTTGGACCACTCAGCAGCAGTCCAGTCCTTTTTGTCTTTAGCCCAGGCGAGACGCTTCTGACGCTGTCTGTTGTTCAAGAGTGGCTTGACACAAGGAATGCGACAGCTGAAACCCATGTCTTGCATACGTCTGTGCGTAGTGGTTCTTGAAGCACTGACTCCAGCTGCAGTCCACTCTTTGTGAATCTCCCCCACATTTTTGAATGGGTTTTGTTTCACAATCCTCTCCAGGGTGCGGTTATCCCTATTGCTTGTACACTTTTTTCTACCACATATTTTCCTTCCCTTCGCCTCTCTATTAATGTGCTTGGACACAGAGCTCTGTGAACAGCCAGCCTCTTTTGCAATGACCTTTTGTGTCTTGCCCTCCTTGTGCAAGGTGTCAATGGTCGTCTTTTGGACAACTGTCAAGTCAGCAGTCTTCCCCATGATTGTGTAGCCTACAGAACTAGACTGAGAGACCATTTAAAGGCCTTTGCAGGTGTTTTGAGTTAATTAGCTGATTAGAGTGTGGCACCAGGTGTCTTCAATATTGAACCTTTTCACAATATTCTAATTTTCTGAGATACTGAATTTGGGATTTTCCTTAGTTGTCAGTTATAATCATCAAAATTAAAAGAAATAAACATTTGAAATATATCAGTCTGTGTGTAATGAAGGAATATAATATACAAGTTTCACTTTTTGAATGGAATTAGTGAAATAAATCAACTTTTTGATGATATTCTAATTATATGACCAGCACCTGTATATATTACCATAGGTTTTATATGACATGTTAAGCCTCCTAAATAAATAAATAATCTTCCAGAAAAATATAGCACATTAAATTACCAGTTGTAATGTCCATGGTTGCAGTTTCCATGGTTTGGACTGTGGTTGTATCTACTATAACAGTAGTAGGGTTTATGCTGCTTGCAACTGGGGGGAAAAAAGTTAACTTTAATGATGCTTTTTGGGAAATGCACCCCAGATTGTTCCTTACTTTAGATTAGATTAGCATTAGGCAAATGGGTGTATAGTATTTGGGTACCAACAATGAAGATAAAAAATAAACAAAACAAAACATAAAAAAAGAGAAACAGCAACAAATGCTAGTTATGGAGCTTGATTTACAAAGACCACAGAGAATACATAAAATTAGGCTAAACAGAAACGTTGATGTGTGTTGCATATGTCATAGGCCCATATGTTTTATTTATTGTTTGTATTAACAACACCGTTCATTCATAAGAGGTTCAATTATAACTCTGGCCTCTGTTCTGGAAGAATTTGAGGAAGTGAACACTATATTAACCGGTTTATCGGAGGAGCAGTTATTACACTCTTTACAATTGATCTAAATTCCTCAACTGCACATTTTAGGAGAAGCTCGTCATCATTCAAAAAAGGCTATGTGATGCACTTTAATGTGTCCGACAGTAATGTCTCCTCTGTAAACATACATATGTACAAACGTATGGACACACACACACACACACACACACACACACACACACACACAGTTAAATAAACAGCAATATTTAAACTAGATGTTTCACTATGCCTATATATATATATATTACCATACTGTAGGTTTTATATGACATGTTAAGCCTCCTAAATAAATAAATAATCTTCCAGAAAAATATAGCACATTATATTACCAGTTCTAATGTCTATGGTTGTAGTTTCCATGGTTGTAGTTTCCGTGGTTGCAGTTTCCGTGGTTGCAGTTTCCATGGTTGTTGTTTCCGTGGTTGTATCTGCTATAACATGAAAAAAAAAAAGGAGAAAAAAAAGAAAAAAGAAAAAGGAATAGGCTATTACATAAAAAAAACCTAACAAGTTTTTGAGATTTGTGCAGTTCATAAATGTCACAAATTCCAAATACATTAAGCCTGGTTTGGGGGTTTTGTCTTAAAACGTTTGTTTGTTAAAATAGAACTGCAGTGTGTTCAAAAGAAATGGCAAAGACTGCAAAATAAATAAATAAATAAATAAATAAATAAATAATAATAAAATGTTTCTTTTAAAGTCTGCTGTGAATATCAATGTGTAAAAAAGTGCTAAAATATGAGAAGGTTTTATATCAATAGGAAAACTCTTTCACCATATGAATTATTTCTACGACTTTTATTTCTACATTTTTTTATGGAAAACAAGATGAACTGAAGATTAGATGAAGTGAAAGAATGATTGTACCTGTTGTTTGTCTATTGATTATTTCACATGTTAAATACACAATATAAGCATAATAAATTATAATTGGAAAAAACAAATAAAAACAAACAAACAAACAAACAAACAAAAAACAGTGATTTTACAGACAGATTATAAAACACTCACCATTAATCAGCAGCAGTAGTGACACACACAGTGAGATCAGAAACCTCATTGTGACGAACTCCACCTGCACACACATATACAACATACACATAATTGTTTCTTATGTTTTGCTATATTTTATTCCTTCTTTGTTGTGCAAATTTGCAAAGCAATTATAACATTCACAGATACTTAAATAACAGGCAAATTTTACAAAATATATAAAACAGCCAATCTCAGAGCCCAAAGAGATAGAACAGAAGTATTTTACCTGAGATCAGAGCAAACTCAGTGAGATTCTCTCTTCAGCAGCTCAATACAGTGATGCTGAACTGCAGCTCTCACGATCTTATCAGTGTCTTTAATAACTGTGGGAGGATCATAACTGGAACCAGAATTTCTCAACAATAGCTTAAACCAGTTCTTCATTTTTCATGTGACATTGAGAGATTTGTTATTTGAACTGATTGTTTCCTTGTGTACACCTGCATTCGGAAAGACATCCTTTAACTATGTGCTCAAAATAAATGTGAAGACGGAATGACGGCGGGTCAGTTTGATTTGTTTAGCACTTTTTCAAAAGTAAATGTTCAAAAATAGTACCTTAAAACACTCAGTGAGTCACTGGAAAGATTCATGTTAATTAATTTAATGATGGTAATTAATTATTAGTTTAAATAATTAATGGTTAAATTAGAGTCAATCCTTAAAACATCTGGAAGGATGCAGGCAGTGGTCAATTGGGGTTTGGCGAGATATTCAACCTAGCAAGATCATAACGGGAATGCAGAAATACATATCAAATGTATTTTTAATGCAACAAACAGTCTACACAAACCTTAACCCTAAAGTACATGGTAATGTATTTTTAAAGTATTTTTAAAGTATTTTTAAATTTGGGTACCAACAATGAAGAAAAAAAAAAACAAAACAAAACAAAACAAAAAAAACAATGAGAAACAGCAACACATGCTAGTCATGGAGCTTGGTTTACAAAGACCACAGAGAATACATAAAATTAGGCCAAACAGAAACGTCGGTGCATGTTGCATATGTCATAGGCCCATATGTTTTATATATTGTTCATTCATAAGATGTTCAACTCTGGCCTCTGTTCTGGAAGAATTTGAGGAAGTGAACACAATATTCACTGGTTTACTGGAGGAGCAGTTATTACACTCTTTATAATTGTTCTACATTCCTGCATATGTACAAACTTATGTTCACACGCACACACACACACACACACACACATACTTGTATATGTAGTTTACGAGGACTCTCTATAGATGTAATGGTTTTTATACGGTACAAACTGTATATTCTCTCCCCCTACACTACCCCTACCCCTAAACCTACCCATGACAGAAAAATGTCTGCATTTTTTTAATTAAAACAAAAAAACAAAACACCGTTTAATATGTTTTTTAAGCCATTTGGTTTACGAGGACACAGGAAGCGCCCTCATAAACCATGTTTTTGTTGTAATACCCATGTCATTATACACATTTGTGTCCTCATAAACCATGTATACAAGAACACACACAAATATATTTACCAGTTTTCAAGTGTGCAATGCTTTAATGTCAAGAATTTGTTTAAAGAATTGAACAATAAGGTTTAATTTGTTAATATTAGTCATGACATTATTATGTCATTTACACATTCTCTTGTCAAAATGGGGAGCATGAGAAGCTTGAGAGCATGAGAATGTTTTAACAAGCTGTATAAATGAATATTAGTTAATGTATTATGAAAAAACATGAATTAACAATGAACAGGAGTGTATCTTTAAATGTTATAATAAATGCTGGTGGAAAAAAAAAAAGTTTTTTGCATTAGCTATAATTAAGTTAATGAGTTTTAATTTGCACAGTAAATTTGACACATGGCATCAATATAAAGAACATTTCATCCTCTGATCTACAGTACAGTATGAGCATCTCATGAGAAGTACTGCATATTTCTTTGTTTGTGCAGTCAAACCTGATTGTCAGGTTCACTCTCGTTTTTACACATTTCACAGCTTTTATGAAACCACCCGAATGGATACTGGACAATGACTGATTCTTATCAAGTCACCAAAGTGGATTTTTCCAGTAACTGTTGCAAATGCAGTTGATCAGGATTCCCCAGAACTACTCACAGTACATGACTATCACCACTACATTAATAGTCTTTTTATTTTATTTTGCATTATCACACAATGGCAAATATGATTGCAGTTTCTGCATATTATTAGAAATGGCCAAATAATCATGCTAATTCCAGTCATACAGAATGCAGCAGATCATGATTATGTGATAAAAAAGTAAAAGGGTTGAAAATTGTGGTGAGATAACCTAATCATCGATAGAGACAAACAGACACTCCTCTATGAATGAACAGCAGGAAACCTGAACATTATTAGGAGCTGATTGTATCTATTGGCTCTCAGTGAAGCTCAAACCTCATGTATAAAGGTGTTATAGAGACACACTGAAGAGGATGAAGATTCTCTAATTATTCACTAAACAAACTCAGTCTATTCATTGAATTGAAATTGAGAGTACTTGCCACAAATGTTCATAATAAATTTGCTTTTGTGCAAGGTAAATGAATGTGCAATGAAAAATAAGCAAATGTTTACCTGACACATTCAGAAACCTGTTATACTAACTGAATATACCAGCTATACTACAACATGACATACCAGGCCAAAGAGACTTTCACACGTGCAGCATGTTAACCCTTAGAGAACAACTGGAACACAATCAATGCCTTTATAGGTTAAAACTAAATATAAAAGCAGTTCATACTCTACTTATTATACTCTATCTAATAGCTCTTATATTTATCTTAACATGTTTGACAGGAATTTGCAATCTGAATCACACAATATGGATGTTGACTACTGACATTGCTGATTGTTTATAATGTAATGTAGAAATCTTGAGTATTTGATCTGTAATATTTTGTTGTCAAATCAACACTTTCATACAACATTCAACAATATTGTATTATTATTAATAATAATAATTTAATATTTTTAATCTGAATGTTGCATAAATGCAGCAGCTAAAAAATCAGTTGAGTAAACTTAAAAGTTTAAGGCAACAAACTTCAGCAGATTTTTGAGTTTTCTCAACTTCTTGTATTCAGTTTATACAACAAAAAGTTGAGAAAACTCAAAAATCTCCTACAAAAACAAGTTGAGAAAATTAAAAAATCTGTTGAAGTTTGTTGCCTTAAACTTTTAAGTTTTCTCAACTTTTGATTTTTTACAGTGAGTGTGTCTTAGTGGTCAACGGTTAATAATGTTAAGCTCTCACACAACAGGGTCAATCGAGGACAATAGAGAACTTATGCAAATATGTCACAATGAATGCACTTTGTCCTACTGGCTCTTTAACTTAATTTTCTCTTCACCTTCTAAACCTGAAAACTAAAACAATACAAAGAAACACGTTTTGGTAACCTGATCACTGACTGATCGTCACCACATCTTACCTTTAAAGAACAATTCAACTGTGAAATTATTCAAAGCCTTTAGAATGGAAAGTAAAATAGCAAGACTCTTCTCAGACATATTATCATAACATCACTATGGAAAAGAAGTAAAACAATTGTAAATATAGCAGTAAAAAGATAAAGCTATGATCATTAAACATTCTCATTCTTTTACTGAAAGAAAATGATTACAAAAGGAAAAACATAGTATGAGGCCAACCATCAAATGTATTAATTTATTTTTTCCTCATTTACCTTTTGGATCATTAAGTCCTTTTTTATACATGCCTTAATAAAATATTACAATACAATTTTTTAAGAAAAGAAAGTCATATTAGTTGTCTACAATCACAATATTCACCAGGAGTGTTAAAGTCAGCCTTTTATAGAACCATTTCCTTGAACTGCATTGCAATCCATTTTTTAACTCTTTCCACGCCAACATTTTTTATTTTTTTTTAATGTTGCCAGCACCAGCATTTTTGATGGTTTTCACAAACTTTTATGGCCCCCAGAATATTTTGTTGTATTAATGTCTGAACATATATATCAAAAGAAAGAACAGAGCCTCTGCCTTAAAAAGAAGAAGAAACAAATAAAAAATATTCTAGCTTCATGAATTATTTTTTATTAACACTTGAATGTGGGTAAGTTTCATTAGAAAAAAAGAGCAAATCACAAATTTATCATAGGCTTCATCAGCATTGGATTGAGCAAAACATAGATTGAGTAAAATAACAGTTATGAAACAGTTCAGAAACCCAAAACCAGTGTGGCCAATTTAAATGGCATTAGACAATATTCATATAAAATGTTGCAAAATTTTTTGTGGTACTACACTAAAAGATGGTCAGGACACTCATCAGAAGAACAAGAAACACCATCAGAGAACCACACAGACAAGAAGCCTCAGATACCTTCACTTGGTCTGGGACCCACTTATCTGTGAACAGGGAATATAATGAAAGACAGTGAAATGTATTAATGACAGAAATCATCAGAAACCTTTATTTACAAAATGATTAAAATAAATGAAATGTTCACCTGTGTTCCCTTCAGACAACATCAGAGGACCCATGGATATGGAAGCACTGTCATGGAAGTCCAGAGACCTGCCCTCTCTCCGCTGGTGTCCAGAGTCACAGTCCTGATAGAGAAAAGAGCAAAATCCAGCTGTGTGAATCCCTGTTAAATATCACTGCACAAACATGAAACATAAAGGAGTGTAAAAAGTCACCAGAAGAGGGCAGACTTGAACATTAACATACTAAGGCCCTGTCCACATGGAGACGAGTTTTGCTGTATACGCAAACATTTTGTATCGTATAGGCATTTTTTCCAGACGGAACCGGCATTTTCATAAGGTGAAACCGCTATTTTTTTAAACTGGGTCCCAGAGTGGATAAACCTGAAAACGATGCCCTTGCGTTTTCGTGTGTACAGCCAATCCGTATATTTTGTGAAACGATGATGTTAACCCACAGCAACAACAATAGCAGACTATATGCTTGAGTTCGTGCTGCAGAAGCTACTGAGCCTAATAGCTTTACTAAAATAAAGCTTTTTTTCTAAGCTTTACTAAAATTTGTATACAGCGCGCAAGCTTTATGCGCATGCTCCAAGTCTTATTCTCCATTTTTAGTGTATCCCTGTGGCAGAATTACAGTGCCAAATACTGATCTGGCATGTATACTACATCGTTTTGAGTCGGTTTCAGTGGTTTCGTGTGTGTACGCAGATATTTCTTGAGACGAGGACAAAAAAAAGATTGGCTAGGGAAAGCTCTGACTTCGTGTGGATGTAGCCTAAGGTTTGCGCTAGTCGAATTACTGGTATTTGCGCCATTATTTACTGCTCCAAAAAAAGCATGTCTTAACCCATTTTGCACTTGTGTTGTTAGTAGATCTCACACACCTGATTATCAGCAGCTCTGCTTGTTTGAGGCTCTACACAAATTTGCACTGCTCTTGATAGATTGAGTATGTCATGATGGAAATTATCTGGCTGTGTCTGTGTACTTTAATGTGTCTCAGGTTGCCCTGTTTAGTAAATCTGGCCCTAAATCTTAAAACATGCCAACCTTAATTATATTAGTGTTTGATCAACAAGGGTTTACAAACTGCAAATTTATAAACCTTTCCATTTACCCATCATATTTTACTATAGATACTCCACATATACACAGACAGAAAAACAGACAGACAGGGACACTGGCTAATATAATTGATAAATTAGACTAATATTCCACCTACATTGAAAAATTATTTCACAACTACAGTAGGCCTACTAAAGATACCCTTACAAATCTAACATCACAATTTTATGAATTATGAAAGGATTGTAAACTCACCATTGAGCAGCGATTGCTTGACAGAAGGCAAAGGTGAACAGCACAGTGCAGGTAAAGCTTAGTGGAGTTTGCAGTGAAGATGAACATCCTGAAGGAGAAACGGCTGGATGTCGAGACGCCGTTCTGCAGCAGCTCCACTGTGTCGTCATTTGGATTGGGACACCTGAGAATATCAATAATGACAAATTCTTTAATTTCAAAGACATTCGATAAAAAAAGTGATCTCCTGTAAATCATCACGCATTTGCATTCCATGTACAAAAAAATGGAATCTTGTGCTTTAGTTCTGACATACTGAAAGACAAAGCAATCCGAAAAGTTATATGATTATTATTTAGCAAAATAATTAATTAATCAGTTACACTAACTTAAGGCTAAAATATTATAAAAGAATTTAAAAAAAGCCCTGCTTTACTCGTTAACGATGAGATCCCAGCGGAGGCTGTAATCAGGATCATTCACAGGTGTAGCCCAACACGTGTCCAACACCAGGGCAAACTGGCGGCTGTCGACCCCCTCAACACGAACTTCCACATGCATCTCCTGGTTGAGCTCTGCATCCACTGCACCAGTGAAGGGCCGGGTAAACTCATCATCCTGATATGGAATCATCCGGACACGATATCTGCCTTCACCAGCGGGAAGAGTCTTGTGCACAACGCTTTTGAAATGAGGCATAGATCGGTGTTAAATCTACTTTGTTTTATGGGTAAACATTTATATATTCTTGGTTTAGAGAATATTACCATACAGTATGTTTACTTTTATACAGTTATTATTCTGCTAAAAGGATTAGTTCACCCAGAATGATGACAATTCAGTCAACATTATTCACTGACAATTTTGAAATCCGGACTAAAGCTCTCTTTAGCGTGTTCATGAGAGCTCAGTAGAGAAATAATGATGTCCATAAGTGATTTGCTCTATTAAGTTGGATATTTCCAAGGAAACCAGTTCACAAATCTGTCCAGAATGATTAATTTTTTAATCATGAATCTCAAGCTCCTTACACAAAGCTATTGCATAATTTCAGAAGATTTGGAATATACATTATGAGTCATATGGACCATTTTGTGCACTTCTTGAAGCTTGAAAGTCCCCATGAGGATTAAAAGCACTGAAAGGTGAGACCAGTAAAATTCTGTGTTCCTTGGAACAAATAAAGACATTATGGTTTGGACAACATGAGGGTGAGAAAAATTCTGTGTTTTGGTGAACTACTCCTTTAATAAAAATAGTGCTGCTGAATCCAGAACTTGTATTTGACTCATACCTCTCCAGTGGGTTGATTTCCACATTCATGGAAAGTGTTTGTGTTTGAGGATAAACACAGCTGAAGGAAAGCTTCAGGATCTTCTCTCTGCTGATGAGACCTTCTGACCTCGGTGTCCCCAGAATCAAGTTATCATAGATGAAGTGGGTGCCGTTTGCCTGTGGACAACAAATATAACATTTTGTAATTGAGCCTAAATTGAATTCAAGGTGTTTAAAAAGGCAGCAGCTATTTGCACTATAGCAGTATTTTCTTTGCACCAAGTAAAAAAAAAGAAAAAAGAAAAGTTGTTAGATGGTATTTATACTTAGTGCAATAATGGCAGATACTATTTGCACCTATTGTAGAATCATATTATAAAACAGTCTGCGATAATCATAAATGGATGCTACCTTTTTGGGACATTATTTGTCCCTGTCCCTAAAGCTCACCCCTACCCTTAACCCTACCATATTGAACCTGCTGATCAGTAAATGTGTCTGATTCTGTACCCTTACAGACCTCTCTAGAGACTTCTCAAAGTCTAATAAAGTGGTCAGATCAAACTGTGATTTGAACAGATTATGCAAAGTTAAACCTACCACAAGATTTGTACCACAGATGTGTTCATCATTATCAAAATGGAATTCCACTCTGCCATTCCGGACCGTTCCTTTACAGTTGGGATCATTGAGGTGTAAGACATCAGCTTGAAAACCAGCCTCAAAGAGCTGACAGCGAGACACAGACATGGAGCCAGAGCTGCTTTCACAAGTTTCTAAGGAATCTGAGTAAAAAATTGTCAGAATTATTAAAAAAAAGGCAATTAATGAAAAAAAAAAAATCATATCTTTTGGTTGATTGATACCAACCAAAAGAGTCAGGTTCTGGTTTGGGTTGATCATCGTTGCATAAACAGCCATAAACACCATTTTTCTTCCCACACCATTCATCCTCAGAGCAGCTGAGCTCAGAACAGCGATCTCTCACATCTAAGTAAAAAAACACAGATAAATGAAATACAACACAAAGTAATTGATCATGTTAACAGAGACAGAGCTTAACATTTTGGGCCCCTGAGTAATTATAGTTCTGTATTCCTCAAGGTAATAAAAGTTTTTTTCTAGTGAATTAAATGGGCCATTTAGATCCACAGATAGTTCACATTCCATCCACCTGATCATAAGAATTAAATTGCTGGTGTGATTTCAATATAAATGCCCTCTAAGTTCTCTGCATGTGAAATGAGTAGCAGAGGTTACTTTTTACCCATGATTTTCGGTCAGGTCCAATATACTGCTGCCTCATTGTGACAGGCAGTGTTGGACAGTAGCATTGCTAAAAAAGCTTAATGGTAGCGCTGCTATATTTTAAAATCACAGCTATTAAAATCATAAGCCTGGTTTCACAGACAGGGCTTAGACTAAGCCAGCATTAGGCATAATTAGTTCAATTAGGATATTTAAGTAGCTTTTATAAATGTAGGAAAAAAAAAAAAAAAAAAAAAACATTACTGGTGTGCATCTTGAGACAAAACGTACATTTGTACATCAGCACTGGTGACAAAATCACAAAATAATCTGTGCTGATATATGATTTTGACTTACCACACCGCAGACCCGAACGCCATTCTGAGATCTGTGTCCCCAAGATGGCACAAGCTGTCTCATAGGCTTCAACAGCTGAGCATAGCATGCCATTGGCACGTGTGTAGAGACACAGATCATACACACATGAGTAGTAGTAAGGTGCAGGGTCAACATGAAGATGGCAGTTCTGGAAGGGGCCAGTGGTATTGGTGATAATACTACAGAGATCAGAATACCTCTGCCTGGATGGACACTCATCAGCATTACCGGGCTGGTCTCTGGTACCGCAGCTGAAGAATACAAGGAAACTTCAGGTCAATTATATGTCTATACTATTTTATCATTTTAATTGGATAAAGAAAGAGCTTACAGGTGGACAACAAACATAATTTGCTATTCATGCATATGTTAAACTAAAGTAGTGACTCTCCACTTATTTTGAAGCAAGGATTTTCAGGAGAGGTTTTACAGTGGGCATTGATGGGCGACTCAAAAGTAAAAAAGTTTAACAATAAACAAATTGAACTTTAGCATGAAATCATCAACATTTGGAAGCCAATCTCTCTGTCACTATTTTGGTTGCTCCCATTCAGGGTTGCCAGAGCGAAGTCATCCACAGAGTAATTCAGCACAGCTTTTACTCCGGATACGTGCCGTACATTGTCTGTGTTCAACGGTCATGGGGGGGCGACAGCCGGAAATTCTACCGGCGCTTCACGAAGGGCCTTTGAGGTTGGATTCACCCGATACTTCCTGATGGTCAGGCCTTTAGACGGATTGGCTGGTTCCATTTCAACTCCCCTCGGTTAACCGGTCGAGGTGGAGGTCTTATGTCGATTTTTAAAGATGACATTGGATGTTGGACGATATCTCCTGAAATTTATAATAGCTTTGGACTACAGACTTTTCAGAAAACGCTGTCTAATCCTGTGCTGGTGGCACTTGTGTATCACCCTCCAAAGACAAATAAGGACTTTATAAATGAATTCTCTGATCTTGTGAGTAGGCTGTTTACACAATTTGACTGTTTTTTAATAAGTCCTTAATTGACCCAACCCTAGTGACTGGGACACTAACACTTACTCTATTGGAAATGTAGTGCATTTAATTCACCTAACATGCATGCCACTGGAAACCCACCCTGACACAAGGAAAACATGCAAACCCCGTACAGAAAGGACTCTTGGTTCAGCCGGGACATGAACCAGTCTCATGGTTCTTACCCTGGAATGCTGGTGTCTGATTTCCAGCTCTGGCCAAAGGAAATGTCATCAGAGGCGAGTTCTCCACTGGGCAACACTTTGTCATCCGCAGGATTACCATTGAAATTTCCACACATTCCACAGAGAGATCCATAGAATCTTTTGCTTACTCTGACTAGAAGGCTGTTATGTCCATCAAAATGGACAATGAATTCATTGAATGCATTTAGAATTACAAATCCCTGCTCTTCATGTACCTCTACAAGATCATTGACTTGATAAGCTGGTGTGTCAATAGCATTTCCATCAACCTGAAGGAGAAATAGAAAATTTCGACATAAGAGAGAAAACGAGAGAAGTATATAAGTCTATTGAAGTGTATATAAAATGTATGTAATTTAAAACGTAACTTACTTTAATTCTTCTGTTCTGCCCAATAGTGATGTGTGTCTGTTGTCCATGTTGTGACAACCAAACATCCACTGCAGAAACAAATGACACTACCATGTTCCCCCGGTGCCTGTTGGTGGCCACCACACGGAACTCCAGATCACTGTCTGTAACGTTACCGCAGGTCTGGGCAATCTCATACGAACACGTTCCCTGATAGGATTAACACAATACACACAGTCTTCATTTCTTTCACTTCCCTCACAGAAATATATTGACATTGCATACATTCATATATGTTCATATCTTCATTATGTTAAATACATTAGCAGTCAAACTTGTTTACCTATTCTAACACCAATAACTCTCCTTTGAATAAACTTGAATGTTAAGTTATTTGTCCCCTACTACTGGGACACAGTTATCTGCAAAACTTTACCAGTTCATACCTGAAAGTGGGCCACAGCCCCATCAAAGGTGATGTAGTGGGGGTCGCCCCAGACTGTGCACGTGGTCATTGTACTATAGCAGTCACGACGTCCATTTCTGACCGCACACTCCATGGCCGCTGGGCAGAAAGATGCAGTGCAGCGTAGATCATTCGGAGCGAAACACTGACAGCGTTGGGAACATGTTGAATCCCAGAACTGTTCACCAATCTACAAAATCAACAATGACAACAAACTTTACATTTCCATAAAATAAGATCAGTGAGTATTTTTACATATAAAAAAGCATCATAGTATCACCATGTAGTTTTTTTAGGAGTACCATGCAAATGCAATGGAATGTAAATATATGGTATATCAAATACTATGATTATACCATCTTTGTACTATGGCACCACCGAGTGTT
This sequence comes from Ctenopharyngodon idella, assembly GCF_019924925.1. Classification (NCBI taxonomy): domain Eukaryota; kingdom Metazoa; phylum Chordata; class Actinopteri; order Cypriniformes; family Xenocyprididae; genus Ctenopharyngodon; species Ctenopharyngodon idella. The sequence continues at coordinate 28,748,544 of NC_067231.1, forward strand.
TTAAGTGTTTGAGATGATGTATGTTGCCATAATATGCTGCCCTATATAATAAGGTTTAACATAAAAACATAATGTTTTAATCCTCACATGATAGTAGAATCCATCATACAAGCAGCCACACTGCTCCACTGGTACACAGAGTCCTCCACTCCTCACAAATCCCTCATCGCAGAAACAACCTTCTGAGCATGTGTGTTCACAACTAGCATCGATGCTGCTGGCACACGTATGACCACAGTCTGTGCCACACACCTCATAATGACTGTTTGGGATGTTTGATGAGCAGTCCATGACTGGAAATGCAACAAAAAAAATATTTATTCAATGCAATTAATAGTTTGTACAATATTAAATCTTTGTGATAAAAGGAGAACAAAATTCAATATAGAGAACAAATTCATCTGACGTTGGTCTATTTACATGTCTCAGCCACATCTCCAGTCACTTACCACATGAGGCAAGTTCTCTCCAGGGGTAGACCATGGCATTGACAGATTGACAAGCACTCACATAGGATTGGATAGAGCGACACAAAACATCATTACGGTTTCCAGAGATGCACACATCAAACACACAGTTATCAAAGTAGGCCTGTGGATCTACAGAACCATGGCAGAAGCTAAAGGGGCCCTGATTGTCTCTGATGATCTGACACAAGGCTTGAGTTGTGCTCTCATCTTGGCAATGGCCAGGACTGCTGTCCCCACGGTCACTGCATGTGATGTTGTCTTCAACCTTCCATGCTGCCCCAAACTGGTCTGCTGACGGTGCCAGATCACTTGACGGAGTGAGGAAGTCATCCTCGGGATGGCCATTAAAGTTGCCACAGATGCCACACATAACTCCACTGTATTCTGCTGGAACAATAACGTTTACCTCCCAGGAGCCACCATAACTGACACTGAAACCAAAGTCAGTCGAGACATATATAAACTGTCCTGTGGAGTAGACAGACACCCGACCAGAGTCAAGATAGACAGGGAGGTTTCTGGTCTCTTCATCAACCTAATTGAAGAAAAAGTAGAGCTTGTTTATACAAAACAATCTTATCAATAATTTCAACAGTAATGTTTTCCTATCACATATACTTCATTGCAAATTACAGTGAGTGGGACTTGCTCACCTTAACAGCAGAATAACTGTTCATGTCCTGTGACATGTGCACAAGATGCCCAGAGACATTGACAAAAACTTCAACAGTTATTGACACTGGCCATCCATGCCATGCTTCATTTCTTGCTTCCACCTGGAAGTGTGGAAGTCCACGAGTGTCATTACACACTGTGGCCAGCACATATCGGCATGTGCCTTGAAAGTCAAAGTAGGTTCTATCAAAGGAGATATAATGAGGATCTCCAGAAGCATAACAGCTACCATGTGGACGAGGATGGCAGCCATACTCCCCCTCCACCACACGGCAGATTTCCTGTTCACTGCAAGATGATGGTGTGCAACGGACATTTCCAGTGATTCCATCACAGACACATAGGAACTGGCACTCTTCACCATGCCAGAACTGCTCTCCAGGCTGACGATAACGGCCATCATAGTGGCAGCCACAACCAGTGGGGGGAACACAGCGATCTCCATCCAGCACTAGTCCATCATTGCACTGGCATCCCCCCTGGCATGGCAGAGCGCACTGGAAGGGAAATGAGAGGCTAGGACAGGACGCAGGACAGGATGTGCCACACAGTTCAAAATGGGTATTTGCTGGACAGTTGGGATCTGGGATAATTAAGACAAAACCAGATGGAAAAGGCAATGAATGATCAGCATTTTGAAGAAGACATATAGTTTAATTCTGAAAATCTCATCACCTCACAAGATACTAACCACAGTGGGTGATACTCCTCCACTCTCCAACTACAATGCCATTCTGTTGGCAGTGCAGTGTGTACCCTCGCAGGGCTTCACATAGAGCCTCCCTGGCACCCTCTGTCTGCTCCAGCATCCGAATGCAGTCTTCAATCCGCTGCCAAGGGTCTAGTGTTCTGCTGCACTCAGCAAATGGTCCATCATTCATTGCCATGATGCTGCAGAGCTCATTGAACTCACTCCTATTCTGATAAACTCCTGGTTCCCAAATGTCAGCTGTGTCCTCACAGTGGGCTGACAGGGATCCGTCACGCCAGCTGTCCGCAAAAAGCTGAGAGTCATCCAGCAGGACACCATCTGGGCTGTAGAATTCATCATTAATGTTTCCATTCAAGTTCCCACATAGACCTCCAAGTGTACCATTATAAGTGGTTGGAGCTGTGATTCGGACAATGTGCGGCCAGTCAGCTCTAACGGTCACTCCAAAGTTTGTCTCCAAAACGAAACCCCTCACACTGCTGTGATAGATGCGGATCTGACTGGAACCAACACTGATGGGTAGACTAACCATCTGTCCATCCACCTGAGAAGAATAAAAATGTTAATTGATCTAGCATATGAGTTTGAAATAATATAGGTAAACTGTTCCAAATAAATGAAAATCTTTAGCCTACCTGTACATTGCTACCTTCTCCCAGTTCAATGGAAACATGAGTTCCTCCTGCCTCAAACTTCAGGAACCTGGAAAAGCCTTGAAGGCCTCTGGGTATTTTCTCCACTGTCAAAACAAAGTATGATAGTTGGGATGGCCCCATCACTCTTGCAAGGGTCAGTCCACAAGCTCCAGGGTATCTGAAAGTATGTCCATCAAAGGTGTGGTATGAACCCAGGCTTTCAACTGAACAGGTAGCATAACTGATGGGTCTGCAGCCCCTCACACCATTACGGAGTCCACACACCTCTGCTGGACCACACTGGTGCTGATAGCAGACCATTGACCTGCTACTGCAAACACACTGTCTCCCACAGTCCTCGTCCAACACTACTGACTGTCCCTCAGAGTAATAGAAGCCCTCAAATGTGCAGCCACAGTTCACTTCAGGCACACATTGCCCAGCACTGAGGATGTACCCATCATCACAAATACAGCTCTCTTGACTGGGCAAGGGACAGTTTATTGGGGCAGATGGGTTGCTGCAAGTTGCAGGGCAACCTGTTCCATGGGACTCAAAATGACTGTGACTATCAGGGCATATGATTTCTGGAAATTGAGAAATAAAAATATGCATCAAACTCTTTGATCTTTCACCTCGCACAAATATTTCAGTTACATTAGGTTGAATGCCAAACTTTACTTCTAATACAGATTTAACAAGGCACTTACCACAAAAGCCTGGTTGTCTCCACTGCCCTAGTTGTACACCCTGCTGTTGGCATTGAGCAGAATACACATTGAGAGCGTGGCACAGAATAGGCTGGTACCCTCCTCCTAAACAAAGATCATAGACACAGTTCTCTATGTAGGTCTGTGGTGAAAACACAGAGTGGCAAGATGCAAAAGGCCCCGAAACATCTCCTAGGATTCCACAGTGGTTTGTGTCACTGTAAAGGCTCATTTCACTGCTGGTACAAACCGCACAAGCAAGACCTGTGCATCTGACATCATGGCATTCAGGATCTGTGTCCCCATCTACCTTCCAAGAGTTGGCAAAGTCAACATCTGAGCTCAAGATCTCCCCAGAGATTGAACGGAAGTCATCTTCAGGATGTAGGTTATAGTTCCCACACAGACCACATGTGGCATTCTGGTAGTCATAAGGTACAGAGATGGTGACATAGCTATATGCATCATAGGTCACTAGGAGACCAAAATCTGTGCTGATGGCCAAGGAAAAACCTGACTGATAGACTTGGATGGAGCCATTGTGGAGGGTGAATGGTGTTGCTAGAAAGGTCCCATTAACCTTGACAATGTTGACAAAAAAGAAATTAGGAAGATGGAATGATGGCTGAAATAAAATCAACTTTACAGAAATACAGTGATATTTACCTTTGCCTCATAATAATGATCTTTGACCAGTTCAATTTCTTCATTATAGACAAATACTCTGACCATCCGAGTCCATGACACATGTGTACTGCCCCGATGCTCGTTTTTGCCTTCAATGCGATAGTACGGCAAACCATTTCCACATGCCTTAACAATTGCAAAAATTCAAAATCATTAATGGATTCACAATTTTATAAAATCTGTTCTTATAAATGGAAAGCCATAGCAGCATTACTAACCTCAGACAGAACATACGTGCAGGTTCCTTGAAAGTGAAATATCTGATTGTCAAAGGTGTAGTAGTGAGGATCACCGGAGATGGTGCATGTTTGCCGCTGAATGTTCTGACAAGAGTATTGGAAAGCAGCTGGACGACAAGCTTGGGAATAAGTACAGGTCTCAAAGCTACATTGGAGGCCTGTTCTGGTACAGGTACATCTTTGCTGACAGTTGGCATCACTCCAGAAGGAGTCTCCCAGCTGCACTGGAAAACCTGTAACAAAGAATTTATGGATTTGTGTAATTAAAGCCTGGAAGACTTTTCCTAGGGCTCACTAGCACGGTACAATCAAATTTGAACAGGTCAAATTTGAATGCTGCAAACAGCAAACATTGCATGCAATCAGAAAAGCAGCATTACCATTAAACTGACAGCCCCGTGTTCCTTGATCTGTTCTGAAGGCCCATCTTCCTGGCACATTGACATTGCTGCTGTATGGTAGGGCTGTAATGTCATTCTGGAGTGATCCAGTAATTGAGAAATGGTGACTTGAGTCGATGGTGTCATAACCAGCCTAATGATAAGGAAGACATCAAGATGTCGGATTAGTTAGTCATAAATAATTCAATACATCATATCAATCTGTCATCTTATGCATACCTGTACATATCGTTGTGTTGGAGCGATTGAACCATAGTTCATTACAACAAATGAGAGATGGCCATTTGAAATCAAAACCACTTGGAAAGATGTTTCCTTAAAAAAGACACAAAAAAAGTTGTTTTTTTTCTTTGGAAGTGAAGCAAGAAAACACGTGGTATACCAATTTTTATTTTTTTTATGGGCACATGAAGGTTTCCATGGTACCAAACTGGGCTACTTACAGTTCCTGAATTGGAGTAGTATGCAACTCTATCCCATGTTGCAACAAAGACCCATGAAGCAGAGAAACTCAAGTCAGGAAAGTATTGGTTTATGTCTTGGGTCGCCTGTGTAAGGACACTGCCAGAGGTGTACTGTTGATATGAGATAACACCATTCCAACGGTTGTCAATATCTGTCCAGAATGGAGCAATGAGATCTTTCCCTCCATAAGCTGGGAACTGGTATGGAGTGTAGCTGGACCATGCACTGTCAAAAGTCAAGTGTCCATTGTTGTTAACCTGAAATAGAAGAGGACTGATTATCATGTGCAGAATTATAATTATTAAGAATTAAGAATTATAAAGGATGCAAAATCGCTTGTAACAGTAATTTAAACTGCAGTGAAGGGGTTTTTCCCATTTACTTTTTCTCCAAGGGTACAATGTTTATAGACAAAAGTTTAGACACTCATAATCCAAGATCCTCTCGTATCTGATTGACTTACATGAATTTGGTTGTATGTTTGCCCAAAAAATATAAAGGGCTGCTGGAGGTATATAACTGATGAACTTCCATCATCAATGCGTCCATTCACTGTGTCTCCAGTTCCAAATGGATAAAATCGACCCGTAATATTAATGCCATTGTCTGAAAAAAGAAAAACAACAACACAAAAAGTATTGAACATTTATTAGTAATGTCATAGACATAATTTAATTTTTATTTACCTCAGTGTCCCCGTCATAATATTTGCAATCTCTGCATAATGAAGTGCACATGATACAGCATTATGACTTATATCTGCACAGCTGTGATCACCTGTGACCTTGTGCCTATGGCTGTATCACTGACTGATGATATAATAGCCTATATAGCTTTATAAATTCTTTTAAATTATTCAAATGCATCACAAAAACATAACATGGATCTGATTTACTAACGCCAAACAACAATTCTCCTGATTGTAACACAATACATTATATTACCAGTTGTAGTGTCCATGGTTGTAGTTTCTGTTGTTGTAGTTTCAGTTGTGGTTGTCTCTGGCATGACAGTAGTAGTGGTAGTGTTTATGTGGCTTGAATCTGAAATAAATTATAAATATTAACATTTAAAAAAAAAAAAACAATTATCTCTTATATAAACAAAGGGCACATGTAAATATATTTACCTGCACAGTATGCCAAATGGCAGGTAGTTGGGCTCACAAACTCATAGACATAATAATCTCCTGGACAGGCTTTGACTTTAATGGGATTGGATTGGAAATAGCAGCAGTTATTGCTCCAGTGACCGCACACATCTCGAGTGACCACTCCATCCTCAACTGTTGGATGTCCTCCGTTCAGCCACAGTGGAGCATGAGTGCCACAACTATACTCATCAACACATGTGTCTGGCATCTGAACGCTCTGATCCTGAATGAAGAGACGGTACCAGCCGTTCCAGCTGACCCAAGCATCACACATTATCTGAGAGGAATGTTGATTGTTGGTGGCTCTCCATGGATCATCCAGAACACTGTAGTTGTAGCAGGGGTCAACAGGGGGAGCTGTTGTTATGGAAATATTACAAGTGTACATCTTGTTGAATGAATAAATGAATGTTGTTTTATTCATAATTTTTGTAGTTGTCATGCTATGAAAAAGAAGTTATCTCTAGAACACACATTACTTAGGGTCCTTGTTTCATTTGAGTTTTAAGTTCAAAGCTGAAGACAGTTTGCCTTAAACTTTCAGAACATCTCATTTATCTGACAAAACAAGTGATAAAAACAGCTAAACTTGAGTCCCTCTGCAATTGAGCAAAACAGATTGCAAGCAAATTGACTCCAAGAAGTCAAAGCTTTCAAAACACGCTTTGCCACTTATTTGCAAAAAAAAAAAAAAAAACGATTTTCATGTGATCAGACTGATTGAAAATCAGATGTATTTGTTTCTTTCAACTTTAAAACGTCTTCAAGAACTGACACCTACGGAAGCCCTAAACGGCCATGGATTATTATTTTTTTCTATCTTGTTTTGTCGTGATCACGACTTAATTTTCTCGTTTTCTCCGGCTCCTCTGCGACTCCAGGGCATCCGCGTGTTGAATTACATAGACGACTGGTTGATTCTAGCACAGTCAGAAGAGTTGGTGGTTCAGCATCGAGATGCTGTTCTCGCCCATATGAACCCTCTGGGGTTACGGCTAAATGCAAAGAAGAGTGTGCTTTCTCCAGCTCAGAGAACCTCTTTTCTAGGCGTAGTTTGGGATTCAGTGTCAATGCAAGCTCGTCTGTCGCCAGCTTGCATAGAGGCCATTCTCACAGCCGTAAACAAGCTGAAGCTAGGTCAGTCACTCACTGTGAAACAGTTTCAGAGACTGTTAGGTCTGATGGCAGCTGCGTCCAATGTGATACCTTTTGGCCTGCTGTACATGAGACCCTTGCAGTGGTGGCTCAAAACCAGGGGGTTTTCCCCGAGGGGAAATCCGTTTCGCATGATCAAGGTCACGCGGCGATGCCTTCGTGCTTGTGTCATGTGGAAGAAACCCTGGTTTCTTTCCCAAGGCCCGGTGTTGGGGGCTCCTTGTCGTCGCGTAACGCTAACGACGGATGTGTCCCTCACCGGGTGGGGGGCGATCATGAGTGGTCGCTCGACTCAGGGTCTGTGGAGGGGTCATTATCTTTCCTGGCACATAAACCAGTTGGAGATGATGGCTGTGTTCCTGGCACTCAAACACTTCCTCCCAGATCTCAGGGGCCATCATGTGTTGGTCCGCACGGACAACACAGCGGTGGTCTCATATATAAACCATCAGGGGGGTCTGCGGTCGCGCCCCTTATGCAAGTTGGCACACCAGATCCTCCTGTGGGCCCAAGGGAGGTTGCTGTCAGTCAGGGCAGTTTACATCCCAGGGCATCTGAATCAGGAAGCAGACATCCTGTTGAGGCAGGGGCCGAGGCCCGGGGAGTGGAGACTCCACCCCGAGGTGGTGGAGCTCCTTTGGGAGCGCTTCGGGAAAGCGGATGTGGACTTGTTTGCGTCTCTGGAAACGACCCAATGTCCTCTATATTTCTCCCTCTCATATCCAGCCCCCCTGGGGTTGGACGCTATGGTGCAGACGTGGCCGAGGCTGCGTCTGTACGCCTTTCCCCCGATTGCTCTGCTTCCGGGAGTTCTGGAGAGAGTGCGCCAGGACGGGGTCCAGTTGCTCCTAGTAGCCCCGTTTTGGCCGGGCCGAGTATGGTTCTCGGACCTTATGTCCCTCCTCATCGGCTCTCCTCTGGAGATTCCAGTCAGGAGGGACCTACTCTTGCAGGCGGGGGGCTCAATTCTTCACCCCCGCCCGGAGTTGTGGAAGTTGTGGGCGTGGCCTCTGAGGGGGCACAGCTCTTAGATTCCGGTCTCTCTACTGAGGTAGTGGAGACTATGCTCCATTCCAGAGCTCCCTCCACGAGGAAGCTGTATTCCTTGAAATGGAATGTTTTCTCTTCTTGGTGTAGAGAACGTAATGTTGATCCTGTTAACTGCCCAGTCAGTACAGTTCTGGAGTTTCTTCAAGAAAAATTTTCTTCTGGTTTATCTCCTTCGACGCTAAAGGTCTACGTGGCAGCCTTTGCGGCTTATCATGTTCCTTTGGAGGGTGCTTCTCTGGGCAGACACCCTTGGGTTACTCGCTTCCTCCGTGGTACTCTGAGGCTGAGGCCTGCGGCACGTCAGAGAGTTCCCACATGGGACTTGGCTATAGTATTGGAGGGCCTGTCTACTGCTCCTTTCGAGCCTATTGAAGAGGTTCATGTTAAATTCCTCACTCTAAAGACTCTTTTCCTCCTCGCTATCTCTTCGTTAAAGAGAATTGGTGACCTACAAGCCCTTTCGGTCTCTCCCTCTTGCTTGGACTTTGCGCCAGGCATGGTAAAAGCCTTCCTCTTTCCTCGGGAAGGTTATGTCCCTAAGGTCCCCACTAATGTGGCGGGCCCTATTATGTTGCAGGCCTTTTGCCCTCCTCCATTTCTGGATCCGGACCAGGAAAAACTTAATTTGCTGTGCCCTGTTCGGGCTTTGGATGCTTACGTCCACAGAGCTGCCCTGTGGCGTAAGACGGATCAGTTGTTCGCCTGTTTCGGGGCCCCACGTAAGGGGCACCCCGCATCTAAGCAAACCTTGAGCAAGTGGGTAGTTGAGGCTATCTCACTTGCGTATGAGTCTGCCGGTCTTCCTTCTCCTCTTAAGGTCCGTGCTCACTCTACACGGAGTATGGCGGCCTCTTTGGCCCTGTTGTCTGGAGTGTCCCTCCAAGAAGTTTGTGATGTGGCGGGGTGGTCCTCGCCGCACACTTTTGTTAGGTTTTATAACCTAGATGTGGCCTCTACCCCGGGGTCAAGGGTGCTGGTGTCTTAGTGTGCGCTGAACAGTTTCACACAGACAGGCACTCGGTCTTATGGCGGCGTGGGTATCTCGTTCCCAAAGCGCTTGACGCAGCGCGAGTTCCCTTGAAAGGGAACGTCTCAGGTTACGTATATAACCATGGTTCCCTGAGAGGGAACGAGACGCTGCGTCCCGTTGCCATACTCCCTGCATGCCTGTATCGACTTACTTCGACTTTCAGAAGCTAACTCTGTTTGGTTCGGGTGTGCTTTATAGTTTCCTGGTCATGACGTCACCCGCCTATGACGTTCCGCCACGCCATTGGACAGATTTCACATGTGCTTCACGACGCATTCACGCAGAGGCGTTCCCAAAGCGCTTGACGCAGCGTCTCGTTCCCTCTCAGGGAACCATGGTTACATACCTAACCTGAGACGTTTTCTCGTCATCTCGACATAAAAGTTATTTTTACAGTGATTGAGTCTGAAACACACTGTACCCGGATTCTACTGTTGCTATAGTAACGAACACAACTTTCACGCGCATCTGATCGACGGATAAATCATGCTCTCTTATATCTTGTGGATGTTTCAGCAAAATGTTTACTTCACTTAATAATAAAGTTTACTTCACTTAATAATAAAGTTTACAATAAATAAATACATATAGGCTAATCAATCACTGTTCAATAAATGTACGCTAAACATTCTATTTGTGTAATTAACATGTTTAATGATCAACAGAGCATTCAACATCTCAAGCGCAGCTAGAGTATACCTTCAGAAAGATGCCAGATTATTCTATAATTCTATAAATTATTCGATTAAACCCACTTTATTTTCCTCATTCGTTTGAAATAAAATTATATTACATAATGTGTTTGTTATTTTTATTCGTCATGTAGGATAGGCTGTGATATCATTAAACTGTCTTCCTCCAGTTTCCATTAAAAAGAGGTGCAATACTCCAGATTTCCAAAAAACAAAACTTTAGTCCAGTTGATATAGGCTAAAACAATCTTGGGATGCTGTTTGAGAAGAGTGTTTATGTATGTGTGTTGTTTCCAACAAAGAAATGTAGAAAATAGGTTACACACTATCACTGAATTAAATGACATAGGCTATAAATCATATTTCTTATCAATATACATTGAGTGAGTAAAACGAACACTGAAACTGCGATGATTAAAATGGCGTCTTAAAGATACACAATAAGGTGCAAACAGAATACTATACAGTGACATCAAAATTAGTTTTAATAAGCAATAAGTTTAGTATCACACCGAACTATTGCGGTCGTGAAACTGTGGTGAGTCCTGCACTAGTCAGAACGATAACAGACACACTTTCAAGCAAAATAATTATATTCAAGCATTTAACAGTTAAGTTAATTACTTAACGCACACAATACTGCACAAAATAAAGCGATCACGAAGACTCTCTCTGTCCGAAACTCGTACAATCTGGGCCAATATGAACTAATACAGTAAAGTGGAAATTTACCGCACATCATCAGTCATATTTGGTAATATACTGACACCTGTTGGCACATTTGTGTAATTTACAGCAGAGATTAAGTCGTGATCACGACAAAACAACTTTTGTTATCTCGAGATCGCGAGAAAATTAAGTCGTGATCACGACAAAACAGCTTTTGTTATCTCGAGATCACGAGAAAATTAAGTCGTGATCACGACAAAACAACTTTTGTTATCTCGAGATCACGAGAAAATAAGTCGTGATCACGACAAAACAACTTTTGTTATCTCGAGATCACGAGAAAATAAGTCGTGATCACGACAAAACAAGATAGAAAAAAATAATAATCCATGGCCGTTTAAGGCTTCCGTATGTTCCTGGATATGCATTTGATTTATTGTTAAGATTGGCTTATTAACTTGCATCTATTGTTTGCTAATTAGTTTTTCTCAAACTGGAGTCTGTCTAGAATAGCCAGGGGGGTCCAAAAATCTCACCAAAAACCATAATAAGTGACATTGAGGCAAAGAACGTCAATACACTATAAAATTGTATGAATGTATAAAAAGCTATGAAATTACATTCTGATTCTTGTATTTTTTTATATATCTGTCTGTACTTTTAGTAATGTCCTGTCTCTGATGGTTGGGGCATGTGAACAGGGGTTATGAACTGAGTTTGAGAAACACTGGTGGTTTAGTTTTCACTATTAACAAAGTTTCAGTACTTCACTTGTTCTAAAAATGCATTCTACATGAGCTGTATTTATTCTTCCTAATGTGATTTTTGTTCATCTTTTCTGCAGACATTAATTTAGCTATGAATTTACTTAATGTGATTAAGAGGAATATTTCAAGAGATCATGGGTAACACTTTACAATAAGGTTCATTAATTAACATTAGTTAACTACATTAGTTAACATGAACTAATAATGAACTGCACTTATACAGCATTTATTAATCTTTGTTAATGTTAATTTCAACATTTACTTATACATTATTAAAATCTTGTTAACATTCATTAATGCACTGGGAATTAACACGAACAAACAATGAACAACTGTATTTTCATTAACTAATGTTAAAGATTAGTAAATACAGTAACAAATGTATTGCTCGTGGTTAGTTCATGTTAGTTAATACATTAACTAATGTTTAACTAATGAATCTTATTGTAAAGTGTTACCAGATCATGTTTAATAAAAAAATAAAAAATAAAAAAAAATACATGTCCAAAAAGATGCTCATGAGAGTTTATGAAGGAAGCAAGTCAATACTTTACCAGTGGTTGTGATTGGTGGAGTAATGGATTCTATGGATGGGATTGTCTCTGTTGTTGTAGACACTGATGAGATGGACTGACTTGAGGATTCTGGTATGAGGAACATTTTATATCAACATCAATCATTTTCAAACAAAATCCAAAATAGCAAATGACTAAATGCAAATGAGTAAATGTTCACCTGCACAGTAAGCTCCGCAAAATATTGGCTTGACAAACTCATAAACATAGTAATTTCCTGGACAGGCTTTGACTCTTATAGGGTGGGATTTGTAAGTACAGCAGCCATTCCATGATGAGACACAGACCTGACGGGTGACCACTCCATCTTCCAGCTGTGGGTGAGGGCCGTTGAGCCACAGTGGTTCACCAGTGCCACACATGCCTTGATTAACACATGATTCTGGCATCTGAGCATTTTCACTATTGTTGAACAGCCTGTACCAGCCATTCCACTCCACATTATAATCACATTGATAGTAGTAATAGTTATTATAGTAATAGTTGTCTGTGGATCTCCAAGGCTCATCCAGACTGGTATAGTTGTAGCAGGGATCGACACTTGGGGTGAAGAAAGGCACTATTAAGGAAAAAAAAAAAAAAAAAAGAGCATTATATATTGCAGATTAAATATATTCAAATTAATAATATGAATCTAAATCAATAAAATTCATGATAAGCATGTCAAATATAAAAAAGGATGAATGTACCTGCACAATATACAGGAGCTGGGATTGAAAGAGTCGGTCTGGTAAATTTGTAGACATAATAATTTCCAGGACAAGCTTTGACTTGGATTGGGTCGGATCTGTAGCGACTGCACTGATCATTACGGGAGCCGTAAATTTCACGAGTAACAACTCCATCTTCTAGCCGAGGATGAGTGTCACCAAGATACAGAGCACTATAACCTCCACATGACATGTAAGACACACACCATTCAGGCATCTGAGCACTTGATCCATTAATGAAGAGTCGATACCAGCCATCCCATTCTACACGAGTGTCATCATGATCAGATATGTATCCATACCAATACCAGTAATTGAGTGTGCTTCTCCAGTAGTTGTCGAGTATGTTGTAGTTATTGCATGGGTCATAATCTGTTAGTGAGAGATGATGAGATCAAAACAAACAAGTTATATTTCAATGAGGAACTTTATGAGTGTAAATCTGAACCAGTGAAACACTGTAATAATCATTCTTAATAATAGATTTTTAAACCATTCATACACAATGTAACTGTGTAATAGTGAAAAAGTTTATGCAAAAAAAATTAAATTTTTTATTGAAAAATAGTTGAAAAATAGATTGAAAAAAACAGATCATTTTTAATAACACTAATTTATATTATATATAACATTTGTTCATATATATTATTTACAACTTACTCAATGTGATGCTGGATCCAGTGAATATATCTGGACTTATAGTGGAAACTGCCTGTGAAATAGTGCTGACATCTAAAAAGAAGAAAATTCATATCATGAAAGAAATCATTTTTTAAAAAAGGTTTGAAATACTTAATGGGGTCAGGAACTGCATTGTTGTATTGTTTTATAATGTTTCATGGTGCACTTATAATGTTAGAATGATGTTTACATCAAAATTGGTCATAATACAGAAATAAAAGGCATTTTCCTACCCTGATTAGTAAGTTTGGCATTGACAAAAGTCACATGTGACCAAAACGTTTGCTCTTTTTTTTCAGTAAAAATCTTGTTTTTGTCTCGCATTTGATGTTTTTTCTTCTTTGGTGCAGTGTGCGGACTCTTTTGAAATGATTCACTATGAGTAATCCACTGTGAAATGTACCAAATACAAATAAATAATGTTCAACTTAGACATTTACATCTTGCTACCCCCAAAGCCATCTTTATCACTTGCTAGCTCTAGTAACCCAGCAGTAGTGTCTTTCTGTTACCTACTATATGGCATTCAGTGGGCGGGGCTAAACAGGCAGTGATGTTGAAACAGGCACTAATCTTCTTCTGCAGAGGCGGTGTTTAGCCACACTATTATGTAAAAAAATGGCACATTCCACGACCTGTCATTTTGGCAGATTGGCTTCAATATAAGCTGTTTTTAGACTAACAAAAAAAATTTGAGTTCTGGAACTTACAGGATGTTTGTATAGTACAATGACCTCTTATATGTCAAAAGATCAAGGGAATTTTGAAATTCTTAGTTCATGACCCCTTTAAATAAATGAGAAAAGCACAGTACCTGTACAGTATCCTGAACACCACCATGCTTGATTGACAAGTTCATAGACATAGTAATTGCCTGGACACGCTTTCACTCTGATGGGTTTTGACTTGTATTCACAGCAGCCTCCCCAATAAGACCCTCCACAGACCTCCCTGATCACCACTCCATCCTCTATCTGAGGGTGAGGATCACTGAGCCACAGATTGATTTCTGTGTTACAGCTGTATGAACTAACACAGGTCTCTGGCATCTGGATGTCCATTCCATAGTAGAAAAGCCGGTACCAGCCATTCCAGGAGAAAGAGTCATCACAAATGGAATCTCCACTTTCATTGTTGGCTCTCCAGGGACGATCCAGAGACTCATAGTTGTAGCAGGGTTCACTGCTGATGCTTTGGAAAGCAACTGTCATGGAGTTTGGAAAAATACTATTAAAAAATAGTATATATATATATATATATATATTATATCCTAAAGAGTATAAGAGTATTATATCCTTATACCTATTATGATGGTTAATTTCATTATGTTGAGAATTATATTCTAGCCAGTAGTGTATTTTCAGGCTCAAAATGGGGCAAGTCTACATTAGCTGACCTTAACAGCCTGCCCTGGGTCACCGTGATTTTGCCAAGACATGTTCCTGAATCAACATATTTTGCTGATCCTGGAACAACATTCTTGTCTGAAAATTTAGTCATAACCCTATTCCTACCCCTAAACCTATCCCTACCCATAATTTATCCCTAAAATCAGAGGGAAATGATAGGTGAATAACACTGACATAGAAGCACCTAACCCTGGTTGTAAGCCTAAACTTGACATAAACTCTAAACTTTTCCCTCAAATCTGATTGGTTGATTGTAATGTTGTTCCAGGATCAACAATGATGTTGATCCAGGAACATGTTGTACTTGGTAAAATCACGTTCACCGTCTGGAGAATGGGGCACAGCAACAATTGGGGATACAAATGACCGAAGCTGTGCAAATAAGATTTTTTCTGACAAAGACTTGACTGCAAATAGGCAGAAGAGGGCTGTGAAGTAATATTACAATGTGCATTCATATACATTATACATATTAATATTTTCATGAATGGCTTAAAGTGTGATTTGAGGAATTGTGCAACAAAGAGATCTAGGTGAGTGCTATTGATCTGTATGGCGAGCCAACATAACCTACTGTACAGAATGGATAATGAACTGCACACCAATGATTATAACTAGTTAAAACATGCTTATTTTCATAAAATAAAAGGTGTATGTTAAATCAATGTTATCTAATTAATAGTGCATTTACTCTTTATAGTGACATTAAAAAAAAAATCATAACAAATATCCCAAAGAAAAGGGTTAAAGTTGTACCTGCACAGTACATAGGCCCTGGAGCTGATATGATGGGTTTGACAAATTCATAGACGTAATAATCTCCTGGACAGGCTTTGACTTGGATAGGCGTTGAACTGTAGGCTCCACACTGATTGGAATACCCCCACCACCACCATGTATTAGTTCCCACGACTTCACGGGTCACCACTCCATCCTCAAGTGTTGGATGAGAACCGTTGAGATACAGTCCAGTTTGACCACCACATCCCACATTACTCACACACCACTCAGACATCTGGGCACTTTCTCCATTCAAATACAGTCGATACCAGCCACTCCATTCAACAAGAGTGTCATCATATCCATAGTACTGACTTTGCCGAATGTCTCTCCAATATTCATCAAGAGTATGATAATCATAGCATGGATCAGAGCTGGAAGTTGGTTCTGAGTGAATAAAGAAAAAAAGAAAAGAAAAAAAAAAACCTCATTCGCCCACTGAGGTGGCAAAAACAAGAGTACAGGTAAACATCTAACATCTGTGTCTGTATGAAAGAGAAGATATTGGGATGGTAAACTGAGAATGGATTAGATAAACTGACTAAACCTACAACAAGTGCATCCTTTATATCCTTCTATCACTATTTTAAAAAGAGTTGTCATCTAGATCTCACTTGAGTGATTTCTAGCAACTGTATTTATATTTGTTTTCACCAAATAGAAATGACAATGTTACACTTTGTTTTGGAACTTTGATGATAAATGTGAGATTTAAATATTTAAGTAAAATTTTTCCATTAAAAAAAAAAAAAAACATTATTTTATCCTTATTTGTAAAGGACAAATTAGGCTTTGTAAAATCATATGATTTCATGCTTTTTCTTATCCAGATCACAAAGTACTCTACCTTCAGTGTATTCCCTCAGTACCAAATGTATATATTTTTATTTCCAATATATTTGTCATTTAGGAAATTTCCTATTATCCTTTTTACATCTACTATCATTTCTCTCTCTTGTTGGTTTTCAAGTTTTTCTGTTCCTGCTCTGACCAGCAGGTGAAGTCTGGTGTTACTGTTCTGCTGTCAATCATGGATCATCCCAGCTGTTCTTCCGCCCATTTCACCTGTTCATCATTACCATGGGTAATGGTGAACATTTTTCCCCCATATTTTTCCCGATGTAGTCCGTCAGCTCCAGTCCACTACAATTTTGAGTGGTTTGCCCCGTATATAATTAATTTCCCGTGTTCCGCTCCGCACAGTTGAGCGCACGAGCTTTTCAAAGGTTCTCCTTTTCCCGTGAGTGCCACACCGTCCGTGGTCATAAAAATTTGGCTGCACGCGAACACTGTTCAGGGAGTCAAAGCTACTCCACAGTCTAGTAAAAGTTTCTTGCTTGCGACGACTGAAAACACATGAGAAACATCATGAGACAAGAGAGACACGGACATTGCAGTAGGCACTGAACATTGAACGGTGCATGCATTTAATCGCTTTGATGCTGTGCCTGAACGCCGTTTATCCCTTCACAGTGGCGTAAAGCGGGCGGGCACGCAGGTCTATTAAATTGTTCTTATTATTATCGTGCTACTTTTATTATTAAATGAATATTGTAATTAATTTGCCCCACAATATCATAGCGCATCACCGCATAACTCGCGCGCTGCGAGGACAATAAAAGATTAGTTAGTTAGCTTACTCCTCATTTAAAAAACAATTTGTTTAACACGAAATACTTCTCATTCATGAAAAATACAAAAAAAAATTTCTCACTATGGGCCACAAGAGAATTATTAAGAAAATAAATTAGATTCATCTTGCATAAGAGAATATGCGCCGTTAATGCAGCGACAGATGTCAAAAGCTCGGCCAGGCTTTACTTCATTTTCTGTAGTGAATAATTGACTGGCGTTTGAGATTTCTTCACCCGCATAACTCTCACGCGAAGTTTGCACATTATTTGTGTGATATCTACTAGCTCGCTTTCATGGTTAAAAAAATTAAATATTTTCAATATTGCAACGTGGCATTTTTCTTTATCACCAGTTGCTCGCAAAATGATGGACACTGATTCACATATCACAAATGAAAGAAAATAACTTGACTCCACCAGATACCATCATCCTTGCAGCTCTACCGGGCTCCCTCATCCCACAAGCTCCGTCTTGGTCAGACGTCACTCTGTCTGCGCCACGGACTTCCAAGCCATCCACTGCACTCCATCTCTCCATCCGTTTGGCTCCATCTGGCTCCGCATTGGTCTTCAGTCCCACCGGCTCCACCTTAGTCTTCTGGCACCCTGGCTCCACCTCGGACCCTTCAGGACCATCTGTGTCGCCCAGTCCCATCCAATATTCCGTCTGCGCATAAGGGTCCATCTCCATTGTCTTCATCTCCGTCATTCCTCCATAGACTCAGCCGTGAGCTTTCATCCTAGCTGTGCTCTGGTTCCCTGCCTGGACACTCCTGCTCCTCCCACCCTCCACATGGACTGTTCTACCTGCCCCTGTCTGGTTACATCCCTCTCCAGCTCCACGTCCTACTGTAACGATTATGTTCAGTTTTGGTTTTGTTTCCACTGTGTTCTGTTCCTGTTTGCCTGTGTTTCGGTTGCTAGTTTGTCTCCATGGTTTTTGATCGTCATGCAAGTGTTTCTGGTAACATTAATTATCCCTGTGTATTTAAATCCTCTGTTCATTCAGTTTCATTGTCCGGTATGTTTACTTCAGAGTAGTTGCTAGTTAATAAAGGAAAATTAATCCCAAATGTATTGGCATAGACAGCAATTTAAAAACCACATTCAAGGTCCAGAAAGTTACTAAAGACAATGTTAAAACAGTCGATGTCACTGCAGCAGTTCAACCTTAATTTTATTAAGCAACAAAAATACTTTTTGTGTGCAAAAACAAAATGAAAATAATGACTTTATTCAACAATATCTTCTCTTTTGTGTCATTCTCCTACGCTGTTTACTGTACGTTCAGCGCTTCCAGGTTCTACATCAGAACGCCGGCTTAGTATTGGCCCACGTTCTTCATGAGAGCAGCATGATGCATGCATGTGATGCTGATGCAGGAGCCGGCCAATAATGAGTCAGCATTCTGACGTAGAACCTGAAAGCTCTGGGATTTCATCAAACATATCTTAATTTGTGTTCCGAAGATGAACGAAGGTCTTACAGTCTAGCAGTCCCTAAATTTGCTAATATCGAACGTCCAACTTCAAGCCAACTTTATGCCAGTATTTCACTGGATCACGCTTAGCGTGAAACTATGAGCATTATGTTCATATTCTGAGTCCATCTGCTTGCCTGTAGCCTATATAGTATAACCTACATCGCCAATAAGGTATGAATTTGGTCTTTAGTCCATTAATCTACATTAAGCATTTACATATGTACCAAGTGGAATCCTGGAGTAGGACGTATGAGGGGAAACCCTGGTACTGCAGCACAGCAGCATGATAAAAAGTTAAGGAAACTAAACAACTGAGAGAAGTCTTCCTCAGACATAATGTCTGATCTGTACATCAGCATCGGGGGAATAACGTTATAATCTCGTTCGCAGTAGAGAAAGCTGCTTACATTGAATTAAATGTAATCACAGCTTTTGTCCTAATCAGATTTTCTGCATATATACTGGCCCTGACTAACAGCTGATGGAGATCATGCATCAGCACTCTACTGCTATTCCTGCAGTTCCCGGATGTGAAATGTTGAATATTCTTTCGAATTTGAACCACTGAATTTGTGGAAGCGAATTTGTAAAGCGAAATAAAATGGACCGAAAATTGCCTGTTGAATATTATAGATTGTATTTTTAAACAGACTTTTTGGAAGTGAAATTTGAAAGGTGAATATGGATTATTGAATTTTTAAAAATGAAAATGTGTTTGGTATATAAAGGGGTCTGCAAAAGAACTTCTGCAACTATAGATTTGACACATCTAAAATTATTTAGCATCACAAACAAAACATGGATCTGATTTGCTCGTGCAAAAAAGAAAAAAAGAAAAGAAAAAAAGAAAGAACGAAAGAAAAAAGGGGATTGCAAAATCATATAGACCTATTTAGTGTTTGTTTCTGTAAATTATTCAAATGCATCACAAACACATAACATGGATCTGATTTGCTCATGCAAAACAATAATCCTCCAGATTGTAACACAATACATTATATTACCAGTCGTTGTGTCCATGGTTGTAGTTTCTGTTGTTGTAGTTTCAGCTGTGGTTGTCTCTGGCATGACAGTAGTAGTGGTAGTGTTTATGTGGCTTGAATCTGAAATAAATTATAAATATTACCAAAAAAAAAAAAAAAAAACATATCTTACATAAACAAAGAGCACATGTATATATTTACCTGCACAGTATGCCAAACTGCAGGCAGTTGGGCTCACAAACTCATAGACATAATAATCTCCTGGACAGGCTTTGACTTTAATGGGATTGGACTGGAAATGGCAGCAGTTATTGCTCCAGTGACCGCAGACATCTCGAGTGACCACTCCATCCTCAACTGTTGGATGTCCTCCATTCAGCCACAGTGGGGCGTGAGTGCCACAACTATACTCATCAACACATGTGTCTGGCATCTGAACACTCTGATCCTGAATGAAGAGACGGTACCAGCCGTTCCAGCTGACCCAAGTGTCACACATTATCTGAGAGGAATATTGATTGTTGGTGGCTCTCCATGGATCATCCAGAACATTGTAGTTGTAGCAGGGGTCAACAGGGGGAGCTGTTGTCATGGAAAATTACAAATATACATTTTGCTAAACATACATATTTATTAATATACAATTAATAAATAAATGTTGTTTTATGTATATTTTTTTGTAGTGGTTATGAAATAGTTATCTCCAGAACGCTCTTTACTTAAGTTCCCTGTTTCATTTGTGTTATAAGTTCAAAGCTGAAGACAATTTCTCTTGAACTTTCAGAACATCTCTTATTTACCTGACAAAACAAGAGATAAAAAACAGCCGAACCTCCCTTTGCAATTGAGCACAAAGATTTCAAGTAAATTGACGTCAAGTCAATGCTTTCAAAACACACTTTGCAACTTATTTTAAAAATAAATAAATAAATAAATAAATAATAAAATAAAATGTTTTAAGTGGTGATCCAACCGTAGACTGATTGAAAATTAGATTTTGTTTGTTCTTTCAACTTTAAAACATCTTTAAGAACTGAAACTCTCTCCCCAGTCAAAAACTAAACATAAATTGTAACTAATCTGCAAAAATGTCTTGGGTAACACTTTATTTTAGGGTCTTTTAACTAGTTGCTTATTAGCGTGCAGAATATTGGCTGTTTATTAGTATTTATTAAGCACATGTTAATGCCTTATTCTACATTCTTACTCCTACCCAATAGCTAAACTTAACAACTACCTTACTAACTATTAATAAGCAGTAAATTAGGGGTTTATTGAGGGAAAAGTCGTAGTTAATAGTGAATATGTGTTCCCTATACTAAAGTGTTACCATATCTGGTTCCTGGATCACTGCTTTTGATTTCATTTCATGGCTTATTACACTTACATGTATTGCTTGCTAATTAGTTCATTTTGCACCTTTTTCATGTATTTTTTCAAACTGGAAATAGAATAGCCAGGGGGGTCCAAAATCTCAACAAAAACCATAGTAAGTAATACTGAGACAAAGAACAACAATGCACTATACAATTGAATGAATGTATAAAAGGCCATCAAATTACAGTCTGATTCTTTTATATTTTTTGCATGTACATGCATTAATTTGCTGTTTTTCTGATGGTTGGGGCATGTGAACAGGGGTTATGAACTGAGTTTGAGTAACACTGGTGGTTTAGTTTTCACTATTCACAAAACTTCAGAACTTCACTTTGCCTAAAATGCATTCTATGTTTACAATTTAATATATAGAATTTGAATTGCTTAATCATTTGTGAACTGTATTACTTCTTCCTAATATGTTTTTTACTTAACTTTTCTGCAGAAATTATTATTAATTATTTACTTAATGTGATAAACAGGAGATCATGTTTAATTAAAATACATGTCCAAAAAGTTGCTCATGAGAATTTATGAAGGAAGCAAGACAATACTTTACCAGTGGTTGTGATTGGTGTAGTAATGGATTCTATGGATGGGATTGTCTCTGTTGTTGTAGACGCTGATGGTATGGACTGGTTTGTGGATTCTGGTATTAGGAACATTTTATATCAACTTCAATAATTTTCAAACAAAATCCAAATTAGCAAATGACTAAATGTAAATGAGTAAATGTTCACCTGCACAGTAAGCTCCGCAAAATATTGGCTTGACAAACTCATAAACATAGTAATTTCCTGGACAGGCTTTGACTCTTATAGGGTGCGATTTGTAAGTACAGCAGCCATTCCATGATGAGACACAGACCTGACGGGTGACCACTCCATCTTCCAGCTGTGGGTGAGATCCGTTGAGCCACAGTGGTTCACCAGTGCCACACATGCCTTGATTAACACATGATTCTGGCATCTGAGCATTTTCACTATTGTTGAACAGCCTGTACCAGCCATTCCACTCCACATTATAATCACACATGCCATAGTAGTAATAGTTATTATAGTAATAGTTGTCTGTGGATCTCCAAGGCTCATCCAGACTGGTATAGTTGTAGCAGGGGTCGACACTTGGGGTGAAGAAAGGCACTTTTAAGAAAAAAATAGAACGAGAACATTATATGTTGCATAGATAATAATATGAATAGAAACCAACACAATTTATGATCAGCATGTCAAATATAAATGAGAATGAATGTACCTGTACAATATACAGGAGCTGGGATTGAAAGAGTCGGCCTGGTAAATTTGTAAACATAATAATTTCCAGGACAAGCTTTGACTTGGATTGGGTCGGATCTGTAGCGACTGCACTGATCATCACGGGAGCCGTAAATTTCACGAGTAACAACTCCATCTTCTAGCCGAGGATGAGAGTCACCAAGCCACAGAGAACTAACACCTCCACATGACATGTAATTAAAACACCATTCAGGCATCTGAGCACTTGATCCATTAATGAAGAGTTGATACCAGCCATCCCATTCTACACGAGTGTCATCATGATCAGATATGTATCCATACCAATACCAGTAATTGAGTGTGCTTCTCCAGTGGTTGTCGAGTATGTTGTAGTTATTGCACGGGTCATAATCTGTTAGTGAGAGATGATGAGATCAAAACAAACAAGTTATATTTCAATGAGGAACTTCATAAGTGTAAATCTGAACCAGTCAAACACTGTAACAATCAAGAGATTCTTAAACCATTCATACACATTTCAACTGTGTAATAGTGAAAATAGTTATGCATAAAAGCTGCCATTTAAACTGTAATGCAAATCTATAATTGGAAAAAAAATAGATCATTTTTAATAACACTCAAATATTCGTTGATACTGTATACATTATTTACAACTTACTCAATGTGATGCTGGATCCAGTGAATATATCTGGACTTGTAGTGGAAACCACCGGTGAAATAGTGCTGACATCTAAAAAGAAGGAAATTCATGTCATGACAGAAATCATTTTAAAAAGTTTGTAATACTTGAATAAATGAGAAAAGCACAGTACCTGTGCAGTATCCTGAACACCACCATGCTTGATTCACAAGTTCATAGACATAGTAATTGCCTGGACACGCTTTCACTCTGATGGGTCTTGACTTGTATTCACAGCAGCCTCCCCAATAAGTCCCTCCACAGAGCTCCCTGATCACCACTCCATCCTCTATCTGAGGGTGAGGATCACTGAGCCACAGATTGATGTATGCGTTACAGCTGTATGAAGTAACACAGGTCTCTGGCATCCGGATGTCCATTCCATAGTAGAAAAGCCGGTACCAGCCATTCCAGGAGAAAATATTATCACAAATGTAATCTCCACTTTCATTGTTGGCTCTCCAGGGACGATCCAGAGACTCATAGTTGTAGCAGGGATCACTGCTGATGTTTTGAAAAGCAACTGTAATGGAGTTTGGAAAAATACTATTAAGAAAAAAAAAATATATATATATATATTTTTATTTTTTTTTTATTATTATTATTTAGAGTTTTGAAGTTATATTAACAAACACAAAGGTATAAAAACAGTAACCAACATAAGACAACAAAGACATACATTTACACAAAATACAGGGAGAGAAAAAACAACAACAACAACAAAAACATCTGGATTGCCTCAGTCAGCAAATATATACAAAATAATTATTGAGAATATAAATATAATTGACAATATTCACAGTTGTTTTGTAAATCAGTTATATCACCATAGGGGACGAATATAAGACTTATTCGAGTTAAAAATAAATAAATAAATAGAAGGAGAGGATGTTAAACTTCCAAAAGTCTCAAGAGAGGTCCCCATGTGGCTTCAAATCTTTTTTGGAGGCCAAGCTCACCAAAACGTAACTGTTCCATTTGGATGATATAAAGCATCTCATTTAACCATCGCTGAAAACAAGGAGCTTGTGAAGTTTTCCAATTGAAGAGTATTACCTTTTTGGCTGCAATTAAGCTTTCCATTAGAGCATGCTGATGAGTATGAGGGATAGTGTCCTTTACATCAGAATAACCAAAAATAGCCAGATTGTGGTCAGGTTGAATGTTAAAGGGTTAGTTCACCCAAAAATGAAAATAATGTCATTTATTACTCACCCTCATGCCGTTCCACACCCGTAAGACCTTCGTTCATCTTTGGAACACAAATTAAGATATTTTTGTTGAAATCCGATGGCTCAGTGAGGCCTCCATAGCAAGCAATGACATTTCCTCTCTCAAGATCCATTAATGTACTAAAAACATATTTAAATCAGTTCATGTGAGTACAGTGGTTCAATATTAATATTATAAAGCAACGAGAATATTTTTGGTGCGCCAAAAAACAAAATAACGACTTATACTGATGGCTGATTTCAGAAGCTTCAGAGCGTTATGAATCAGCGTATCAAATCATGATTCGGATCGCGTGTCAAACCGCCAAACTGCTGAAATCATGTGACTTTCGCGCTCCGAACCGCTGATTCGACAGCTTCATGAAGCAGTGTTTTGAAATCGGCCATCACTATATAAGTTGTTATTTCGTTTTTTTGGCACACCAAAAATATTCTCGTCGCTTTATAATATTAATATTGAACCACTGTACTCACATGAACTGATTTAAATATGTTTTTAATACATTAATGGATCTTGAGAGAGGAAATGTCATTGCTGGCTATGGAGGCCTCACTGAGCCATCGGATTTCAACAAAAATATATTAATTTGTGTTCTGAAGATTAACAAAGGTCTTACGGGTGTGGAACGGCATGAGGGTGAGTAATAAATGACAGAATTTTCATTTTTGTGTGAACAAACCTTTAATTCTGTATGCGCTTGAAAACAGTTAAAAAATGTTAGACCAAAAATCATACAAAATAGGGCAAAACCAAAATAAATGTGCCAATGTCCCCTCTGCCATCCTGCACCTATCACACTGAGAAGAAATGGAGGAAAATATTTTGTTCAATCTAGTTTTGGAGTAATGAATGCGATGCATAACTTTGAACTGGATTAATTTATATCTTGAATTTACAGAACAGCTCTTTATTCTCGACAGGCCTTCTTCCCAGATCTCATTAGACACGTCGTCGTTCACTTCAGTAGACCAGGCTATTTTAAGGTGTTCGGTGCATATGTCTAGTTTCAGGATTAGAAGATAAAAGTTCATGAATAATGTGGTTTTCAGGTTTATTTATAAACTGTGGAATATTTTTCTTTACATAATTTCTAATTTGCAAATATTGGAAGAAGTGAGACTGTGGGAGTGCAAATGTATTTTTAAGTTGCAAAAAGGATGCAAATTGATCTTCTATATAGAGATCTCCAATACAGCATAAACCTTTTTTCCTCCATCCTGAAAAAGCTCCATCAATCCGAGAAGGCTCAAACGAAGGATTGCATGATATTGGTGTATTGATTGAGACTTTTGGTAGTTTATACATTTTTTTGATCTGATTCAAAATCTTCAGAGAATTTTTCAACACAAAATTACTTCTTCCTAATTTACAGATCGATTTACACTCTGTAAAAAGTAAAGTTGGGAGAGAAGACTCTGGCACTGACATAGCCTCTGCACAAACCCATAGAGGAGAAGTCTCAGGTAGCATATCATCCAGAATACCCCTTTGCCAGAAAGTAAGAGCCCTTGCATTTGTTGCCCAATAACAACGCTTAAAATTGGGAAGGCCAGGGCCTCCACAATCAGTAGGTTTTTGCAAGTGGGCTTTTGCTATGCGAGGTGTTTTATAGTTCCATACAAATGAAAGAATAACTGAATCAAGCTGCTTAAAAAAGGTTGCAGTCAAATAAATAGGGAGATTTTGAAAAAGATATAGAAACTTAGGAAGAGTAACCATCTTTATCACATTCACATGGCCAATTAGTGATAAAGGGAGAAGTTTCCAGCTTTCAATGCTTAATTTAAGTTTATTAATCATGTCTAAAAAATTTAATTTAAACAAATGTTTAGGGTTCTTTGGAATTTTCAGACCAAGATATGTAAAGTGATCCTCCACTATTTTAAATGGTATACTTAAGTTATTCGTTAGGGGCATAAATTCACTTTTACTCCAATTTATTGAGTATCCTGACAGTTTACTAAAAGTGTCAATGTAATCTAAAATTTTAGGGACAGAAACCACAGGATCTGTGACATACAGTAAAAGATCATCTGTATGTAAACTTATCAGACTTTCAGCATTGCCCAATGAAATACCATGGATATGTGGATGGGTTTTAATTCCCACAGCTAATGACACGAGTGCAATGTTGAAAAGTAGAGGTGATAAAGGATCACCTTATCGTACAACCCGGTTCAGTTCAAAAGAGCTGGATCTAATACCATTGGTCAAAACAAATGAGGTTGGACAGAAGTAAACAATTTTGACCCAGCTGATAAAATTGTTGCCAAACCCAAACTGTTTCAATACCTCAAACATATATGGCCACTCAATCTGATCAAAGGCTTTTTGGGCGTCTAGTGAAATAATGGCTGCAGAAATGTTGGCTAACTGACGGTCTGCATATAAAATATTAAGAAATAGGCGGACATTACAGAATTAAAACCTTACTGGAATAAACCCAGTTTGGTCAGGATGGATAATCGTTGAGATGTGTTGTGCTAATCTGGAAGCCAATATTTTAGTCAATACTTTTTGATCAAAATTTAAGAGGGCAATGTGTCTATAATTGGCTGGATCGGTCTCAGGTTTTCCTTCTTTCTGAACTACACATATATTTGCATCATATAAAGAATCAGGAAGTTTCTTCCTTTGAATTGCGTCTTGTAGCATTCTTAGCAAATAAGGGGCCAGCCTCTTACTAAAAGCTTTAAAAAATTCACAACCAAACCCATCCGGGCCTGCAGCTTTCCCAGATGGAAAAGCATGAATTGCCTTTAATAAATCTTCAATTGAGAGTTCAGATTCTAGGTCAGACCTAGAGGATTCACTAAGTTTTGGAAGACTTAATTTAGAAAAAAATAATCATAATCATAAATCATAATTATGGTCTGAATCTGTAATTTTAAAAGTATATAATTCAGAATAAAATTTCCTGAAACATTCATTTATCTCATTATTATTAAAATGCCTGTTTTTGATTTCTTAGCTTGCCTTCTTAGCTTGTTCTCCTCTCAATTGCCTTGCAAGCAACCTTCCAGGTTTATCCCCTAACTCAAAATTCTTCTGCTTGAGTTTGAGGAGAAGGTTACTTATTTGGCCATTCAGGATATAATTGTACTCATACTTTAATTTTAAGATTTTATTATAATCAAACTTTGAGAGTGACACTCTATATGCTTGCTCGAGTACTGGCAATGTTTCCTCTATTTTCCGAAGCCTACCATTCAAAGCCCGTTTTTTGGATGACTCAAATGATATGATATGGCCTTGCATTACGACTTTAAAAGTATCCCACAAAACTGAATCTGAAACCTCTCATTGTCGTTAGTTGCAAAAATCTCATCCATTTTTCCAGTTAAATATGAAATTATACGTTTTGGCAAAACACTTTCAAGTTGTAGCGTAACTGGTCTATGATCAGATATTAATATATTATGATATTTAGTATTACTAATATTGGAAACCAATTCAGATGTTACCAAAAAGTAGTCAATTCTAGTGCATGATTTGTGAACATGAGAATAAAAGGAATAATCTCTATCTGTCGGATGCTGAAGCCACCAAATGTCAACCATATTTCTAGATTTGATTAAGTTGTTAAGTGTTTGTATGGAGGTAATTGTAGGTGGTGGTTTTGACGATACTCTATCCATATAAGGATCTAAGTAACAGTTGAAATCACCGCCTACTATTACAAACCCGATTCCAAAAAAGTTGGGACACTGTACAAATTGTGAATAAAAAAGGAATGCAATAATTTACAAATCTCATAAACTTATATTTTATTCACAACAGAATATAGATAACATATCAAATGTTGAAAGTGAGACATTTTGAAATGTCATGCCAAATATTGGCTCATTTTGGATTTCATGAGAGCTACACATTCCAAAAAAGTTGGGACAGGTAGCAATAAGAGGCCGGAAAAGTTAAATGTACATATAAGGAACAGCTGGAGGACCAATTTGCAACTTATTAGGTCAATTGGCAACATGATTGGGTATAAAAAGAGCCTCTCAGAGTGGCAGTGTCTCTCAGAAGTCAAGATGGGCAGAGGATCACCAATTCCCCCAATGCTGCGGCGAAAAATAGTGGAGCAATATCAGAAAGGAGTTTCTCAGAGAAAAATTGCAAAGAGTTTGAAGTTATCATCATCTACAGTGCATAATATCATCCAAAGATTCAGAGAATCTGGAACAATCTCTGTGCGTAAGGGTCAAGGCCGGAAAACCATACTGGATGCCCGTGATCTTCGGGCCCTTAGACGGCACTGCATCACATACAGGAATGCTACTGTAATGGAAATCACAACATGGGCTCAGGAATACTTCCAGAAAACATTGTCGGTGAACACAATCCACCGTGCCATTCGCTGTTGCCGGCTAAAACTCTATAGGTCAAACAAGAAGCCATATCTAAACATGATCCAGAAGCGCAGGCGTTTTCTCTGGGCCAAGGCTCATTTAAAATGGACTGTGGCAAAGTGGAAAACTGTTCTGTGGTCAGACGAATCAAAATTTGAAGTTCTTTTTGGAAAACTGGGACGCCATGTCATCCGGACTAAAGAGGACAAGGACAACCCAAGTTGTTATCAGCGCTCAGTTCAGAAGCCTGCATCTCTGATGGTATGGGGTTGCATGAGTGCGTGTGGCATGTGCAGCTTACACATCTGGAAAGGCACCATCAATGCTGAAAGGTATATCCAAGTTCTAGAACAACATATGCTCCCATCCAGACGTCGTCTCTTTCAGGGAAGACCTTGCATTTTCCAACATGACAACGCCAGACCACATACTGCATCAATTACAACATCATGGCTGCGTAGAAGAAGGATCCGGGTACTGAATGGCCAGCCTGCAGTCCAGATCTTTCACCCATAGAAAACATTTGGCGCATCATAAAGAGGAAGATGCGACAAAGAAGACCTAAGACAGTTGAGCAACTAGAAGCCTGTATTAGACAAGAATGGGACAACATTCCTATTCCTAAACTTGAGCAACTTGTCTCCTCAGTCCCCAGACGTTTGCAGACTGTTATAAAAAGAAAAGGGGATGCCACACAGTGGTAAACATGGCCTTGTCCTTTTTTGAGATGTGTTGATGCCATGAAATTTAAAATCAACTTATTTTTCCCTTAAAATGATACATTTTCTCAGTTTAAACATTTGATATGTCATCTATGTTGTATTCTGAATAAAATATTGAAATTTGAAACTTCCACATCATTGCATTCCTTTTTTATTCACAATTTGTACAGTGTCCCAACTTTTTTGGAATCGGGTTTGTACATTTGAGGAGTTTGCATCAGGAATTATACTAAAGATTTTGCTAAAAAATTCAGAGTCATCAAAATTGGGGCCATATATATTGAGCAAAGTTATTGAGAGAGAATTAATATACCCAGATACCATTATATATCTACCCTGAGGATCAGTAACCATGGATGAAAGTCGAAAAAGAACATTCTTACGAAAAAGAATAGCTACACCTCTAGCTTTGACATTGAATGGGGCCTGGTAAACCTGAGATATCCAGTTGGTCCTGAGTCTGCACTGATGAGTTACACTAAGGTGGGTTTCCTGGAGAAATGTTATATCAGCCTTGAGTGATTTCAAATGTGCAAATACTCTACTTCTTTTAATTACATGGCCTAGTCCTCTTACATTCCAAGAAGCCAATGTGATAGCTTCTCCCTTAATATTAGTCATCAAACTCTACAACAATTAAAGATTGGGACATTGAGATGAGGCAGTCCAGAAAAGGGGAAAAGAAAAAAAAAACACGCAAGTCAAAGACATGTAGAACTCTTTAGAACTTAGAACAAAATCGACCCACTCCCTCTCACATCTGGCTTCCCCGAAATGAAGCACTTTGTCCCCTATTCGACCCGAGAACACTACTCGCATGTAAGCAGTAAGAGGATCCATCACCAGTCACTTTGATCGCGGCGATCCCGCTCGACTCCACTTCACTTCCAAGTTACAGACATTTCAAATTCTAGAACTATTAACAGTAGCGTCGTCCATAAAGATACAGTCTGTAAACACTCTTAATGAAAACAAAAACTATAGCGTATCAACAGGCAGTATAAAGTATTTTAAGAGTGATACCAGTGTTGCGCATATGTCTCTACTCCTGCCTCAGCCTGGTCTCCACAGGCTGAGTCAAGTCACCTTTATATATATAAAGCTTTTTACAATGCAGATTGTGTCAAAGCAGCTTTACAGTGATAACTGGTATATAATTTTGGCTGCACAGCAGCTCTTAAAGAAAATGCTGTCAATGTAGGCAGATGCAAAGCACTGTTGAATATCAAATGTCAAATGTCAAGTGAAGTCGAAGGATTAATTCCTTTTCTTGAAAGAAATGCACTCGCGCAATAATGATGTGAGCACGGTCAATGACCAGCGGTCCTTGAAAATGAGTCTCCCCCAGTAGTTTTGGAATCAACGCTGCAACAAACTCGGTCGGTCTCCTTTTCTCCTCTCCCTCGGGGATACCAATTATTTTTATATTGTTGCGTCACGATCGCCCTTCCAAGTCGTTGACCTTCGCAAGAGCTTTATTGGTCTTCTGCAAATCAGAGCCGCTTCGAGAGAGCATAAACGGGCCTCGTGGTCCCATGTTTGACATTCAACAGTCTCCACTCTCTCCGCAAATTCCAATACCGATGTCTGTAGAGATCTAAAGTCTTCCTCGAACTTGTCAAATCTTTCATTTATGGTTGCAAGAATCTTGTTTGATATCTTTTCCCACATCAACGGTGTATCATCGTCAGGTAAAGCTTGACTATCGGCGGGTTTAGCTTCGTCACAACTAGCCAACAGCTGAGGGCCAGAACTTTTCGAGAGGTAATTGAGAGATACAGACTAAGTAGAAGTTCACAACACACGTATATGAAATAAAAATAAAGACAGCGTCTAATTTCACTAATTTCACTAATTAAACTTGGCAAGGAGGAGCTCGATGAAACACATCTACTCCATGCGCACCTCAGCAGCGTCCCCCCACCTATTATGATGGTTAATAACATAATTTTGAGCAATTATATTCTAACCAGTAGAATACTTTCAGGCTCAAAATGGGGCAACACCTGGTGCGGGGCTACATATACCAAAAACTATGCAAATAAGTATTTTCTGACAAAGACTTTACTGCAAATATAAAGAGGACTGTTAAGTAAGATTACAATGTGAGGTAACACTTTAGAATAGGGAACGTGTATTCACTATTAACTACGAATTTTCCTTCAATAAACTCCTAATTTACTGCTTATTGATAGTAAGTAAGGTAGCTGTTAAGTTTAGGTATTGGGTAGAATGTAGAATAAGGTCATGCAGAATAAGGCATTAATATGTGCTTAGTAATTACTAATAAACAGCCAATATTCTAGTAATATGCATGCTAATAAGCAACAAGTTAAAAGACCCTAAAATAAAGTGTTACCCAATGTGATCATATACATATTACTTATTGAACAAATGGCCTAAAGTGCAATTTGAGGAACAAAGAGATCTAGGTGAGTGCAATTAATCTGTAATGGGGAGCCAACATAACCTACTTTATAGAATGGATAATGAGCTGCACATCACATGCTTATTTTCATAAAACAAAAGATGAATGTTAAATTATCTAATAGATAGTGCATTTACTCTTTATAGTGAAATAAAAAAGTGAATATCCCAAAGAAAAGGGTTAAAATTGTACCTGCACAGTACATAGGCCCTGGAGCTGATATGATGGGTTTGACAAATTCATAGACGTAATAATCTCCTGGACAGGCTTTGACTTGGATGGGCATTGAACTGTAGGCTCCACACTGATTGGAATACCACCACCACGAATGAGTTCCTAGGACTTCACGAGTGACCACTCCATCCTCAAGTGTTGGATGAGAACCGTTGAGATACAGTCCAGTTTGACCACCACATACAGCATAGCTCACACACCACTCAGACATCTGGGCACTTTCTCCATTCAAATACAGCCGATACCAGCCACTCCATTCAACAAGGCTGTCATCATATCCATAGTAGTTATATTGCCGTATGTCTCTCCAATATTCATCAAGAGTGTGATAATCATAGCATGGATCAGAGCTGGAAGTTGTAGGTTCTGAGAGAATAAAGAAAAAAGACAGTCCACTCATTCATGAATAGGTGGCAAAAACAAGAGTACTGGTAAACCTCTAACATCTGTGTCAAGATATTGGGATGGTAAACTAAGGATTAGATAAACTGACTAAACATACAACAACTGTACCCTTTATACCCCTCTATCACTATTTTAAAAAGAGTTGCCATCTACATCTTACTTGAATGATTTCTAGGAACTGTATTTATTTTTGTTTTCACCAAATAGAAATGACAACGTTATTGTCAGGATCCTGCCCTGACAATCTTGTCTGTTTTGTCTTCGTTTAATGTTTGTATTGGTCATGTACTCCTCTCATCCCGCCCCTTGTTTAGTTCTTAAAGGGTTAGTTCACCCAAAAATTAAAATTCTGTCATTTATTACTCACGCTCATGCCGTTCCAGACCTTTAAGACCTTTGTTAATCTTCGGAACGCAAATTGAGATATTTTTGTTTAAATCGATGGCTCCGTGAGGCTTGCATAGGGAGCAATGACATTTCCTCTCTCAAGATCCATAAAGGTACTAAAAACATATTTAAATCAGTTCATGTGAGTACAGTGGTTCAATATTAATATTATAAAGTGACGAGAATATTTTTGGTGCGCCAAAAAAAAAACAAAATAATGAATTATTTAGTGATGGCCGATTTCAAAACACTGCTTCAGGAAGATTCGGAGCATAATGAATCAGCGTGTATTTTGTAGCGATGATCAAATGAAGCCCCATGAAGCACTGAGGCTTTCTCATTGTTTCAGCAAAAGATTCTAAGCTTCGAAGTGTCAAAAACAGCGCTATCTGGTGTTTAGTAAAAAATAAAGCAGCCAAAACCTTGTGAAAGAAGCTTCGTCGGACGAAGCAGCCACCACACAGTTTCATGTTACGTGCTCAAATAAAAGCCTAGTAGTGAATTTATCTCCGTGATAAATGAATGTACCCATTAAACTGTGGCATTTAATGTCAGTATGGATATCAATATGATGTAGCCTAACAGAAGAATAAACAAATGAATTGCATATGGCAAATATTTTATTTTCCTAAAATAATTTCTATTCTTGATATTACTTGTATGACTGGGCATTTAAATTGTAATTGAATAAGTCTGAATGAAAACCTATTTGTAAAGTAAGATCTGGGGGTTCGAACATTCCGATATGCAAAGTGAATTGTGCACGTGATTGGACAGAATGTGAGGCTTCGTTTGTCATTGGTCACGTGATTTATCAACACAAGCCTCGAATCGAGGCTTCATCTGGCACGCCTATTTATGCTCGGCACAAACTCCGAAGACTCAGTTCAAATGTAACATCACTAGTATTTTGTTCTTACTTTTGTGCATTGTAGTCCAGTTCATTTTTTATTTTGATTTAGAACTTAATTTCTACTTAATATTTTCTCCTTTATCTCATAATATTCCCTGTAAAGTAGCAGGGTGAATGTGATTTCACCAAGTACAACATGTTCCTGGATCAACATCTTGGTTGATCCTGGAACAACATTCCAGTCAACCAAATTACCATTTATGTCAAGTTTAGGCTTACAGCCAGGGTTAGGTGCTTCCACAACAGTGTTATTCACCTATCATTTCCCTCTGATTTTTGGGGATAAGTTATGGGTAGGGTTAGGTTTCGGGGTTGGGAAAAGGTTAGGACTAAATTTTCAGATAGGAATGTTATAATATGTTGATCCAGGAACATGTCTTACTTGGCAAAATCATGGTGACCAAAGTAGCAGTCCTGGTTTTATTCTTTACTATCCAAGTTTCTTATTTCTAGGACTTTAGCTCTTTTGTTTATACCTCTTTTGTTTATACTTTTTTTCCCCCCACTGACTTTAGTTATAGTGACTTAGTTTCTTTACTTTTTGTTTCTCTAGTCATTGTTCTTATTAGTGTATTTTTGGTTCTCTTAATTGTTGTTATATCTTGTTTGTCTTTTCTTGTGTCTCGTCTGTTTCTTGTGTTTGTTCCTGCCCTGCATCCTGAGTTTCTGGCCACTGACTCCCACTGCCTGGCAGCAAGACTGGTACAGCTGTCAAACTCTCAGGGGTCAGGCCTCTGGTTCGGTAAGCCTCCACCTGGCAGCAAGACTGGTACAGCTGTCAAACTCTCAGGGGTCAGGCCTCTGGTTCGGTAAGCCTCCACCTGGCAGCAAGACTGGTGCTACATCTGAGATCTACATCAAGCTACGGGTTCCTTGTGTCCCTGCCTATTCTTCCCTCTGGTGCTGCCTCTCCTGTACTCAAGTCTGTTGCCAACTTGGACTGTCTCACT
Source organism: Ctenopharyngodon idella (assembly GCF_019924925.1). NCBI lineage: Eukaryota > Metazoa > Chordata > Actinopteri > Cypriniformes > Xenocyprididae > Ctenopharyngodon > Ctenopharyngodon idella. The sequence goes on from NC_067231.1 coordinate 28,783,242, forward strand.
GGTCATCCTTCCTGCCTGTCATTGTGTCGTCTGCCCTGCCTTACTGTTTTGAACTGTTTCACACCTCACTTTCTTTGCTATCTTGTTAATAAATACCACTTAAATGCTCAGTTGCTTCTAGGTCCTATCTCTTGCAGAACAATGACAGATATACTTAGTTTTGGAACTTTGATAAATGTAAGGTCTGCCCTCGTAATCTTTAATCAAAAACATTAACCTGCCCTTCCCCTCAAAATGACTCATCGTCTCTTCCTGTTACATGCTAAAGCGCGAGGGCGGAGCTATCTGGACCTGCCAGCAGATTCAGTGACCTAAGGCGTAATCCTGTCGCTGGGGCTGATGCCAGTCATTTGGGTGTACAGTACCCTCAGACATTGAAAGGAACGTAATGGAGGACACGCTCAGTCAGTCAGGCTGCGTGTCCACTGGAGCAGAGCAAGCGACCAGAGCGTTCTCTACTGTGACACTCGGATAGATGTCATAGTAGAGAAGAAAAGATAATCGCAACTTCCGTTTCATGCCAACTTTAAGAAATTATTTTCCTATTGAAACAAAGGGAACAGCATTCAAGAGATAATTAAAGTGTGTGATGCTGCACTGTATAGACAATTCAAAATAAAAATTTAAATAATCCTCAAGTACTGTTGTGGGTCATTTTGACCCGTTTTGATTTTTGATTTGTTGGAAACATCAGTTAATATATTAGCTGTTATTTTGTGAGTTTTTCACATTTAGGGTCATGAACATACAAAGTTTCAACACTGATGTGTGACATATACACACAATTTTGGTTACGTTCATGATGACCCACATATTTTAATGTTCTAAGGCAACTATACAGACCCAAAACAATAACATTTATTAGTTATATTTTGTTATTTTAGTTTTTACTACCCTATGAAGCTAAAAAAGGAGCTTTTCCTCACTTATTTCAATACAATAAAATATTTTATATTCATATATTTATATTATAATAAAATATCTGAAATACTATCTAACCTACATTGTTTTTCTTGAAATGTTGTGACTTTTTTTTTTTTTTTTTGTCATTTAGGGTCATGAACATGCATGCAAAGTTTCGTCGTGCTGAATCGCTGTGTTGTGAAATGTGCATACAGAAATTTTATATCTTACTGTTCGTGGGTCAATTTGACCCATATAGACAGCCATTCAAAAACAACTACAGACCCAAAATACAAAACACTTCTGTGATGTATGTCACTGCTCTTCAACTCTAGTCCTGAAGTGCCAGTGTCTTGCGGAGTTTAACAACTTTTTATTTTCAAAGTTTGTGAAAATATGAAGTTGTTTTTCCTGCTAATTGCCTGTCCCACTTTTTGAGCATAGATGAAATATTCTTTTGAATGACTTTTCCAACTTAAATTGTTAAAAATATTGAATACTTCAGAGCACAGACTTAAGTTTGGTATCTTTTTAAAGGGAACACTTCACAGATTATTGCAGAAGTATAAAAAAAAAAAAAAAAGTTGTTTATAGAAATTTATAGAAGTTTGCTTATGTATATTTAAAATATACAAATATACAAATATATATACATATATATTTATATTTTATATAAAATATATATTTTACAAAACATGTTCAACTCTAAAACTTCAAGAAATTCAAAGCTAAATATCTGAACAAGTTCTGTGCCAAATTTTAGGTTGATATCTCAAAAAAAGAACTTTCAGTCAGATTTTTTGTGTGCAGTACCACACTTTTCCACTAGATCCAGACTCCACCGGTGACCATATAAGGACTCTTCGATCTTCGATGGTTTGTGTGATCTGAACCATATTTTTCCATACTTTTCAAAATATTTGTGAAGTAGACATTCTATTCAGAAGAAGTCTGTGCATTAATGTTAATATTTGATTTGAATTCAATCCCTAAAACACATATAAAAACATACGGAAAGAATCATAGTTTGGCACCACATCATAAATGAAGAATCTATCGCTATTTATCTATTGCTCTGTCATTTCTTTTGAAAATCAGTCATCAAATATGAAAACTAGAGTCTGAAATCTTTCAAATGATATATAGTTTGTCAAGGTTAGACTAAGATATTATTGTTATAAATGTATAATGGTAAATGTCCCGGGGGGGGGGACATAAATTTAGATATTTATTCCTTGTAATGTGTGAAAAGTAGTGCATTCCCTTAATAAGACCAAATGTATATACATTTATTTCCAATATATTCGTAATATAGAAACTTTCCTATTATCATATCTTTTTCATGTCTACTATCATCTCTCTCTCTCTCTCTCTCTCTCTCTCTCACTGCATGTTAGCTTGATCTCTTTAAGCTACAAGTCATAAAAACATTAAAACCATTTTTAATCCCAGGGCCTTATAACTATAAAATGGAGTCCTTGTTAATAGGCTTTCATTCTTTTGGCAAGGCTTCAAAATTAAACATTTTATTATTTTTCACCAAATGGCACAATTTTCTTGGGCTTGGCCTATAAAGCAAATCCTCATTTATTCCTGTTTTCTGCTTCTGCAGTGTTATTAAGCCAGTTGGATAATTTTGCAGCTATAATCGTGTGAGTGTGCTGGAATGGACATCAGAGTGTGGTTTGTATGCAATTTATTAAAAAATAATAATAAATTGGGTGTGTGCATGTGTTTCTGTGTGTAATGTTCGAGAGGGAAATTATATTGTACTACAAATCACAAATCCAAGAGCTGTCTATACCATTGGAGCTTTGCTGGGATCTAATGGAAAAAGTTTGGTACCGCGTCCAAACAAAATATTAATTAAAATGCTTCATTTTTTTCTTTTTCTTTTTTTTTTTTTTTTTCCCCTATTTGAGGTATCAATGAACCTCAAATTAGGAACACAACTTGTTTAGATTTACAGCTTTGATTTTCTAGCAGATTTTGAGTTCAGAATGTTTTATGATAATTACTTTTTTTAACCCTTTTCACTTCAACAATAATCTGCCAAGGGTCTTCTTTAAAATGAGACCAAACTTAAGTCTATGCTCTCTAAGGCTTCATATGTTTATGCAAGTTTTTTTGACACTGACATTTTTGTCCTCTAAGGACCTCAATATTTGCAATATTGGAAAATGTGTGCAACCGTAATATATAACATTTCCTATTAACCATAGGTAAATAAATAAATAATCTTCCAGACTAATAAAGCACATTATATACCGGTCGTAATGGCCATGGTTGTAGTTTCCGAGGTTGTCTCTGGTACAACAGTAGTGGGGTTTATGGTGCTTGCAACTGAAAGAAAAAAAGAAAAAATATATATTAATAATGATTAGACTATTAAATATAAAATAACACTCTTGCATATACAGATGGACATGAAAATATAATTACCTGCACAGTAGGTGAGATATAACATATAAAACGAAGTCACAATTGTGAGAAACAAAGACGAAAATAGCTTATTTTAATTCTGTACACATTTGTATGGAATTGTCATGAGTGTATTGTGAGGGCTTTGGTTCACTATAATGACTGAACACAAAACAAGCAAGTGTGTGAGATTTGTACAGTTCATAAATGTAACAAATTCAAAGCACATTGTGCATGGTTTGGGGGTTTTGTCTCAAAACATTTGTTATAACTGCAGTGTGATAAAGAAAGAAAGAAAGAAAGAAAGAAAGAAAATTACATTAATAATAACATACTGCGACTTAAAGGAAACAGCAAAAACTTTCAAAAAATCTTTCTTTTGGAGTCTGCTGCATCAATGTTAAAATAATTATAATAATAATAATAATAATTCTGTTGATTTTACAAAATAAACCTTGAAGCTGTGATTGCCAGAATAATTATGTAAAAAATACAGTAAAAAATGTAAACATATTTACAAAACAACTGGTATGTCCCTGTTATGTCCCAGTACGTAATCTTGTAAATGACTGTTTGCGTGTCTACTTTGGCTGTGTTCAGAATGGCACGCTAAATTACTGCTTACTGCCTAGTACTCACTACATACTGCCTGCTATTTTTTTAAGAATAGTGTGAAATAGTATATGATATGCAGCAAATAATGTTTCAGAGTAGTTTGCTACAGTGTTATCACATGACAAACATTGAACAATAAAGGTGCAATGTGTAGGAATTTTGCAGTAAAATATCCAAAAACCACTAGGCCAGTGTTATATATTTTGTACACTTGAGTACTTACAATATCCCAAATATTTCCAACTATTTGTAAATCATGAGAAAATTGCAATTTTAACCAAGGCTCCGAGACGTGTGAGGAGTCAACTGTTAATTGCGTCATACCCGCGTTACCCTCGGTTTCCGGTTTTATTTTGTAGAAACCATGGAAACACCAAAGACGCTTTAATATATTACATGTTTTAATAGACAAGGGAACAACTGTTTTGATATATTTATAGACAGAAGACAAATTATTGTTATATAGCTCAACACGTTTAGTTGTATTGTTTAAATCTAATTTTCTTGATTTTTTGCGAGTACCATGCTTTACCATGCCTCAGAGGAAAACACTATTTTGTGAAGTAGCTAACATAGCATAATCAGATGCAGCTTTATTTTTAGTAACAGTAATACAGCATTTTCTCCATCATAAAATATGTTAATTGCATGCCATTTATCAACACAAGCCATCCAGCATTTAATATGATATTCTAATACCAATCTATCTTACTGCAGTGTGTAACAGTGTCTCATAGCAGCCACAGAGTGAACGCACAGAGTAACGTTATAACATCATTTTCAACATGCTCAAATGTATCTAATATGTTAAACAGAGCTGTGTTACCTCATACTCATGACCGGAAAAGCGGAAGCGGCGCCGGCGACTGTGGCATAATAAAAGTTCCGCTGAGGCGCGTGTTGCGCAATCGCTCCAGCGGCCTCATTCAGCTCCCACAACACTCGGTCCTGCTCTGCTTCATACTACAGTAAGGTTAATAATTGCATCCATGAACATGAGTTCTTCCTGAATCCTATACCAACTGTTTTCCATCGGCTATGATGTGAAGACCATATGTCCCAAGATTCCGCGCTCAAACTTGGCGTCATCAAGCTACGCCTTTGTTTTGAATAGGCCTCTAGCGACCTCTAGCGGACAGAAAATCGTACATATTGCACCTTTAAAGGGTTAGTTCACCCAAAAATGAAAATAATGTCATTTATTACTCACCCTCATGTCGTTCCACACCCATAAGACCTTCGTTAATCTTCAGAATGCAAATTAAGATATTTTTGTTGAAATCCGATGGCTCAGTGAGGCCTGCATAGCCAGCAATGACATTTCCTCTCTCAAGATCCATTAATGTACTAAAAACATATTTAAATCAGTTCATGTGAGTACAGTGGTTCAATATTAATATTATAAAATGATGAGAATATTTTTTGTGCACCAAAAAAACAAAATAACGACTTATATAGTGATGGCCGATTTCAAAACACGGCTTCATGAAGCTTCGGAGCGTTATGAATCAGCGTGTCAAATCAGCGGTTCGGAGCGCCAAAGTCACGTGATTTCAGCAGTTTGGCGGTTTGACACGCGATCCGAATCATGATTCGACACAAAAGATTCATAATGCTCCAAAGCTTCATGAAGCAGTGTTTTGAAATCGGCCATCACTATATAAGTTGTTATTTTGTTTTTTTGGCACACCAAAAATATTCTCGTCGCTTTATAATATTAATATTGAACCACTGTACTCACATGAACTGATTTAAACATGTTTTTAGTACATTAATGGATCTTGAGAGAGGAATGTCATTGCTTGCTATGCAGGCCTCACGGAGCCATCGGATTTCAACAAAAATATCTTAATTTGTTTTCCGAAGATGAACGAAGGTCTTACGGGTGTGGAACGGCATGAGGGTGAGTAATAAATGGCATTATTTTCATTTTTGGGTGAACTGACCATTTAATTCAGCACAGCTATCTAGGTTGTTACATTACAAATAAATGTGCTAACCATTCTTTTTTATGTGCAAACCTGAGTGAAAATGTCCTATGAACTTTTGACTGTCCTCACCAACAGTCTTGATCTGAAGTTTTAGCTCAAAATACCCCATCAGATCATTGTGCTTTATCAGCGTACACCATATTTAGCGGTATTACTCAATGACGCATTCGTTTTCAAGAGCAATGTTTATTAGCAATGCTAAATGTATGTGGTTGATTCAAAAGCTTGTGTGTCTGAGCCACATTAAAATAATCTTCATACAGTTAATACTAAGCGTCATGTTTGTTTATAATCTGGTGGAGTCCAAGCATAAACTGGATTGTTTTGCAGTTTTGTCTATGCAGCAGCAAATGATTTATTGTTGTATTTCTGTGAGTATGCTGTCAATAGATATTGGCTTGGAAATTAAAACTGCCAGTAGGTGGCAGCAAGTCACCATTAATGAGTGAGTCATTAGCTGCATCCAAAAACATGCAGGGTGTTCCAAACGGGATACATCGCCCTCTGAAGGGCACTTCGGAGTGGAAAAAATCATGGCCGCCATATTGAAGGATCGTTCCAAACCGAAGTGCTCAAAACTGGCCACTACAAAGGTCCCTTTGGAATGAAGGATTTCGAAGGGTACAACTGATGGACACTTCGGGCCCCCCGATCCTTTGCACAAGGAAGTTTGACGTCACAGAATGGGTACAGGACTCAGGAGGCTCGGAGTTCGATTTTACCTATGAATGTATGTATAGTATTTTTCTATACTACTGTAATAATTATACAAGTTAGATTTGGTACATTATTATGGTCAAAACAACATTGTACTTCAACAAAAATACTTTACAACTACCTTTATCAGTCCATTCAAATGTTTCAAATACACAATATACATTATATTTAACATAAAAGACCGACAGTAGCTTATAATGTTACTACAGTATATTAATACGTATTATTAATACAAAGAGTACACCAGGGGGAAAAAAAAGACGAATTAAGGCGCTACCTTGATTGTCTCGTTAAGATGACGCAGAAATGCATTCCAAAAAAAGAGTTTTTTTGACTCCTATACCCTTCATCCCTTCGAAGCACTCACTCTGGAGGGTAAACCCCTTGAAGGTATTAGGGCAGAGGGATGAGCCCTTCTAAATGGAATGCAGGGTTTGTTCGTGAGGTACATTCGTGCATAAATGCTGCCTGCAGACTCATTGCCTATAAGGCAGCGAAGCAAAAAGTCAGCATCCTAAGTTTTCTGATGCAGCCATTGAGATTCAACAGATTCATTCAAAGGGCTGATTCATTCAGGAACGAAGCATTTGACTGATTTCTTTAAAAAGCTGATTCAAGCTGATGTGGCGCTGGGATTTGTTGTTTTTGAAATAATGCTGAGTGCTTGTTGCCGCTGTTATCAGTGGTGCAACAATGTTCTCTTGGTGCTACTGCGCAGTCTTCACATGCACGAGCGCTTCAATCTATCGCTTAACGCTGTTGCGGAGACTCTATATTCGTTCCGGTGAAATCACAAAACAAAGTGCACATAAACGTGTCCCTGCTCTTGTTATACAATCACTGATGAACATCTTTGGTTTTAATGAGAAAAAAATGATACGAGGGTGGATTACAGCCCAAAATCTCTGGAACCCTGAACAAAAATTTTACCATTCGTCCATAAGGAGAATATAATATTAAATGCATACATGTATTTATTGACTAATGTAAACACTCTTGACACTTACAATATCTTAAAATATGTCAGTGTCATTGTTTTGTCTCAAGATGCACACCAGTTGTGCACTGTGTAAGGTATATTGGTTGTGTGTGAGATTATTGCAGGGGAGGACGTGTTGCATTGATTGTTAATGGATTTTTCCACCTTTTTTTTTTTATCCCCGTTACATCTGTCAGCTGCGGTACTCTTAAGTGCCAGCAGATGGCAGCCTCGTCCCTCATTGTTTCTATAGGCTCTGTTATTACCGGACTTCATTTCCCAGTATCCCCTGCTTATTATTAGTTAACTGTTTCAGCTGTGTCTTGTTTCTCATTTATTACCCTGTCTATTTAAATGCCTTTTGCCCAGTATTTTTTATGAAGTCTTGTTGGTTTTGGTTGTTATTTTCTGTTGGCATTTCGAGCAGTTCTGGTGTTCTTTTTGTTATTCCTGAGTCTGCTCTTCATAGAGTGTATGTACGGACTGATTAAATGTGCTTGACCCTCTGCCTGTATGGACAAAGACCTTAGATTATAACTATTATTAAACTGCATTTAGATTCTCACTCCTGCTGTATGCCTTCTTTCCACCTCCACTAAAACATTACACCCTGAGTGCAGAGCGAGTTCTATTTTCTTGAGTTTCATTTATGCATTTCTTTTTATAAATCTTTATGGTTTGCAAGATTGTTTTGTTGAATATATATAGATTATGCTGAATTAGCCAGGCACTGCTGCTCCTAAAACCACACTGTTTTGTACATTTTACACATACTGATATCCACCATTATAACACTGGTGGTAAAGAGAAAGACAAGATGAAACAAAGTACATCACAAGTCGCTAAATACTACACAAGCTGAGCTAAATACTAATATAAAGAAGCTGCACAGTTTCATAGACAGAAAACACCACCATGGTAACACACGACTTTAAAATAATGCAAGAAACAACTATTTAATAACATAATGTGTATGATAAAACCCTCATGTACACAACTGATAAGAAAAGAAAAAAAAATTCTGGGAATGTCAGTTTACAGTTTCTAACTGTAAATTATAAGATTTTTTTTTTATTATTATTATTTTTTTTTTTTTTTTTTTTTTGAAAATGGTAAATTTAACAGTATTTACTGAAATGTAAGATTAGATCTAATACAGTTTTCCCTGTATATAGTACAGGAAATTACTGTTAACCAACTGTCACATTTTTTACAGTCTTTTACAATCATTTTTTTTGTGTTAAAATGTTATGAGATTTTATATCAACAGGAAAACTCTTTCAATATGTGAATTATTTTCACTACTTTTATTTCTACATTTTTTAATGGGAAACAAGGGATGAATTGAAGATGAGATGAAGTGAAAGAATGAATGTACCTGTTGTTTGTCCATTGATTATTTCACCTGTTAAATACACAATTAAAGCATAATTATTTATTATTGGGAAAATATTTAGTCATTTTACATGACAGATTATAAAACACTCACCATTAATCAGCAGCAGTAGAGACACACACAGTGAGATCAGAAACCTCATTGTGACGAACGCCACCTGCACACACATGAAATATGTTTCTTATATAGCTGTTTTTGTAAAACAACTAACATTCACAGATACTTAAATAAAAGGTCAGTTTTATAAAATATAAGAAACGACCAAACTTTACACAATAATTTGGATCCATCAAAAGCTGGTGGCCCAATGGCATAAAACAGAAATATCTTTACCTGAGGTCAGATGCTGCTGCAGAGCAAACTCAGTGAGATTCTCTCTTCAGCAGCTCAATACAGTGATGCTGAACTGCAGCTCTCACTATCTCATCAGTGCCTTTAATAACTGTGGGTGGACCTTTACTGGAACTAGAAGTAATTTATCAACAATAGATTAAACCAGTTTTTCATGTGACATTGAAATATTTGTTATTTTAACTGATAGTTTCCTTTTGTACACCTACATTCAAAAAGACATTCTTTCACTTTGTGCTTGAATAGATTACGAGTCTAATGATGACAGGTCAGTTTGATTTGTTTAGCACTTTTTTCCAAAAGCAAATGTACAAAAAAACCCAGCAAGTGACACAAAGGTCACTGGAAAAATTCATGTCAATTTAATGATGGTAATTAATTATTAGTTTACAGTTTTTTACAGTCGCTAGGACACATTTCTCAATACTTAGGTCACTTTTTCAAAACTCTTCACTAAAATTTATAGTTATTACTATAGTAACTACATGTAGCATATGTAACAATGACACTGTAAAATAAAGTGTTTCCAAAAAATCTAATACCATCAAAGCAATTAGATGTAACTGAACACCTACACAAGAGTCTTTTTTTATTATTATTTCATTATCTATAATGAATGCTCATGTTTATCTATATATAAGGGGAAACGAATGAATAATTTTGTTCTCTAATGCAAACATAAACTGCACTGAATTTGGTTAGGAGAACTGTGTGAAGAGTTTTGGAAAAACTGACATAAGCATGACCTACAGTAAGTATTAAGAAATGTGTCCTAGCGATTGTAAAGAACTGTAAATAATTAATGATTATATTAAAAGCATTAGAGTTTATCCCTAAGTCATCTGGAACGATGCAGGCAGTGGTCAAATAAGACGGGGTTTGTGAGATGCAAGATCATAACAGGAATGCAGAAATACAATGCAACTAACACCTGAAAACCTAAACCCTAAAGTAAACTGTCAAACAGCATGCTAGTTTGCAGGTTTGCATTAGTCAAATGGGTGTCTAATATTTGGACATCGACAATAAAGGGAAAAAACAATGAGAAACAGCAACAAATACTAATCATAGAACCTAATTTACAAAGACCACATAAAATCATGCCAAATAGACAAATGTTGGTACTTCCCTAAAGCGAGAACATGTCATAATAATTGTCATATATGTATATATTTTATATTTTCTTTGAATTGACACAGCTCCGTTCATAGAATGTGCACATCCCATGGGTCGATCATTTTATTTGTAGTAAAGAATCAGCTCTGACCTCTGCTCTTGAAAAGTTTAAGGAAGTGAACACTATATTCAACGGTTTACCGGAGGAGCAACATTTACAGTCTTTAGAAATGTTCCACATTCCTCACCTGCACACTGCAGCTCATCATTAAAAAAAAAAGAGATAGATAGATAGATAGATAGATAGATAGATAGATAGATAGATAGATGATAGATAGATAGATAGATAGATAGATAGATAGATAGATAGATAGAGTTCAGTTCTGCTGTAAAGCAGCTCTATAAATAGAGTCATTGTTCAGTGACACTCCCACATGTGTTAGGATGCATTCACCAAAACACACTTTCACCTGTGGCCCTGTTTATATTATCCTGAGATTCTGATTAGTGTGTCAGTAGGTTTGCTACATAATGTTTGCATGGATAAATTTGTTAACGGAGTATACATTCTGACAGCTTGAGTTAATTATAATCTGTACTTGTGTCTTCTGAATGAAAAGTTTTGCAGAAAACATTGTAATGTGTGTGAAAACATAGGCAAAATGTGTTGTTGTCTTGAACTGAGTGAATGGTTTGGGAAATTGAGCCAAATGAATCAGTTACAGTGTGTTAGCAATCGAGAAAAACTGTAATATATCTTTTACATACTCCTTTGTCAAAACAGGAAGAGGTTAATGCATTATGTGAACATGAACTGAGAATCATCAGCACTGTTACAGCATTTACAGCAAATCCAGGTTAGTATTAAATTGTACGTATGCTAATACATTTTTAACAAGCTGAATAAATGCACATGTTTATGTATTATGAAGAAGCAAATTAACAATGAACAGGAGTGCATTTTAAATTTTATTTCATAAATGCTTTGTTCATTTTTAATTTATTGCATTTAATAAGTATAAGTTTGAGTATGTACACAGTACATCTGGCACTAACTTGGCACCAATATGAAGAAAAGAAAAAACAACATCAACAATGCTTTCTTTTATACTCTGATCTACAGCATGGTATGATCATCTCATGAGATGTACTTTTCTTGTTTGTGCAGTCAACCCTGATAGTCAGGTTCACTGTTTTTTTTGCACATTTTAAACCACCAGAATGGATTCCAGACAATGAATGATTCTTATCTGATTCTAAGTCACCGCAGTGCAGTTGTCAGTGGATTTTCCCAGTAATTGTTGCAAACGCAGTTGATCAAGATTCCCCAGAACTTGATTGACATGACTGTCAACACCACATTAACAGTCTTTTTATTTTTATTTTGCACTACCACACAATGGCAAATATGATTATTGCAGTTTTTGCACATTTTTACAAAATATAATAACCATGTTAACTCCAGTCATAAAGAATGAGTGGAATTAACATGATTATTATATTTTCTTTAAGAATGCAGCTGATCATGATTGTGATAAAAAGTAAAAGCACTGAAAATTGTGATGAGATCATCTAACCATCGATAGAGACAAACAGACACTCCTCACCCAGTGAGCCATCGGATTGTATCAAAAATATCTTAATTTGTGTTCTGAAGATGAACGAAGGTCTTACAGGTGTGGAACGGTATGAGGGTGAGTAATTAATGACAGAATTTTCATTTTTGGGTGAATTAACCCTTTAACACGTTTGACAGGAATTTGCAATCTGAATCACACAATATCGTCACTGACTACTGACACATTGCTGATTGTTTATGATCAAATGTAGAAATATTCTAAGTATTTGATCTGTTATATTTTGTTGGCAAATCCAAACGTTTAATAATAGAAACACTTTCACACAACATTCAACAATATAGTATTATTATTAATAATAATAATCATCAAAAATATTAAAAGAGTTTGATCTGAATGTTGCATTAAAGCAGCAGTGGGTCTTAGTGGTCAACAGTTATTAATGTTGCACTCTCACACAACAGGGTCAATCGAGGACAGTGTCAGAGAACTGCTTGAATGTGAACATGCGCTCTGTCCTACCAGCTCTTCAACTTCAGTTTCTCTTCACCTTTCTGAAAACTAGAACAATACAAGAACATTTTTTGGCAATCTGACCACTGACTGAACATCATCCCATCTCGCGTTCTAAAAAGAACAGTTCAACCAGTGCTGCAACATTCTTCAAAGAACTGAAAGTAAAATAGCAACACTCTTCTCATGCATATTGTCATAGCATCATGATGGAAAAGAAGGAAAACGATTACAAAGATAGCAGTAAAAAGATAATGCTATGATCATTAATCTTTCTCGTACTTTTACTGAAATAAAATGATTGCAAAAGGAAAAACAAACTAAGAGGCCAACCATCAAATTTATTTATTTCCTCATTTAGGATCTTTACATCTTTAGGATCTTTACATCTTTTTCATACATGCCTTATACTAAATACCTGAGTAAAATATTACAGCACAATTTTCAAGAAAAGAAAATCATATTAGTTAGATTTCTATGATTATAATATCAGATTTCCACAGAACAGAAATGACCCAGTTATGTTTTTGCATGATTTGAATAAATCTGATGATCATTGTTTTGCAGCACATCCTTGCAAGTAGTACACAATGAATGTACAATATAAAAATTAACGTAAATGATTAAACAAGTCTTTTTTTTTATGCCACATAAAATATCAGTTATGAAATTAAGAAACGTTTAGAAACCCACAACCACTGTGGCATCAACATTGTGTTCAACATTAATTAAAATGACTCTAAACAATATGCATGTAAAATGTTGTGGAAATAAACTAAAAGACTGTCAGGACACTCATCAGAGGAACAAGAAGCACCATCAGAGAACCACACAGACAAGAAGCCTCAGATACCTTCACTTGGTCTGGGACCCACTTATCTGTGAACAGGGAATATAATGTAATGCAGTGAAATGTAATGTATGACAGAAATCATCAAAAACCTTTATTATAAATGATTAAAATAAGTGAAATGTTCACCTGTGTTCCCTTCAGACAACATCAGAGGACCCATGGATATGGAAGCACTGTCATGGAAGTCCAGAGACCTGCCCTCTCTCCGCTGGTGTCCAGAGTCACAGTCCTGATAGAGAAAAGAGCAAAATCCAGCTGTGTGAATCCCTGTTAAATATCACTGAACAAACATGAAACATAAAGGAGAGCAAAAAGTCTCCAGCAGAGGACAGCCAAAAATAAATAAATAAATACAACCCTTACTTATATTAGTGATTTCTAAACCTTTACATGTACCATTTACCCACCACATTTTATTATAGATACTTTACTATAGATAGATATATGCACAGAAAGACAAACAGACAGACGCAGGCTAATATAATTGATGAATTAGATTGAAATTCAACACATGTATTGAAAAAAATTATTTCACAGCTACAATACTAAAGATACTCTTGAAAATTTAACATCACAATTTTATGAATTATGGAAAGTCTGTAATCTCACCATTGAGCAGCGATTGCTTGACAGAAGGCAAAGGTGAACAGCACAGTGCAGGTAAAGCTTAGTGGAGTTTGCAGTGAAGATGAACATCCTGAAGGAGAAACGGCTGGATGTCGAGACGCCGTTCTGCAGCAGCTCCACTGTGTCGTCATTTGGATTGGGACACCTGAGAATATCAATAATGACAATTTTTTTTTCATTTGAAAGACATTCGATACAAAAGTGATCTTCTGTAAATCATCACACATTTGCATTCCATGTACAAAAAAATGGAATCTTGTGCTTTAGTTCTGACATACTGAAAGACAAACATGTAAGGCAATACAGTACATGATTATTATTTATTTAGTAAAATAATTAATTAATCAGTTACATTGAGTTAAGGCTAAGCTTAAAAGAATTTTTTTAAAAAAGCACTGCTTTACTCGTTAACGATGAGATCCCAGCGGAGGCTGTAATCAGGATCATTCACAGGTGTAGCCCAACACGTGTCCAACACCAGGGCAAACTGGCGGCTGTCGACCCCCTCAACACGAACTTCCACATGCATCTCCTGGTTGAGCTCTGCATCCACTGCACCAGTGAAGGGCCGGGTAAACTCATCATCCTGATATGGAATCATCCGGACACGATATCTGCCTTCACCAGCAGGAAGAGTCTTGTGCACAACGCTTTTGAAATAAGGCATAGATCTGTGTTAAATCTACTTTTTTTTTATGGGTAAATATTTTACCCATTATTTACCCAGCAAACCATATATATTCTTGGTTTAGAGAATATTTCCATATAGTATATTTACTTTTTATACAGTTATTATTCTGCTAAAAGGATTAGTTCACCCAGAATGTTGACAATTCAGTCAACATTATTCACTGACAATTTTGAAATCCGGACTAAAGCTCTCTTTAGCGTGTTCATGAGAGCCCAGAAGAGAAATAATGATGTCCACAAGTGATTTGCTCTATTAAGTATTTGCAAGGAAATCAGTTCACAAAACTGGCCAGAATGATTAATTCATGAATTATGAATCTTCTCAAGCTCCTTACACAAAGCTATCGCATAATTTCAGAAGATTTGGAATATACATTATGAGTCATATGGACCATTTTGTGCACTTCTTGAAGCTTGAAAGTCCCCATGAGGATTAAAAGCACTGAAAGGTGAGACCAGTAAAATTCTGTGTTCCTTAGAACAAATAAAGACATTATGGTTTGGACAACATGAGGGTGAGAAAAATTCAATGTTTTGGTGAACTACTCCTTTAATAAAAATAGTGCTGCTGAATCCAGAATTTGTATTTGACTCGCACCTCTCCAGTGGGTTGATTTCCACATTCATGGAAAGTGTTTGTGTTTGAGGATAAACACAGCTGAAAGAAAGCTTCAGGATCTTCTCTCTGCTGATGAGACCTTCTGACCTCGGTGTCCCCAGAATCAAGTTATCATAGATGAAGTGGGTGCCGTTTGCCTGTGGACAACAAATATAACATTTTGTAATTGAGCCTAAATTGAATTCAAGGTGTTTAAAAAGGCAGCAGCTATTTGCACTATAGCAGTATTTTCTTTGCACCAAGTAAAAAAAAAGAAAAAAGAAAAGTTGTTAGATGGTATTTATACAATAATGGCAGATACTATTTGCACCTATTGTAGAATAATATTATAAAACAGTCTGCGATAATCATAAATGGATGCTACCTTTTTGGGACATTATTTGTCCCTGTCCCTAAAGCTCACCCCTACCCCTAACCCTACCATATTGAACCTGCTGATCAGTAAATTTGCCCATGAAGGGGGAAGGGGGCCATGGTTTATGAATGGCACGTGTCACGGTCAGTGTCTCAGCCCGTCTGATCAATACGAGGACAACATATTCAGTTTCAATTATAGGCCAATTAAATACCTGTTAAACACTATATTCCTGCTATTAAATACCTATTGGGCACTTTATTTTCACTTTTCGAATATTTTCTTTGTTTTCTTTGAAGTAAACACATCTCGGAGCTGATATGCAATGGGAAAAGGGAGAAGAATGAACTTGGAAAAATGCTGATTCAAACTCGGGTCAGTTGCGTCAAATGCTAACGCAAGCTGCCTTTCTCTCCACGCTACTGCTTTTGTTTTCAGATGTGTTTCTTTTTGTCTGGTTTAATCAAAGTTAGTGTAAATACCCTGTGCCAATGAGGTGGGCCAAAAAAAAGATTTTGAATGCAGGTACAAGTTCCAGTCTCTTTTATGGCATGGTGTTGTGCACCCTTCCCCGCTGAATCTCTTTGAGACTTTGAGAAGTCTTTAGGGAGGTCTGTTTGGGCCCTTTATTTTGTTGTTACAGATTCTGTACCCTTACAGACCTCTCTAGAGACTTCTCAAAGTGTAATAGACATTCCCCAGGCGGTCAAATCAAACTGTGTTGGTTCTATCAGACACTACAAATATTTAGATGGTGTATTTGAACAGATTATACAAAGTTAAACCTACCACAAGATTTGTACCACAGATGTGTTCATCATTATCAAAATGGAATTCCACTCTTCCATTCCGGACTGTTCCTTTGCAGCTGGGATCATTGAGGTGTAAGACATCAGCTGGAAAACCAGCCTCAAAGAGCTGACAGCGAGACACAGACATGGAGCCAGAGCTGCTTTCACAGGTTTCTAAGGAATCTGAGTAAAAAAAAAGAAAAAAAAAAAAGAAAAAAAGCCAATTAATGACCGAAAAAAATTATATTTCATATTCATATTGGTTGATTGATACCAACCAAAAGAGTCAGGTTCTGGTTTGGGTTGGTCGTCGTTACATAAACAGCCATAAACACCATTTTTCTTCCCACACCATTCATCCTCAGAGCAGCTGAGCTCAGAACAGCGATCTCTCACATCTAAGTAAAAAAACACAGATAAATGACATGAAAGACAATGAGTCATGTTAAGAGAGACAGGGCTTAACATTTTGGGCCCCTAAATGATTATTGCTCTGTATTCCTCAAGATAATAAAAGTTTTTTTTTTTTTTTTTTTTTTTTTTTTTTCCTAGCGAATTAAATGGGACATTTCATTTTTAATCATTTTCAGAACCACAGATAGTTCACATTCCATCCACCTGACCTTAAGAATTTAATTGCCGGGTCATTTCGATATAAGTGCCCTCTATGTTCTCTGCATGTGAAATGTGGAGCAGAGGTTACTTTTTACCCATGATTTGCGGTAAATTCCAATATACTGCTGCCTCATTGTGACAGGCAGTGTTGGACAGTAGCATTGCTAAAAAAAGCTTAATGATAGTGCTGCTATATTTTAAAATCACAGCTATTAATATCATAAGCCTGTTTTCACAGACAGGGCTTAGACTAAGCCAGAATTAGGCCTAATTAGTTCAATTAGGATATTTAAGTTTTATAAACGTACCTGAAAAAAAAAATACTGGGGTGCATCTTGACACAAAACCACGACACTGACATATTTTAAGATGTCAGTACAAGTTACTTTCAGTTAAAACATGCATTTTAGTCTGGGACAAGATTAATCCTTGTCTGTGAAATCAGGGGATAGTCTATTAAGTGCTTGCAATGTCCAATTTGTGAATTAATCATGTTTTTAAATTGTCATTCTTTTCTATGGATTGGTCAAACAAGTTATAAAAATGATCAAAATCAGATAATGACTGTGAATCATTCAGACAGCTCATTCATCCACTGAATCATTTGGAACCAGTTTCTCGTTCCACAAACCATAACAGGACCACAGAAGACAAAAAACAAGCTTCAATGGACCCTACTACCTCACCCTGCTACTTTCTCTAAAGGTCAGCATTCAGGTTAGTTCAGCAACCTACATTTTTAGTAACACTGGTGACAAAATCACAAAATAATCTGTGCTGAAATGCGACATTTTTGACTTACCACACCGCAGACCCGAACGCCATTCTGAGATCTGTGTCCCCAAGATGGCACAAGCTGTCTCATAGGCTTCAACAGCTGAGCATAGCATGCCATTGGCACGTGTGTAGAGACACAGATCATACACACATGAGTAGTAGTAAGGTGCAGGGTCAACATGAAGATGGCAGTTCTGGAAGGGGCCAGTGGTGTTGGTGATAATACTACAGAGATCAGAATACCTCTGCCTGGATGGACACTCATCAGCATTACCGGGCTGGTCTCTGGTACCGCAGCTGAAGAATACAAGGAAACTTCAGGTCAGTGTCTCACTATTTTGGTTGCTCCCATTCAGGGTTGCCAGAGCCATCCACAGAGTAACCAGATACATAATCATCTAAAAAGTCCTTAATTGATGCAACCCTGAGAGTGCAGTAGCATGTGCAACCTTACTGGCTGGGACACTCACACGTACTCTATTGGAAATTTAGTGCATCTAATTAATCTAACCTGCATGGCATTGGAAACCCAACCTGACACAATCCATCAAAACAAACCCGTAACACATTTTTGGATCATGACCCACCAAATAAAAATGACTGTTCTAAAGTCTCACGGTTCTTACCCTAGAACGCTGGTGTCTGATTTCCAGCTCTGGCCAAAGGAAATGTCATCAGAGGCGAGTTCTCCACTGGGCAACACTTTGTCATCCGCAGGATTACCATTGAAATTTCCACACATTCCACAGAGAGATCCAAAGAATCTTTCACTCACTCTGACTAGAAGGCTGTTATGTCCATCAAAATGGACAATGAATTCATTGAATGCATTTAGAATTACAAATCCCTGCTCCTCATGTACCTCTACAAGATCATTGATTTGATAAGCTGGTGTGCCAATAGGATTTCCATCAACCTGAAGGAGAATTAGACAATTTTGACATAAGAAAGTGAGAGAAAATTGATTGATTTATATAATTTGAAGTGTAACTTACTTTAACTCTCCTGTTCTGCCCAATAGTGATGTGTGTCTGTTGTCCATGTTGTGACAACCAAACATCCACTGCAGAAACAAATGACACTACCATGTTCCCCCGGTGCCTGTTGGTGGCCACCACACGGAACTCCAGATCACTGTCTGTAATGTTACCGCAGGTCTGGGCAATCTCATATGAACACGTTCCCTGATAGGATTAACACAATACACTTAGTCTCCATTTCTTTCACTTCCCTCACAAAAATGTCTTGACATTGCATACATTCATATATCTTCATATCTTTATTATGTTAAATACATTTGCAGTCAAACTTGTTTACACATTCTAACACCAATAACTCTCCTTTGAATAAACTTGAATGCTAAGTCATTTGTCCCCTACTACTGGGACACAAAACAACAGTAGGGCTGGGACAATAAATCGATTTATCTCGATTCGTGGATCGATTCTGAGATTTTCTGAATGCATCGCGTTTCTCTCTTGAATCGATTCTGAGCTTAGTTTTTAACAGCAGACGGTGCTCTAGGCTAGTTTTTAACCACACGCTCAAATGCTCACGAAGAAGAGCGGCTTGTGCGTTCGACTATATACTTGCACCTCAGAATTCTTTTATGATGCGAGATTAATGTAAACAGCCCCCTTGTAATTCACTTCAACCTTTTCGAACTTTATGAATGATTATTTTATATAAGGTTCAAGTGGTGTGTGTAAGGAATTTGAAGCAAGCAGAGTACAGCTGTTCTAAAGCATGCAGTGCCATCTGCTGTTAAAAACTGAGCTCAGAATCAATTCGAGAGAGAATCGCGATGCATTTGGAAAATCTCAGAATTGATCCAGAATCATTTTTCGATTCGCGATTCAACTATTTATTGTCCCAGCCAAATACAACAGTTAAGGTAGTTGTCTGCAAAAAAACAAAAACAAAAACAAAAAAAAAAAAACACAGCAGAGTTTACCAGTTCATACCTGAAAGTGGGCCAAAGCCCCATCAAAGGTGATGTAGTGGGGGTCGCCCCAGACTGTGCACGTGGACATTGTACTATAGCAATCACGACGTCCACTTCTGACCGCACACTCCATGGCCGCTGGGCAGAAAGATGCAGTGCAGCGTAGATCATTCGGAGCGAAACACTGACAGCGTTGGGAACATGTTGAATCCCAGAACTGTTCACCAATCTACAAAATCAACAATGACAAGAAACTTTACATTTCCATAACATCAGTGACAGTGAGTATTTTTACATACTAAAAAGCATCCTGGTATCACCATGTTTTTTAGGAGTACTATGCAAATGCATTAAGTAAATATATGGTATATATGAAAATACTATGATTATACCATCTTTGTACCATGGCATTTTGAGATGATGTATGTTGCCATAATATGCTAAGCCTGTGCTTCCCCTTATCCACTGCCCTATATAATAAGGTTTAACATAAAAACATAATGTTTAATCCTCACATGATAGTAGAATCCATCATACAAGCAGCCACACTGCTCCACTGGTACACAGAGTCCTCCACTCCTCACAAATCCCTCATCACAGAAACAACCTTCTGAGCATGTGTGTTCACAACTAGCATCGATGCTGCTGGCGCACGTATGACCACAGTCTGTGCCACACACCTCATAATGACTGTTTGGGATGTTTGATGAGCAGTCCATGACTGGAAATGCAACAATAAAATGTATTTATAAAATGCAATTAATAGTTTGCACAATATTAAATCTTTGTGATAAAAGGAAAATTTAATATAGAGAACAAATTCATCTGAAGTTGGTCTATTTACATATCTCAGCCACATCTCCAGTCACTTACCACAGGATGCAAGTTCTCTCCAGTTGTAGACCATGGCATTGACAGATTGACAAGCACTCACATAGGATTGGATGGAGCGACACAAAACATCATTACGGTTTCCAGAGATGCACACATCAAACACACAGTTATCAAAGTAGGCCTGTGGATCTACAGAACCATGGCAGAAGCTAAAGGGGCCCTGATTGTCTCTGATGATCTGACACAAGGCTTGAGTTGTGCTCTCATCTTGGCAGTGGATGTCCACACGGTCATCATTGCATGACATGTCGTCCTCAACCTTCCATGCTGCCCCAAACTGGTCTGCTGACGGTGCCAGATCACCTGACGGAGTGAGGAAGTCATCCTCGGGATGGCCATTAAAGTTGCCACAGATGCCACACATAACTCCACTGTATTCTGCTGGAACAATAATGTTTACCTCCCAGGAGCCACCATAACTGACACTGAAACCAAAGTCAGTCGAGACATATATAAACTGTCCTGTGGAGTAGACAGAGACCCGACCAGAGTCAAGATAGACAGGGAGGTTTCTGGTCTCTTCATCAACCTGATTGAAGAAAAAGTAGAGTTTGTTTATACAAAACAATCTTATCAATAATTACAACAGTAATGTTTTCCTATCACATATACTCCATGGCAAATTACAGTGAGTGGGACTTGTTCACCTTAACAGCAGAATAACTGTTCATGTCCTGTGACATGTGCACAAGATGCCCAGAGACGTTGACAAAAACTTCAACAGTTATTGACACTGGCCATCCATGCCATGCTTCATTTCTTGCTTCCACCTGGAAGTGTGGAAGTCCATGAGTATCATCACATACTGTGGCCAGCACATATCGGCATGTGCCTTGAAAGTCAAAGTAGGTTCTATCAAAGGAAATATAATGGGGATCTCCAGAAGCATAACAGCTACCATGTGGACGAGGATGGCAGCCATACTCCCCCTCCACCACACGGCAGATTTCCTGTTCACTGCAAGATGATGGTGTGCAACGGACATTTCCAGTGATTCCATCACAGACACATAGGAACTGGCACTCTTCACCATGCCAGAACTGCTCTCCAGGCTGACGATAACGGCCATCATAGTGGCAGCCACAACCAGTGGGAGGAACACAGCGATCTCCATCCAGCACTAGTCCATCATTGCACTGGCATCCCCCCTGGCATGGCAGAGCACACTGGAAGGGAAATGAGAGGCTAGGACAGGACGCAGGACAGGATGTGCCACACAGTTCAAAATGGGTATTTGCTGGACAGTTGGGATCTGGGAAAATTGAGACAAACCGGATGGAAAAGGCAATCAATGATCAGAATTTTGAAGAAGATATATAGTTTTTATTCTGAAAATCTTATCACCTCACAAGATACTAACCACAGTGGGTGATACTCCTCCACTCTCCAACTGCAATGCCATTCTGTTGGCAGTGCAGTGTGTACCCTCGCAGGGCTTCACATAGAGCCTCCCTGGCACCCTCCGTCTGCGCCAGCATCCGAATGCAGTCTTCAATCCGCTGCCAAGGGTCTAGTGTTCTGCTGCACTCAGCAAATGGTCCATCATTCATTGCCATGATGCTGCAGAGCTCACTGAACTCACTCCTGTTCTGATAAACTCCTGGTTCCCAAATGTCAGCTGTGTCCTCACAGTGGGCTGACAGGGATCCGTCACGCCAGCTGTCCGCAAAAAGCTGAGAGTCATCCAGCAGGACACCATCTGGGCTGTAGAATTCATCATTAATGTTTCCATTCAAGTTCCCACATAGACCTCCAAGTGTACCATTATAAGTGGTTGGAGCTGTGATTCGGACAATGTGCGGCCAGTCAGCTCTAACGGTCACTCCAAAGTTTGTCTCCAAAACAAAACCCCTCACACTGCTGTGATAGATGCTGATCTGACTGGAACCAACACTGATGGGTAGACTAACCACCTGTCCATCCACCTGAGAAGAATAAAAAAGTGAATTGATCTGGCATATGCGTTTAAAATAATATAGTTAAATTGCTCCAAATAAATGAAAATCTTTAGCCTACCTGTACATTGCTACCTTCTCCCAATTCAACAGAAACATGAGTTCCTCCTGCCTCAAAATTTAGGAACCTGGAAAACTCTTGAAGGCCTCTGGGTATTTTCTCCACTGTCAAAACAAAGTATGGCAGTTGGGATGGCCCCATCACTCTTGCAAGGGTCAGTCCACAAGCCCCTGGGTATCTGAAAGTTTGTCCATCAAAGGTGTGGTATGAACCCAGGCTTTCAACCGAACAGGTAGCATAACTGATGGGTCTGCAGCCCCTCACACCATTATGGAGTCCACACACCTCTGCTGGACCACACTGGTGCTGATAGCAGACCATTGACCTGCTACTGCAAACACACTGTCTCCCACAGTCCTCGTCCAACACTACTGACTGTCCCTCAGAGTAATAGAAGCCCTCAAATGTGCAGCCACAGTTCACATCAGGCACACATTGCCCAGCACTGAGGATGTACCCATCATCACAAATACAGCTCTCCTGACTGGGCAAGGGGCAGTTTATTGGGGCAGATGGGTTGCTGCAAGTTGCAGGGCAGCCTGTTCCGTGGGACTCAAAATGACTGTGACTATCAGGGCATATGATTTCTGGGAATTGAGGACAGAAATAAGAATATGCATAAAACTCTGTGATCTTTCAACTTGCACAATTATTTAAGTTACATTAGGTTGAATGCCAAACTTACTTCTAATACAGATATAACAAGGCACTTACCACAAAAGCCTGGTTGTCTCCACTGGCCTAGTTGTACACCCTGCTGTTGGCATTGAGCAGAATACACATTGAGAGCCTGGCACAGAATAGGCTGGTACCCTCCTCCTAAACAAAGATCATAGACACAGTTCTCTATGTAGGTTTGTGGTGAAAACACAGAGTGGCAAGATGCAAAAGGCCCCGAAACATCTCCTAGGATTCCACAGTGGTTTGTGTCACTGTAAAGGCTCATTTCACTGCTGGTACAAACCGCACAAGCAAGACCTGTGCATCTGACATCATGGCATTCAGGATCTGTGTCCCCATCTACCTTCCAAGAGTTGGCAAAGTCAACATCCGTGCTCAAGATCTCCCCAGAGATTGAACGGAAGTCATCTTCAGGATGTAGGTTATAGTTCCCACACAGGCCACATGTGGCATTCTGGTAGTCATAAGGTACAGAGATGGTGACATAGCTATATGCATCATAGGTCACTAGGAGACCAAAATCTGTGCTGATGGCCAAGGAAAAACCTGACTGATAGACTTGGATGGAGCCATTGTGGAGGGTGAATGGTGTTGCTAGAAAGGTCCCATTAACCTTGACAATGTTGACAAAAAAGAAATTAGGAAAATGTAAGGATGGCTCAAATCAACATTACAGCAATATAGTGATATTTACCTTTGCCTCATAATAATGATCTTTGACCAGTTCAATTTCTTCATTATAGACAAATACTCTGACCATCCGAGTCCATGACACATGTGTACTGCCCCGATGCTCGTTTTTGCCCTCAACACGATAGTACGGTAAACCATTTCCACAACCCTAAACAATGATTCAGAATCAGTAAATTATTGTAGAAACTGTTCAACAATAAACAGAAAGCGATAGCAACATTACTAACATTAATACTAACCTCAGACAGAACATACGTGCAGGTTCCTTGAAAGTGAAATATCTGATTGTCAAAGGTGTAGTAGTGAGGATCACCGGAGATGGTGCACGTTTGCCGCTGAATGTTCTGACAAGAGTATTGGAAAGCAGCTGGACGACAAGCTTGGGAATAAGTACAGGTCTCAAAGCTACATTGGAGGCCTGTTCTGGTACAGGTACATCTTTGCTGACAGGCATCATCACTCCAGAAGGAGTCTCCTAGCTGCACTGGAAAACCTATAACAAAGAGTTTATTGATATAAACACCAAAAATCATTTGTGTAATTACTGGAAGTCTTCACCTATGGATTACTAACATGGTATAATCACATTTGAATAGGTCATTTAAAGTCTCACTGCAAACAGCAAATATTGCACACAGTCAGGGAAGCAGCATTACCATTAAACTGACAGCCCCGTGTTCCTTGATCTGTTCTGAAGGCCCATCTTCCTGGCACATTGACATTGCTGCTGTATGGTAGGGCTGTGATGTCATTCTGGAGTGATCCAGTAATTGAGAAATGGTGACTTGAGTCGATGGTGTCATAACCAGCCTAATGATAAGGAAGACATCCAGATGTCGGATTAGTTAGTCATAAAAAATGCAATACTTATTATATCAATCTGTCATTTTATGCATACCTGTACATATCGTTGTGTTGGAGCGATTGAACCATAGTTCATTACAACAAATGAGAGATGGCCATTTGTAATCAAAACCACTTGGAAAGATGTTTCCTTAAAAAAGACACACAAAAAAAGTTTGTTTTTGTTTTTTCTTTGGAAGTGAAGCAAGAAAACACGTGGTATACCGATTTTTATTTTTTTATGGGCACATGAAGGTTTCCATGGTACCAAATTGGGCTACTTACAGTTCCTGAATTGTAGAAGTATGCAACTCTATCCCATGTTGCAACAAAGACCCATGAAGCAGAGAAACTCAAGGCAGGGAAGTATTGGTTTATGTCTTGGGTCGCCTGTGTAAGGACACTGCCAGAGCTGTACTGTTGATATGAGATTACACCATTCCACTGGTTGTCAATATCTGTCCAGAATGGAGCAATGAGGTCTTTCCCTCCATAAGCTGGGAACTGGTATGGAATGTAGCTGGACCATGCCCCGTCAAAAGTCAAGTGTCCATTGTTGTTAACCTGAAATAGAAGAGGACTGATTATCATGTGCAGGATTCTTATAAAAGATGCATAATTGTTTGTAACAGTAATTTAAACTGCAGTGTGGTCATTTTCCCATTTACTTTTTCTCCAAGAATACAATATTTATAGACATATCTTATAGACACTCATAATCCAATATCCTCTCACATTAGATTGACTTACATAAATTTGGTTGTATGTTTGCCCAAAAAATATAAAGGGCTGCTGGAGGTATATAACTGATGAACTTCCATCATCACTGCGTCCATTCACTGTGTCTCCAGTTCCAAATGGATAAAATCTGCTCATAATATCAATCCCACTGTCTAAGAAAAAAAAAAAAAAAAAGAGAGATAGAGAGAAAAAAGTATTTAACATTTATTAGTAATGTCATAGACATCATTTCAATTTCATTTACCTAAGTGTCCCCATCATAATATTTGAAATCTCTGCATAAAGAAATGCACATGATACAGCATTATGACCTATATCTGCATGGATGTGATTACCTGTGACCTTGTGCCTATGGCTGAATCACTTTAATATGACTAATAATATAATAGCCCATATAGCTTTATAAATTATTTAAATTTTTTACATGCATCACAAACCCAAAACATGGATCTGATTTGCTCATGCCAAACAATAATTCTCCAGATTGTAACAATACATTATATTACCAGTTGTAGTGTCCATGGTTGTAGTTTCTGTTGTTGTAGTTTCAGTTGTGGTTGTCTCTGGCATGACAGTAGTAGTGGTAGTGTTTATGTGGCTTGAATCTGAAAGAAATGATAAATACTAAATAAAAAACAATTATCTCTTATATAAAAAGGGCACATATATTTACCTGCACAGTATGCCAAATGGCAGGTAGTTGGGCTCACAAACTCATAGACATAATAATCTCCTGGGCAGGCTTTGACTTTAATGGGATTGGATTGGAAATAGCAGCAATTATTGCTCCAGTGACCGCAGACATCTCGAGTGACCACTCCATCCTCAACTGTTGGATGTCCTCCGTTCAGCCACAGTGGAGCATGAGTGCCACAACTATACTCATCAACACATGTGTCTGGCATCTGAACACTCTGACCCTGAATGAAGAGACGGTACCAGCCGTTCCAGCTGACCCAAGTGTCACACATTATCTGAGAGGAATGTTGATTGTTGGTGGCTCTCCATGGATCATCCAGAACATTGTAGTTGTAGCAGGGGTCAACAGGGGGAGCTGTTGTCATGGAAATATTGGTAACACTTTAGTATAGGGAACACATAAAAATTATTAACTACAACTTTTGCCTCAACAAGCTCGTAATTTTCTGCTTATTAATAGTTAGTAAGGTAGTTGTTGTATCATTAAGTTTTGATATTGGGTAGAATAAAGGGATGTAGAATATGGTCATGCAGAATGTTGAATTAATAAAGTTTTTCATGTGGTGATCATAGACTGATTGAAAACTTTAAAACATCTTTAAGAACTGACACTCCCTCCACAGTCAAAAACAAAACATTAATTGAAAACAATCTGCAAAAATATATTTGCTTTTGATTTCATTTCATGGCTTATTACACTTGCATGTATTATTTGCTAATTATTAGTTAATTTCTAGAATAGCCAGGGGATCCAAAAATCTCAGAAAAACAAAAAACAAAAAACAAAACAAAACAAAAAAACAAACAAACAAACAAACAAAAAAACAGTAACTGATATTGAGGCAAAGAACGGCATTACACTATAAAATTGTATTAATGTTTAAAAGGCTATGAAATTACATTCTGATTCTTTATTTTTTATTTTTAATATACAGTATATATATAGTATATCTGTCTGTACATTTAGCAATGTCCTGTCTCTGATGGTTGTGAACAGGGGTTATGAACTGAGTTTGAGAAACACTGGTGGTTTAGTTTTCAATATTAACAAAGTTTCAATACTTTGTCTAAAAATGCATTCTTTGTTCACGTTTTAATATATAGAGTTTGAACTGTGTAATCATTTGTGAGCTGTATTGCTTCTTCCTAATGTGATTTTTGTTCACTTTTTCTGCAGAAATTAATTTAGCTATGAATTTACTTAATGTAATTGACTGGAATATTTCAAGAGATCATGTTTAATAAAAAATACATGTCCAAAAAGATGCTCATGAGAGTTTATGAAGGAAGCAAGACAATATTTTACCAGTGGTTGTGATTGGTGGAGTAATGGATTCTATGGATGGGATTGTCTCTGTTGTTGTAGACGCTGATGAGATGGACTGGTTTGTGGATTCTGGTATTAGGAACATTTTATATCAACATTAATAATTTTCAAACAAAATCCAGTATAGCAAATGACTAAGTGCAAATGAATAAATGTTCACCTGCACAGTAAGCTCCACAAGTTATTGGCTTGAAAAACTCATAAACATAGTAATTTCCTGGACAGGCTTTGACTCTTATAGGGTGGGATTTGTAAGTACAGCAGCCACCCCATGATGAGACACAGACCTGACGGGTGACCACTCCATCTTCCAGCTGTGGGTGAGATCCGTTGAGCCACAGTGGTTCATAAGTGCCACACATGCCTTCATTAACACATGATTCTGGCATCTGAGCATTTTCACTATTGTTGAACAGCCTGTACCAGCCATTCCACTCCACATTATAATCACACGTGTCATAGTAGTAGTTATTATAGTAATAGTTATCAGTGGCTCTCCAAGGCTCATCCAAACTGGTATAGTTGTAGCAGGGGTCGACAGTTGGAGTGGAGAAAGGCACTATTGAAGAAAAAATAATAATAATAATAATAATAATAATAAAATAGAGCATTATATATTGCAGATTAAATATATTCAAATTAATCAATCTAAATCAGTTCAATTCATGATAATCATGTCAAATATAATAATGAATGAATGTACCTGCACAATATACAGGACCTGGGATTGATGGAGTCGGTTTGGTAAATTTGTAGACATAATAATTTCCAGGACAAGCTTTGACTTGGATTGGGTTGGATCTGTAGTAACTGCACTCATCATAGCGAGAACCGTAAATTTCACGAGTAACAACTCCATCTTCTAGCCGAGGATGAGAGCCACCAAGCCACAGAGAACTATAACCTCCACATGACATGTAAGACATACACCATTCAGGCATCTGAGCACTTGATTCATTAATGAAGAGTCGATACCAGCCATCCCATTCTACACGAGTGTCATCATTTCCAGATATGTATCCATACCAATACCAGTAATTGAGTGTGTTTCTCCAGTAGTTGTCGAGTATGTTGTAGTTATTGCACGGGTCATAATCTGTTAGTGAGAGATGATGAGACCAAAACAAACAAGTTATATTTCAATGAGGAACTTTATGAGTGCAAATCTGAACCAGTCAAACACTGTTCACAAAAATGAGATTCCATGAGATTGCCATTTAAAATAGAATGAAAATCTTTAATTTGAAAAATAGATCATATTTAATAACACATATATTTATATATTATTTACAGCTTACTCAGTGTAATGTTGGATCCAGTGAATATATCTGGACTTATAGTGGAAACTGTCTGAGAAATGGTGCTGACATCTAAAAAGAAGGAAATTCATGTCATGACAGAAATCATTTTTAAGAAAGTTTTGAAATACTTAAATAAATGAGAAAAGCACTGTACCTGTGCAGTATCCTGTACACCACCATGCTTGATTCACAAGTTCATAGACATAGTAATTGCCTGGACACGCTTTCACTCTGATGGGTCTTGAATTGTATTCACAGCAGTCACCCCAGTAAGACGCTCCACAGACCTCCCTGGTCACCACTCCATCCTCTATCTGAGGGTGAGGATCGCTGAGCCATAGATTGATGCCTGTGTTACAGCTGTATGAACTAATACAGGTCTCTGACATCTGGATGTCCATTCCATAGTAGTAAAGTCGGTACCAGCCATTCCAGGAGAACCATTCATCACAAATGTAATCTCCACTTTCATTGTTGGCTCTCCAGGGACGATCCAGAGACTCATAGTTGTAGCAGGGATCACTGCTGATGTTTTGGAAAGCAACTGACATGGAGTTTACAAAAGTACTGTTAAAATATTTTCTAACCTAAAGAGCACAAAAGTTTTATACCCTAAAACCTATTATGATGGTTAATTATATTTTAACCAGTAGTGTTCTGTCAGGCTCAAAATTGGGCAAGTCTGACAGCAGCCTGCAGAACAGGGCAGAGCAACACTTTGGGCGGGGCTATATATGCCAAAAGCTGTGCAAATAAGTTTTATTTTGAGAAAAAAACTTGACTGCAGATAGGCTCAAGAGGACTGTGGAGTAATATTACAATGTTTTCATATACAGTATGCATTAAGGGTGTAACAGTACACAGAAGTCACGGTTCAGTACGTACCTTGGTTTTGGGGTCACGGTTTGGTAAGATTTCGGTACAATAGGAAAAATGGTCACACTTTAGTTTAGGGTCCAATTCTCAATATTAACTATGATTTTCGTCTCAATAAACCCCTAATTACTGCTTAATAATAGTTAGTAAGGCAGTTGTTAAGTTTAGTTATTGGGTAGGATTATGGGATGTAGAATATGGTCATTTAGAATAAGGCATTCTGCTTTATAAGTGCCAATAAATAGCCAATATGCTAGTAATATGCATACTAATAAGCAACATAATAAGAACTGGACCCTAAACTAAAGGTGTTACCGGACAAATGAACAAATCCACAATGCTAGGTTGATTTTCATTTATCAGTTTGTTCCACCTAGCGGCATTTAGTTCCCTAGTTGGTACAGTACAGTACAGCCTCCTATAGTGTATTAAGCACTAAGCAGTAAACAGAATGCACTCTTGCATAGGTCTTTTTTTTTTTTTTTTTTTTTTGTGCAGGGTTGATAAAAAACAAATGTATTTGGTCACAATCAGCTACAAAACTGAAAAGCATCTTGTGTTATAAAAGAACAAAATAAATAGAATAATGAAAAATAAAACTTGTGCATTAGGATTGCATTAGGAGTGTTACAATTTGCTCCACTTAAACTATATTTAAACATTCAAAGTTTAAGCCTAACCCTACTATACTTAATTTTCCACGTTCCACTCCGTTTCACACACAGTTGAGTGCCCGAGCATTTCAAAGTATTATCCTTTGTCCGTGACCGCAGAAAGACGCATTTGACGCATGCGCACTACCTAGTGGACTATAGCCCAAAGTATAGTTCACTTTTTACAGGTACGCGAGGGTCAGCATACAGTGCGCGTGACGCGAATTTTGTCATCAGAAGAGTACGCGCCATTTAATTGTTTTTGCAGTAATTCATTTATCCACAAGGTGGAAACCGTGCCCTGGGGGCATCGATTCACAAGGTAGTCAAAGAAAAACTGCATAAACAGAACAGACTGGAATGCAGGCAGTGAAGATGGAGGCCTACATAGATGAGAGATTGTGCGAAGAGGTTAGAAAGTACCCTTATTTGTACAACTCTAGCATGAAAGAATACTAAGGTGTTTATGGGTTGTAACTCATGGTGAGAGATTGCTCAAAACTGTGCATGCGTCGAATACCTGTGTATGCGTACGAGTCGAATGAATTATGCTTTGCAAGGCTGTGCATTCGACTGTGCGCGTAGACTAGGGTACGCGTAAAAAAAATAAAAAATTACCCAGGGCTTAGATTTTTAACGCTCAAGTCATTCGTGTATGCACTGTTCTTCTTCTGCTCTTTCTCCTGTTGTGGCGGTTAGCAAACAGTGTTGTATTACTGTGTGCGCCTCCTTCTGGATCAGAGTGTGGATCGCCTGTGACTGTTGGTCTGTATTTGTCATTTAATTGCATGAACCGAACCGTGATGTCCATACTGTACGGTTCAGGACGAATGTATGTACCGTTACACCCCTAGTATGCATATTACTTATTGAACAAATCACCTAAAATGTGATTTTAGGAATTGTGTAACAAAGAGATCTAAGTGAGTGCTATTGATCTGTATGGCGAGCCAACATAACCTACTGTACAGAATGGATAATAAACTGCACACCACTGATTCTAACTATTTAAAACATGCTTAGTTTCATAAAACAAAAGATGTATGTTAAATTATCTAATAGATAGAGCATTTACTCTTTATACTGATCCTAAAAAAAATCCTAACAAAAATATTAAAGATAAGAGTTAGTATTGTACCTGCACAGTACATAGGCCTTGGAGATGATATGTTGGGTTTGACAAATTCATAGACGTAATAATCTCCTGGACAGGCTTTGACTCGGATGGATGTGGAACTGTAGGCTCCACACTGACGGGGATTCCACGACCACCACCACCATGAATTAGTTCCCAGGACTTCACGGGTCACCACTCCATCCTCAAGTGTTGGATGAGAACCGTTGAGATGCAGTCCAGTTTGACCACCACATACAGCATCACTCACACACCACTCAGACATCTGGGCACTTTCTCCATTCAAATATAGCCGATACCAGCCACTCCATTCAACACGGGTGTCATCATATCCATAGTTTTGGTTTTGCCGTATATCTCTCCAATATTCATCAAGAGTGTGATAATCATAGCATGGATCAGGTTCTGAGAGAATAAAAAAAAAAAAAAGTGAAGTGGCAAAAACAAGAGTACAGGTAAGCATCTAACATCTGTGTCTGTATGAAAGAGAAGATATTGGGATGGCAAAATGAGGATGGATTAAATAAATTGCCTAAACCTACAACAAGTATATCCTTTATACCCCTCTCTTACTGATTTAAAAAGAACTGACCTTAGATCTCAATTGACTGATTTCTAGGAACTGTATTTTTACTTGTTTTTTACCAAATAGAAATGACAATGTTATACATTGTTTTGTAACTTTGATGATAAATGTGAGATTCAAATATTTTATTATTTTCTCATTGAAACAAAACATAAAAAAGGGAACAACATTCATCCTCAGATAATTAAAGAGGGTAATGCTGTACTGTATATGAACAATTCAAAAATAAACTTAATAAACAAATTAATAAATAACTTTTTATGTCTACTATCAACTCTCTTTCTTTTTGGGTCTCTCTCTCAATCTCTCTCGGTGTAATGATGGGTCGGCAGAGCGGGGATCCATTTGCAAGCTTTATTAAGAACAGTATTTACACAGGTAGACAGGGGCAAAGGCAGGAACATCAACAAGGACAGGCAATGGTCGAGGCAGGCGGCAGACAAACAGTATCGGGTCACAGGCAGAGAACAGGGCAGGCGGCAAACAAACACAGTCCAGTACACAGGCAAGGTTCAGGGCAGGCAGCAGAGAATCACAAAGAATAAACAATCCAAACGGAAACCAGGAAACAGTCCACAAGAAAACGCTTAGTAATGATCACCAGGGCAAATCAAGACTTCGCAAAGGGTGTGTGTGTGTGTGTGTGTCTTAAATAGTCCAGGTAATGATCTGCAGGTGTGTGTGGCAATTGGTGATTGGTGCATGTGATTGGAAGGGAGGATTATGGGATTATGAGTCCAGGAACTGACAGGAACAGACAGTGATCGTGACACTCGGTCTGCCTCAGTCTCTCTTTCTCTCTCTCCCTCTCTCTCTCTCCCTCTCACTCTCTCTCTCTCTCTCTCTCTCTCTCTCTCTCTCTCACGTGGTGCATGCTGGGAGGTTGTGGGTGAGAGCAGTGTTGGGCGAGAGTGAAGCTGTGAAAGTTCATCTGTTGTTTTTTTTTTTCTTTCCAATCTGTTTCTTTTTTCTCTCTTTTTCTTTTGCATGGTTTGGTATTAGTTTAATTTTTGTGAGAAAAGTGGGAGTTGTGTAAGAGGATAGGAGGATGGCAGGATGGCGTTCCACGTGGAGATGCCATCCATTTCTCTGCGCAATGGATTTAGGTGCATGCCGGAGGACGGAGTAATGGTGGAGGATGTTCTAGTTGCGGTAGGAGAGAAGGTAGGCCATGAGAATATTTCCTCTGCTTTTAGAATGAATAAAGCCGTAGTTGTTTTTCTGAAACAACAACATCTTGTTAATCATGTGATTGAAACAGGGCTTGTCATTAAAGATGAATTGGTGCAAGTTACACCGCTACATAATGCTTCTAGCAAAGTAGTAATTTCAAATGTGCCGCCGTTCATTGCTGATGACGTATTAGAGAGTGAATTATTGCGGTTTGGGAAGATTGCGAGTCCGTTTAGAGCGATTTCTCTGGGATGTAAAAACCCGGCTTTGAAGCATGTTATGTCTTTTAGGAGACTGGTTTACATTTTTTTACAATCACCAGATTGTACACTTAACGTCTCTTTTCGTGTGTAGCATGAAGGAGGATCATATATGATTTATGCGACTACTGGGAATTTGTGGTGTTTTGAATGCGGTGATGTCAGCCATAAACAGCAGGTGTGCCTGCATAAAGAGCGTGGACAGGAAAACATTGGCCCAGGAATAGAGGCTGATGCTCAGGCTACTTCTGCACATACAGGTCAGGAGGAGATCTCAGGCCTCACAGAGGTGAGACATTCAGAGATTAATATGGATTTAAATGTAGCGATGAATACTTCAGTGATACCAGTGGTAGCTGCAACAAGTTCAAATACTGATGTCGATGATATTGTTGTTAAGGGTAAAGAACATTTAGTGGATAAACAGGATAATGAATGTGACGAGAATGTTGCCGAGTACTAGTGCTGATCAGCATGGGTGTGATATGGAGAAGAGTCGAACAGATTCACAGACGGCAGCAGAGGATGCTTTGTCAGATGAGTCTGCTTCTATGCAGGATATGGACTCCTGCTTACAGTGTGGGTTTGAAGAAAACTCTCAAGATCCTCAGAAGGATCTCTCCTTGTATACTTTAGAGGAAATTGATCAGTTTCTAGATAATACTTTTGGAAAGCAGGTTGATGTTAGGGAATTTTTTCCTGATGTTGATAAGTTCGTAAAGTCAGTTAGGCCTACTTTTCTTCAGAAGACCATGGGGGTTGATCTTTTGAGTGAAAAGAGGCTGTTCCATTTAAAGAAGCACTTAACTGCAGTTAGAAAGCATCGAAAAACAGAAAAATAGAAAGTTAAAATTATCTCTGTTATTGACCTTCCATGCATCACATAGTGCTTTTTTCTTTATTTCTGCTCCTTCCAGTCTGTCTGCTCTTTCTTCCAGTCTTTTTTATGGAACTATTAAGGGTTGGCTCACTTAACATTAATGGTGGAAGGGATGAACGTAAGCAAAGCGTGCTCTGGTTTTTGAAACAATAGAGCAAAAAAATGTACATGTTATTTTCCTTCAAGGAACGCATAGCGATACAGTTAACGAAGTTGACTGGGGAATATGGTGGAAAGGGCAGTATGTACTTAGTCGTAAAACAAATGTGAGTGCAAGGGTGGCAATCTTGTTCTGTCCAGATATAAGAGTTTGTAGTGAACAGCTCATTCCAGGGCCCAGTTTATGGCCGGGCCCATCTCTGTCCGTAACAGCAGACAAAGGTTTGCTACATTTTGATTGGATCTTGGTGGACTAACACAAACAAACTTTCCAACACCATCAGATAAAGATGTAAGGACAACATCCAGAACTCTCTTAGAGGGCAAGAAGAAGACCAGGCTTGTACCAAGCCTGGGAAGGACAGGACTTCTCATTGGTCCACATGCAGTTTCTGCCCTTCACCCATCTAGAGACTACTTCCTAAGGTTGGCCAGAGGCTGCCATAAACACTGTGTGTGTCCCCTCTGATGCCAGCAGCCAATCACAGCACTCGAATAGAGAAGCGCCAAATTGCAATGTCCTCCTCATCAGAAAGGGATAAAGGTACCCTTTCAACAGACATTCCTTGCTGAGTCTGTCCTGCACGAGGATAGACATTAACAGATACACTGTTCTGAGTCTGCCCTTCAAAGGGAAAAGACATAACAGATATGCCGTTCTGAGTCCCGGCTTGCGAAGCTGTGACACTAACAGATACAACACCGTTCTGAGCCTCTGGTCCATCCAGAGAGACAACAACAGGTCCCACGATCTGAGTCTACAGCTTGTGAGGCAGCAACAGAGACAACCACGTTCTGAGCCTCCAGCCTGTGAGGAAAGAGACATTAACAACCACTACGTTCAGAGTTTCCGTCCAGTGAGACAATAAGGATATTTGCAACAAGGTTAAGCTCAGGAGAGCAAACCTTGCTTCCAAGGTACCTTCGTCTGCGTGTTCCAGATTGTTAAGGACCTTCTGCACCTACGCCATGGCCTCATCTCCGTGTTCCAGATTTTAGGACCCTTTGGTGCTCCAGGAGATCAGCATCCCACAGAGCTTCGTGTTCAAGACTGTCGAAACAGATTTTGGCTCCTCTCCCCACTGCATTGTCACCCACCACAACCAGTGGAAGACGTCACCGTCATCGGACTCAATCAAGTGAAACGTAAATATCACCTAACCAAACCTCTTTCCAGAGACCTTGGCATTGTTGTATATTATCAGTATATAATTTCCTAATTCCCATTAGATGTAATATAGCTGATGTAAGTTAATAACAAATAATCTTTCGTTTATTTGTTTAGTGCATAATAAGGTTCTCCACATTATTATTTTCAGAGAAACAGTTTATCTTTCCATAAGATAACGTAACTCTTCCATAGCCACACTCAGCTTAATCACTTGTATTCTATGTATCTTATGCACTTTATTCCTTTATCATTCATTTTAGTAGTTGTGTTAGTTATTCCTGTTTATCCTTTTGTTAATAAAATTTATTTTATTACACTTGTGCATTCCTTGTGCTGATAATACAGAAGAGGCTCTACAAGTTAGTAATCTCACCAATCTTTCAAATAAATTAGCTGACCACTTTACATTAATTCTAAATGAATGAAAAGCCCCTGTTGAGAGTGTTCTCATACTGACAAGGTAAAAGACCTTGACTGGTGCCCTGAACTAGGAAAAGGGAGGGGAGTGGTCATCTGATGTACTCATAACCACACCTTAAGAGACGTGTGATCCAAAAATTACAACATCAGCGGTGATGTACCAATCCCTATTTTACTTCGCGTCCTTGGATGGGCGAAAGTAAAATCACTACAAGTTGATGTTTTAAAAACAGAGGAACCTGTAAATGGTAGACTTGTTGTAGTGAAAGCTAATATTGAAGGGGTCCTTTTTTATTTTTTAAATGTGTATCCACCTACTGTCGGGCATGAACGAGTTATTTCTTTCAACATGTTAAGTAATGTTTTAAATCAGTTGTTTTAAAACATCCCAACCGCACAAGAGGTATCGCATCCAGAAGGCATTCACAGCTGAACCCCTAAGTTTGGCAGAGCACTCTTATCCCGTAACAACTTTGCAATAGAAATACAGCCATTTGAACTCCCTCTCCAACCCATTCATAAGGCTTGTCCATTGCTGTTGATTGGAGCAGACCATCCCCATCTAATTACCCCTATAGAGCCAGTCCGCCTTGGCCCACCAGGGGGCCCGGCAGCTGTTAAGACATGATTGGGATGGGCTCTGCAAGGCCCGGGAACAGTGTTTACACGCCACCTTTTAGTCCCTCACAATCTGAGCTGTTCCGAAACGTGGAAAGGCTCTGGCAGGCAGATGTCATTCCTATCAAGTCAGAGAGAGAGGTCACACGGTCGAAGCAAGACCAAGAAGCTATGCATCTTCTTCAAACTCAAACCACAAGAGTTCTAGTCTACGGAGTGAATCGATACGCCACTCCCTTACTGCGCAAGAAGGACATGCCACTTCTTCAGGCCTTCAAAGATGCAGTGCTGCCTAATTTAAGAAACACTGAAAGGGGCCTTGAGAGAGATCCCAACAAAGCTGCTGCCTACAAGGAAGAAATAAATAAGCTTGAAGCCACTGGATATGCTGTGAAACTTTCTCCTGGAGAAGTCAGCAAAGTGGGTGAGTCATGGTTCCTACCCCATCACCTTGTTCAGCATAATGGCAAGAACCATGTAGTCTTTAACTGTTCTTTCCAGTTTCAAGGCCAAGTTCTGAATGATTACCTGCTGCCAGGTCCAGCCTTAGGTCCATCCTTACTAGGGGTCCTTCTGCGCTTCCGTGAGCATATGGTTGCAGTGAGCAGTGACATCAAGGGGATGTTTCACCAGGTCTGCCTTCTACCTAAGGATAAACAGCTCCTTCGCTTTGTGTGGCATGACCTGGACAAGAACCGACCTCCAGACATATTCGAGTGGCAGGTTTTGCCCTTTGGTACAACATGTAGTCTGTGTTGTGCCATTTATGCTGTGCAGTGGCATGTTTTGGACCACACGGAACCTGGTGATGAGATGAGATCCACAGTGGAGAGGAACTTCTATGTGGATAATTGCCTGCGGAGTCTTCCATCATCTCAAGAAGATAAACAGTTAGTGGATAAGCTGTGTGAACTTCTTGCCACTGGAGGTTTCCAACTTCGTCAGTGGGCAAGTAATGTGCCCAGTGTAATTGAGCACCTGCCATGTGAAGCCCGATCTGACAGCACTGAGCTGTGGTTGTCCTAAGACCGAAATGACCCCCAGGAATCCACCCTAGGATTAAGATGGTACTGTCAGTCAGATACATTCGGTTACAAACCCCATCAAATAAGACCAGAACAATGTACTCTGCGCTACATCTACAGAGTACTGGCAACCCAGTTGCCACTCCTAACATTCCTGAACCTGCTAACTATTCATCGAAGCAACAGTCCAAATACACAAATGTGGTGAACAACCATCAGCAGCAGATTACCAGGCTGCAGAAATGCTCATCTTCCAAAAATCACAAATTGATAGCTTCCCTGAGGAGTACAAACTACTCAAAGCAAAAAGACCCATACCATCAAAAAGTCGGCTGTTAACCTTGTCACCAGAATATGATGAGTCCTCCCAGGTCATTCGAGTTGGTGGTCGCCTGCGTCGTGCAGAAGGAGTGGAAACATCAGCAATCCACCCCATCGTGCTGGATCCTCATCACACAGTTACTAAGCTATTAATAAACGACTACGACAACAAGCTCTGCCACCCAGGACCAGAAAGAGTATTTGCAGAAATAAGGAGGAACTTCTGGGTATTAAGAGGATGGGAAGCTATTCGTAGGCAGCAACATTTGTGTAAAGAATGTAAGAAGTGGAAGGCCAAACCAGTCATCCCAAAAATGGCAGATCTGCCACCAGCCAGATTGAGACTTCAGAAGCCACCTTTTTATAGCACTGGCATTGACTGCTTCCGGCCATTTCAAATCAAAATTGGCAGACGACGTGAGTAGCCTGTCGTGGTAAGCCTTGTGAGTTGTTCTCAGACCAGGGCACAAACTTTCATGGTGGAGAGAGGGAACTACAAGAGGCCTTTGCATCTCTCAGCCCCCAGCTTCAACAACATCTGGCTAACATCCTTAATAGTAAACTACTGGGGTATACTTCTTCTAACGTAGTGGACTTTGACCCAGTTACGCCCAATTACCTACTCATGGGGCGGCCTGATAGTTTACCGCCTCCTGTTGTATATCCCGCTACAGAGCTCATGGGGTGGCGGAGATGGAGGCAAAGCCAGGTGCTAACAAATCAATTCTGGTTAAGCTTTATTTGCTACTTGCCAACACTCCAAGCTCATCACAAATAGCATACAGATGTGAATGACATTTCCCCAGGAACTATTGCCATGCTTGTTGATTTACAACTTCCACGTGTCATGTGGCTAGTGGGTAAAGTAGTTAAGACCTTTCCTGGAACAGACGGTCACATTCGAGCAGTAGAGATCCAGGTCAAGAATAAAACATATACCCGACCAGTTGCTAGACTAATCCCACTTTCTTCCCTTGAACAAACCGAAGAATCAGATACTCCTAACTGACTGTTCCATTCAAGGAGCAAATATGTTCAACATATTTGGGGGCGGCAATGTTGGGAAGGAACGGCCAATCGGAGCACGGGTTACTGCGTGTGTCAATAACTTTCAGTTCCGGTTGAGCTGATCGCATGAAGTACCCCACCTAGGTCTCGTCAGAATACGGACTGAATTTAACTTTGCTTGGTTGAGGATGATATGTGTTCAAGTTGTGCGTTAATGACAACATGTAAGTTAATTCACGATTGTCCTTTACTGAATGTGTTGTATGAGGAATAATTCATAAGATATTGTGAGTTCGTTCGTGAAGATCAGTGATGCTAATTGTTTTGCATGCAACATACTGCTAATTCCACTAACAAATTAAGAGAAACTATTCAGTTAACTGAGAAGGACATATCAAATATGGAGGTGGATCTAATAAATAGATATGATCCTAATTTGCTCAATAACCTGCAAGAAAAAAAAAAAGAGAATTGGGTTTGTTTTTGAATGAGAGGGTGAAGGGAGCTCTTGTAAGGTCTCGGTTTGTCTCTGTTAATGACATGGATGCCCCTAGTGCTTATTTTTTTTAATTTAGAGCACAAAGTGGCACAACAGAAACAAATGGCATGTCTTCGCCTTCCTGATGGGAGGGTAACAAGTATTATTGCGGAGATGAGGCTTCATGCCGTGACTCTTTATTCCAGCTTGTATACTGCTGATCATTGTGATACTGATTGTGCCGAACAGCTAATTCAAGACTTGCCTCAAATAGACTCAGACTCTAAGACTGCCTTGGACACTGAGCTGTCTTTTCAAGAACTCACTGCTGCAATTGGTCAGCTTGGTATTGGACGATCTCCTGGTATTGACTGTTACAGTCACCGGTTCCTGCACTACACTTCCCAGCATTCCCTCTGTCCTGCACCTGCACGTCATCACCATCACATGCACCTGAAGTCTATCATCGTCATTTGCACTCATCTGGACTCTGTATATAAACAGTCACCTCACTCACTTGTATTGTCGGTTATTGGTTACACACTAGCGTTTGTACTCTTCTCACTCACAATATTATTGTTCATCTATACTAATGGCGAGCGTACCGAATGTGTCTCTATCTTTGAGTGCAGGTGAGGACACGTTCGAGCTGCATGCGGTGCAGTTGGAGCTGGAGGCCGTGGAACAACAGATCCGGACCCTTCTGGAGAAGCAGGCCGAGCTACGGGAGCGGCGAACAGCGCTGGAAACATCCCGTGCTGACGCTCACCAATCCTCGGTAAGTTTGCAGCGCGATATTAACATTCCTGCTTCCTCTACTCCGTGTGCTTCTCTGCACAGGGCCCGAGCACCCAGAACGCGTTCATCCCAGCCCTCGTTCACTCCGGCGCCGTCACACCAGGGACCTTGGGTTCTTCAGCAACGGAAGGCGCGAGCCAGGCCTCGGACCAGGACCTCTCCCCCTCCGCCGCCCCCGGTCTTCGAGGTCTCGACGAGGAACCGCTTCTCCCCTCTTCGCGAGGCAGAACGAGACGCCGTGGTCATCGGAGACTCCATCGTCCGTCACGTCCACGCTACCACAACCAAAGGTAAGGTGCGCAGTCACTGTTTTCCTGGTGCTCGTGTTCTCGATGTCTCTGCGCAGGTTCCCGCGATCCTGAATGGCGCTGAGAGCATCGGAGCTGTTGTTCTGCACGTGGGGGTGAACGACACCAGGCTGCGGCAGACGGAGATGCTGAAGCAGGACTTCAGGAGCCTGATCGAGACGGTACGAGCCACATCGCCCGCGACGAGGATCATCGTGTCCGGACCGCTTCCAACGTACCGACGTGGACATGAAAGGTTCAGTAGATTATTTGCTTTAAATGAATGGTTAATGTCTTGGTGTACTGAACAGAAGCTGCTCTTTATAAATAATTGGAATCTTTTCTGGGAGCGACCTAGGCTCTTCCGTGCTGATGGCCTGCACCCCAGCAAAATCGGAGCTGATCTTCTGTCGGAGAACATCTCCAAGACGCTTCGCACCGTATGACTAGTAAGTCAAACCTCAAATCACAGTCTGTGTTCTACCCACTTAATTGATAGAAATGTGAGTGTAATACAGTCTATAGAAACTGTGTCTATTCCCCGAATAGTGAGGTTCAACAATAAAAATAAAGGATCTAGAAAAAATCTGATCGTGATCAAACCAGAAATTCGCAAAATTACTGAACAAAAACAATTTCTAAAGCTAGGGCTACTAAACATTAGATCGCTGACACCTAAGGCGGTTATTATAAATGAAATGATCACAGATAATAGTCTTGATGTAATTTGCCTTACTGAAACATGGCTTAAACCAAATGATTATTTCGGTCTTAATGAGTTTTGTCCACCTGGCTACTGTTATATAAATAAATGCCGTCCGGTTGGCCGTGGCGGTGGTGTTGCAACAATCTATAGAGAGATTCTTAACGTTACCCAGAAAACAAACTACAGGTTTAATTCATTTGAAATTCTCGTGCTAACCGTTACACTCTCAGATATAAGTAAAAAGTCGCTACTATCTCTTGCTTTGGCTACTGTTTATAGACCTCCAGGGCCTTATGTTGATTTCCTAAAAGAGTTTGCAGACTTTCTCTCAGACCTATTGGTCAACGTTGATAAAGCGCTGATTGTTGGAGATTTTAATATTCATGTAGATAATACAAATGATGCGTTAGGGGCTGCGTTTACAGATTTACTAAACTCGTTTGGGGTCAAACAAAACGTCACTGGACCCACTCACCGTCTTAATCATACACTAGATTTAATTATATCACATGGAATCAATCCTACTGATATAGAAATTCTACCGCAAAGTGATGATATCACTGATCATTACCTTGTAACATGCGTACTGCATACTGCTGATATTTGTCAAATTGCGCCACGATATCGACTAGGTAGAACAATTCTTCCGACAACTAAAGATAAATTCACAAATAACCTGCCTGATCTGTCTCACCTGCTCATTGTACCCAAACACACAAATGATCTTGAGAAAATTACTAGCAGTATGTGCACCACTTTCACTAGTACATTAGATACTGTTGCACCGATGAGATTAAAAAAGGTTAGAGAGAAAAATACTGTACCATGGTACAACAATATTACTCACGCTATCA
The DNA here is from genome assembly GCF_019924925.1 of Ctenopharyngodon idella. NCBI lineage: Eukaryota > Metazoa > Chordata > Actinopteri > Cypriniformes > Xenocyprididae > Ctenopharyngodon > Ctenopharyngodon idella. Next base: position 28,825,696 of record NC_067231.1, read on the forward strand.
AAAGAGAAACTCGTAATCTAGAACGCAAATGGAGACAAACTCGTTTAGAGGTCTTTAGAATCGCGTGGAAAGACAGCTCGTCCCGTTATAGAAAGATTCTAAAAGCAGCCAGGGCCGAGCATCTCCGCAAACTCATAGAAAATAACCAAAACAATCCAAGGTTCTTATTTAGTACAGTGGCTAGATTAACAAATAAACAGACATCACCAGAACAAAACATTTCATTACAGTTTAGTAGCGATGACTTTATTAATTTCTTTACTGAAAAAATCGAAAGCATCAGAAATACAGTTGTAAATGTACAACCCTTGACAGAGTTTTATGATTCAGCCTCAATTATCGTCCCTCAAGAACAGTTGCAGTGTTTTACGACTATAGGACAGGAAGAGCTAAATAAACTTATCACAGCGTCTAAACCAACATGTTTATTAGATCCAATACCCACTAAACTACTGAAAGAATTGTTACCTGTAGCAGAAGAGCCTCTTCTCAATATTATTAACTCGTCTTTATCTCTAGGTCATGTTCCAAGACCGTTCAAGTTAGCAGTTATTAAGCCTCTCATTAAGAAACCACAATTAGATCCAAATGTATTGGCAAATTACAGACCCATTTCAAATCTTCCATTTATATCTAAAATACTAGAAAAAGTGGTGTCGGTCCAATTGTGCTCCTTCCTGCAAAAAAATGCTATCTATGAAAAATTTCAGTCAGGATTCAGGCCTCATCATAGCACAGAAACTGCGCTCGTTAAAATTACAAATGACTTACTTCTAGCGTCTGACCAAGGCTGTATCTCAATACTAGTGTTACTTGATCTCAGTGCTGCGTTCGACACTATAGATCATAAAATACTCCTAGATCGACTACACTGGTATCCAGGGACAGGCATTACGGTGGTTTAGGTCGTATCTATCAGACCGTCACAATTTTGTTTATTTAAACGGGGAAAAATCTAAGATAACGATAGTAAATTATGGAGTGCCTCAAGGATCTGTGTTAGGCCCTCTGCTATTTTCAATATACATGCTGCCACTTGGTAATATTATAAGAAGACATGGAATTAGTTTCCACTGCTATGCCGATGATACTCAATTATATATTTCAACACAACCAGATGAAAACTCTAAATTATCCAATCTGACAGAGTGTGTTAAAGAAGTAAAACATTGGATGACTAGTAATTTTCTTCTATTAAATTCAGATAAGACTGAAGTATTACTTATTGGGCCAAAAACCTGTACACAGAATCTCTCAGACTACAATTTGCATTTAGAAGGATGTACTGTTACTCCATCCTCGACAGTTAAAGACCTGGGTGTTATATTAGACAGCAACTTGTCCTTTGAAAATCATATTTCATATGTTACAAAAACAGCCTTCTTCCACCTCAGAAACATTGCTAAGATACGGAATATGTTATCTGTTTCTGATGCAGAAAAGTTAGTTCATGCTTTCATGACGTCTAGACTAGATTACTGTAATGCATTACTAGCTGGTTGCCCTGCTTCCTCAATAAACAAGCTACAATTGGTACAAAATGCAGCTGCTAGAGTTCTTACCAGGTCAAGAAAATATGATCATATAACACCAATTTTATCATCTCTTCACTGGTTACCTATTAAGTTCCGTATCGATTATAAAGTACTGCTAATGACCTATAAGACTCTAAATGGTTTAGCTCCTGTGTACTTAACCGATCTTTTATTGCCCTACAATCCTTCACGCTCTTTAAGATCACAAAACTCTGGACTTCTGGTTGTACCTAGGATAGCTAAGTCCTCTAAAGGAGGGAGAGCGTTTTCACATTTGGCTCCTAAACTCTGGAATAGCCTTCCTGATAATGTTTGGGGCTCAGACTCGCTCACCCAGTTTAAATCTAGATTAAAGACACATCTCTTCAGCCAAGCATTCACATAATCCATCTCATATCAGATCAATTGCACATGACTATCTTTGCTTAATGTTATGAACAGCAGCTATGCTAATTATTCTCCATTTGCTTTTCTGTTTTACCTCGGGACGCCTGTCCCGAGGTAAAACTAGAGAGTACATCAGTTTCAGTTTGGATCCAGCTTCTTAAGAAGACCTCAGATGACTAAAACTTTGGAAGAGATGGCGCCAACTCCTGCGATGACTTCAGAAGATGCAACATCTGGATCAACACGCACATTCGCAAATTTCTATATATCCTAATTATTGTTAATATGTAATTCATTTTTCCAGGAGCTCTTTGCTTCTACCTTCAATTAAATTGCTAACAGTGATTGTATGTTAATCGCCTAAATTATTACATTATTAGCTAACTGCAGTCTCCAAATTGTAATGTTGACATGCATTCTCTGTAAAGCTGCTTTGAAAAGATATGTATCGTGAAAAGCGCTATACAAATAAATGTGAATTGAATTGAATTGAATTGAACTTGTTAGTCTAAAAGCAGCGTGTCCATTTACACGTGTTGGAATAGTCAGTTAAGAGCTAATGATTAACCGCTGGATTAATCACCCAAATAGTTGATTAATCCTTCTAATCATAGTTAGATTAGACGATTATGAAAATAATCATTAGTTGCAGCCCTAATTAATCGAGAAATATTTTTTTTGAACTGACATGTGCCTGAAATATTTCTAAATGAATCAATACCACATTGAACTGAATTGAGATTGGAGTCAAATCAAGAGTAGGGCTGTGCGATACAGACCAAAAAAAAAACCTACCCCGATTTCAATATTGTGATTTCGGTTTTAATCACAATTTTGACACACACAGACATGCTTTACATTATCATAAATGCATTCAATGTGAATTTGAAACATATTTCCAAAGGAAACCAATTAGAGCTTTATCAAAAATCAAAATTGTCTCTAGAACAGATTACTGTAGCGTCTGTACAAGACCAGATTAGCCAACCAACTTTAGAATTTTCAGAATGCTTTTAGCCTCCTGAACTGTGCATGTAAATCACGAATCGGCTCTGGCAAGTCTGGGACCAATTGCCCCATTGGCATCTTTGTTACTTCATTGAAGCAAAACAGAAGATATCCTCACCAGCTCCAGGGACTTCAAAGAGTCACCCTGGTGGGGCTAAGGCGTTCTGGTTTGTTTGTCCTTAAAAGACAATGACACGTGTCTCTTCGACGCAACAAGTTTTCTTTTGTCAAGCCTTCTTCATCCGTCGCCTGAAGCCTTCACTCTTCATCACCTAGGAGACAGACTCTTTCTTCTTTATTTTCCAGTTATCTTAAGTTAAAACCTTGTTTGAAAATCCCGCCGAAGAACCCTTTCTCGGAAAAGGACCAAACGCTCCAGATTGCACGTACTGAAACTCCTGCAGAAAGACGAAGTAACCGCAGCACCTAAACCTATGCAAGTACAGAACCATTCTTTTTGAAGCGTTTTAAGCTCCACGTGTAAGTTGAGTTTCCTTGCTGGCTCTCAAAGGTTTTAACTGTTTGTAATTTTGCCATTTCTTTGATCACCTCTGTTTTCTTGACTTTACTTTCATTTTATTCTATGTATGTTCGTTTGTTGTATTTTTAGTCATTTATTTGTAGTTTGTATCTATTAAATACATTATATTCATGCTCTATTGTTTCTGTTGCTCATTCAGAAAATCAAGTCACTTCTACGTTCTGATTTTGCAAACTGCTTTACGCTAGAATAGGAAATTATTCTTCGTGGCCAAAGGAATAATTCCCTTTTATAACAGTCAATAAGGAAGATGATAGTTTGCTGGACAAACTAGACCAGTCTTCCTAAATTAACTATTAAACTAGAACTAATCCTGAATATATGTAATTAATTATAATCCGTTGTAATTAATTCACAATATATGTGCATAATTCCCTTTTTGGTCGATTTATATTATAATTAATCATAACACGTTATGATTTAATTATATATATATATATATATATATATATAATTTTTTTTATTTATTTTTTTCACCCATAATTTGAGCTAATTAATTAAATACCTGTAATTCGCTACACTCTAGAACAGACTTTTTTGGACAAGAGGTTCATAAACGCTTCTCATGTTTGGAAAGATTGTATGTTTGAAGTGTGTTGTTTTTTCTAATGCAGTTCTTTTAGATGGAGCATAATTTACTACTGATCACAGAGCAGCTATTCACTAACACACTGTGTACATATTTATGTAATTAAAAATCGGAAATCGCACAGCCCTAATCAAGAGCTTGTAAATTGAAATTGATTTGCTACTTGCTGTTGCTAGTCAGAGGCAGGTGCTGTTAGAGGGAGGAACATTCTCATTCTAGAGAGCAATGAGGTAACTCTCAACTGACATGCATAACAACACATAACATCATGACAATAAACAAACTGATAATAGTGAGAAATATAATCTTGACAAACACCTACCGTTCACAAGGAAGGCCCAACGACCCTGGACGTTTACGTTGCTTGTGCTCTTGAGGTTTTGGTAGTTGCCATTAATTGAATCAGGAATTACAAAGGAGTCTGTGGAGCCTATTGTGTCATATCCAGCCTATTAAAACCATTGAAAGCAAATGTTACGTATACAGTATATGCAGAGCTGGTATACAGTATATTAATTCAATCCTGTGATGTTTGCTTTACCTGAACTTGTTCATATAGCACAGCACAGTCGCCATAATTGATCAGAAAGAAAGAAAAACCTCCACCAGAAATTAAAACCACTTGAAACTTGATCGCCTGAAAAGAAAAGAAAACACAACATCATGATTCATAGTCTACACTGCAGTCTAAAAAGTAAATGAATAAATAAATAAAAACTTACTGGGCTTGTGCGATCACCAAATTCCCAAGTGACAACAAAGACTGAAGAAGCATTGAATCTCATCTGAGGGAAATACTGGTTTATATCCTGAGTGGCGCGAGTGAGCACACTTCCATTTGTGTACTCCTGATATGAGAACACGCCACTGTAATAGTCATCAACATCACTCCAGAGAGGAGCAATGAAATCTTCAGCTCCTCTGGTGGGATTGTAGTTAGGACCTGATGCTGGTTCAGGTTGGTTGAATGTAAGGAGTCCATTAAAATGAACCTGTAATATAAGAAATCAGTTCAAATCCACCAGGAAAGTATGAAGTGGCTTATCTCAACATTTGCATTCATATTTAGATTGGCAATGGAACTGAATCCTCACGTATAGCTGGTTGTATGTGCGGCCAAAGAACGTATATGGAGTGGATAGGCCAACAAATACGTAGCTTTCATCACCATAATTAGAATATTCTGTGTCTCCTGCCGCTGAGCCGAATGGATAGAATATCCCTGGTGTTGCCAAAAGAAAGAACACAAAAACACAAATAAAGATGTGAGCAGTTTTTACAAGTCAGAATTCTGTTATTACAATGAAACTGGAATTTGGGGTGAAACAAATCCAGAGGTAAACCGTAAGGAAGTACATTTACTTGAGTATTGTACTTAATTGGGGTGTGACGAGATTTCGTGCCACAAGATCTCGTGTGATTAAAATGTGACGAGATTTCTCATCAAGGCGAAAAGCTGTCTCATATATTGCCATGACGTGAGTGTGAGGGTGAGGATAGAATATGCCACTGCTAAGTTTACATTATGCCTCCACTGTCATTTTGCTTTTTATAGAAATAAAAACCATTTAACGAGCTACAGAGTCATATGTAGTGGAATCAGAGTTCACATTCAAATGCGATTTCAGTACTTTGAAAGTGGCTCCCTGATGCATGTAAATATCTCCCAACATGAAAGCTATCTTAAGCGGGTCTCTGAATATTGAGACAGTTTTCTGAAAATATTAAAGATTTGTTTCATTTTAAATGTTTGCCTAAAATGAACCATATCACAGCCTTAAAAAAAAAAAAAAAAAAAAAAAAAATCACTGTCCAAATTGCGGAAGCATATTGAGGTATGTAAACTTTTAATTTCTGATGCTTAAAATGGAAATTGTCTGTGCTTTTAGAACTAAGGCTTCTGTAAGTATAATTGGTCAAATGATTTTTTTTAGGATTTACCTGCCACATTGCCATAGCCTTGTGGATACACTGCTAACACATAGGTAAGGTTCGACAATGACATTAGTTAGGATGCAAAAACGTAGTTAGGCTAATAAGATTATGAAGTTCTTTCAGAAATGTGTTTCAGCAAAATCTTGTCAAATAAACTTTTTTTTTTTCTAGAATGTTTTTGACATTGAAAAGAGCTTTGTACCTTTAAAACAATTATTTAAATGAGTTCAAGGTAGTCGTATGCTACTATGTATGTCAGGTGGAGCATCACTGACTGGCTTAAACCACCATGATGGCATGCATTCATACAACAATAATAAACATGTGATGACATAACAAAGGACATTTATTTTTAATAGTTAAGTACTTTTAAAAGCAAGTATTTCTGTACTTTTACTTAAGTAAAATCTGTCTTTACAACTTTCACTTGTAATGGAGTAATATTTGATCAGTTGTATCTATACTTTTACTCAAGTAATGGAGTTGTGTACTTTGTCCACCTCTAGATAAATCAAAGAACTTTTATATCTCGGGAATGCCACGGCCTAAAAATCTTAAGAACTTCTAAAATCTTCTCAAAATCTAAAAAACTTAAGAAGAAAGCGTAACACCTCTTGCAACTTACAAAACAAGCGTAACTGATGCAACATCAGCTTTTTTTTTTTTTTTTTCGTAAGTTGAATATAGAAGGCGGTCTGGCGGAAGCTGGTCGTTTTACTTTATAACATGTTAAATATGGATATTTTTCTTATACAAATGCATCAGAAGGCCTTTATTAACCTCTGAAGCCGTGTGGAGTATGTTTATGATGGAGGAATGCACTTTTTTTCGAGCTTCAAACAGGTGGTTTCTACCAAAGCGGACAGTGTTCTCGTGAGAGGTGAACTGATCTACTTCCTCCAGAAGAACTTTCTCCAAATCAACTCCACCGTCTTGCCTTAGCCTTAGCCCCTGCCTCAGCAGGATGTCTGCTCCCAAATTTTGGTCCCTGGGACCAATATACATTGCTCTGAGTAGGTGCAACTTCAGGGAACTAATTTCACCTCCAGAATGTTCAAGCAGGTAGAAAAAGACTTAAGTGTTAGTCATCGCTTGTCTCCTGTTTATCACCCAGAGTCTCAAGGAGTGCTTGAACACTTTTGTCAAACTCTAAAATCCTTGCTCAGAACGTATTATGTGGAAACCGAGAAAGATTTGGTGCAAGGCCTGCTTCTCTTAATGTAAAGAGTCGGCGAGTTTTAGACCTTCAGAATTAGTATATGGTCATACTGTTCGTGGCCCATTAAAACTGCTTAAAGGCCCACTGAAGTGCCTTGAAACGCGCAGCATTATTCAGTGTGTTCCTGCTTCCACTGAAGCAGGAAGACAGGGCAGGACATATTGAACAGCTCCTCCCCTTTTTTAAAATAGCCAATAACGTTTAGTTTATATCACAGCCCATTTCATTGAGCTCGGTAAAGCCTCAGTTTCCTAACTGTTTAATATACAGCATTGTGCGCAGAATTCAAATGGGCCTGATACATTTTGTGGTCTCCGCTGACTCGTGCATATCATCCGCTCTGTTCTATTGTGTCTCTGGACCTGAGCAGCCTGTGTGCTCACTGCAGCGGTTCGCGTGACACTAACATGAAACCAAACTTTATTCGCCCCAATGGAAGGCATATTTACACTGTCTTAATCATTCCCTATCCCCTACACTAACTTATAGATTTCATGGCGACTTTTGAGCAAAGAGCAATTGCTGTCTAAAAATTCCTTACCCACATCTATTCTTGAGTAAGCAAGTTAATTTTGTGAAAGACTTCATAAAGCCTGTGAGACAGCAAAAACTCATCGGGCATCTGTGCTGTCAAAAATGAAAGCACATTTTAATAAAAAAGAGTGTAGCACGCAGTTTCCAAGTTGCTTATGATGTTTTTGTCTTACTACCTGTACCTGGGTCAGCTTTACAAGCCAAATTGTCTGGTCCCTACACTGTTAATAAAAAACTGAGTGAGACGGACTATGTAATTCGCAGTCCTGATCGTAAGCGGCAAACTCAAGTCTGTCACATCAATATGATGAAGCCCTATATTGTTAGGGATGGAGGTAAAGCTAATGACTGATGTAAAGTTTTCCTAGTCATATCTGTTGTACTTCTCTCATTTTACAGTACTGAACACTATGGATTGACTGGGTGTAATGCGAAGCTTTCATTTGGACCTTTGCAGAACTCTGCCCATTCTGTCTGATTTAGATTCTTACCTGTCTTATCTTCCTGAACACCAGCGTAGTTTAGTGGGTAAATTGATAAGAGAATAACCTACTTTATATTCTGATGTTCCAAGTCAGACTAATGTTCTTGTTCGTGACATGTTGGTAAGAGTCTGCCCATTAAACAGTTTCCATATAGAGTTTATCCTTCTAAGCGTGAAGTTATGAAAGCTGAAGTCCCTGGAGCTCACTGTGCTTACTAGTCCCAAAACCAGATTCAAACTTTAGCTTTTGCATGGACTATTGCAAATTGAATGGTATTACTAAGCCAAATTCTTTTCCATCACCCTGCTTAGAAGATTGTGTGGACAGAGACACTTTTGAAAGGCTACTGGCAAGTTTCTTTAACACAGAGAGATTTAGAAATTTCTGCGTTTGTAACACCAGATAACTTCTTGCAGTATTCCATTCTCACCTTTGGGATACAAAATGCACCTGCGATGTTCCAGAAGTTGATGCATAAGGTACTGGCTAACGTTCCAAATTGTGCAGCATATCTGGATGACATAGTCATCTATTCTAATGAGTGGCAAGATCATCTAAATATCTTGAGTGTGCCTTCCAATGCTTGGCTAAAGCTTTTCTTACCCTGAACTTGATGTGTTGAACTTGACAAATGTGAATGTGCAAAAGCAGTCGTAACCTATCTTGCAAAAAGGTCGGTCAAGGGCAAACACGACCAATTACTGCCATGTTAGAGTTCCCCACTCCCACGGACAAACAGTTCCTGGTAATGACAGGCTATTACAGAGGATTTTGTAGAAATTTTGTGTCTCCTCTGACTGACCTCCTTAGTGATTCCAAGAGTTTTGTTTGAACTCCAGATTGTGAACTTTTATTTTTAGCTGCCAAAGACATTCTCTGCAACGCCCCAGTTCTTTCTGCACCAAATTTTGATATACCATTTAAGTTGCAGGTAGATGCAAGTGCTATGGGGACAGGAGTAGTGCTGATGTTGGAGGTGTGGATCATCCTGTATCCTCATATTTAAAGAAATTTGTCAGCTTCATTGTCAAAGTGTCAGCTTCATTACATTACCATCGATAAGGATGATTTAGCTTTAATGCTAGCTTTACAACACTGAGGTTTACGTGGGTGGTAGCAGCACTCCTGTAATTGTGTACACTGACTTCAACCCAATTATATTTTTGTACAAAACCAACCAACAGTTAATGTGCTGGGGTGTAATAATCCAAAAATACAGCCTAGAAATTTGACATCAAAAAGGCTCTAAAAAATGTGGTTGTTGATGCCTTATCTAGAGTGTATAGTCCTTAGGGTTAAAGTTACTTATTTACAATTCGGTGGATTTGTAAATTAAAGTGTGGGGGTGTTATTTACGTAATCTTTTAAATGTTTTGTGTATGCCTGTTTGTGTGTCTACTTTGTTTCTGCTCTCCTAGGATGAGTAGCGGCACTTAAGTTTAATCAGCACTCTTGAGTGTCTCCCTCCTCTGATTTGCTTACACGGCTATATGCTCTCATACAAAAGCGGCCACTTCTTGGATGCTTCTCATTTCTCATTTGTGCATCCTGGTTTCTTTTACTCACTTCCTTTCCTCTCATCTTAGCTCCACCCCTTAGGATGCGAGGGAAGAATACACCTGTGTATCCAAGCTCATGACTCCTTAGGAAGCTTCCTCGCTCCTCATTCTTTGCCTCCTCATGGTGCAATTAGAGAATTGAGATTTTCAAGATGGCTGAGTTCGATTGGTTTCCAGATCATGGGCTGGATGACGGAGGAACAAGGAAACGAGGAAGCATTAATTTGAGCGTTGAGAAGCACCACTTGAGTGCCGCAGAGACAGAAGCCTGGAGGTCTCCCTCACCGTCTCTCTTGCAGAGAGACCTTCTCCTGTTTCAGACGTTTGCTCATTTACTCCCCATGTTTTAATGCACCATGTAAGGTATATTAGCTGTGTGTGAGATTATGGCAGTGGAGGACCTGTTGCATTGATTGAGTGTCATTCTTTTATTTAATGGTTTATATCTTAAAGAGGTCAAGAACTGCATTGTTTTATAAACTTTCCTGGGGTGCACTTATAATGTTAGTATGCTTTTGTCATATTTTAGAAATAAAAGGCATTTTTCCTACCTTGATTTTGGCCCTCTTAATTGAACACTCTTTTTTAAGGGGCGTGTCTGCTGTGAGACTTCAGTGTAAACGCTCACTGCTGTGATTGGCTAACATTTTTCCATTTGAAATAACTAAGTATTGCTCTCTCGAAAACTTTTAGCACTTTTTTACTATTACAGCTCTCAAGGTTAACTAATCATGAAAAGTGCTGATTAGCATTACATTTAGATAAATGGCATCATATTTAGGTAGTGGCATGAAAGGTTGCAGCGATGAACATTGTAGTCGATCACAGACATGTTGTTGAGTGCATGAATGCAGTGATCTCCTCATTGTAACTCAATTTCTGCACACTAACGAATGTTTTCATCATAACTAATAGTGCAAACGTGATGTAACTAAGAGATCCATTGATTAAAACAGGAGTTTTGGCACAAGTCCAGAACACAGTCCCTGATAAACTTGTGCTGTTTGAGTAACAGCTCCAGCACATGATGTTTGATTGATAGCTTCTGCGATTGTAAAAGAAGCATTCTTTGATCGCTTTCTATAATTTAATCACCGTTTAAATAACAGATTATTTTCATCCTCCTAAGTTGACCGTTTAATCACTGGTTTGATTTACTGACACATAGAGAAAGAACATCTAACTGTACATGAATCATTACATATCAGATCAGGCATTAGAATTAATACAGTTTCTTACATGTTGTTGCATTACTGTCGAGTCCATATCGTAAAAGTCTGTTTGCAAAACCTGCGCCGAAATGCGATTGATTTACCAAAGAATCCACAGTGAAATATAACGAATACAAATAAATAAAGCTCAACTGAGGCATTCACATTGTTGAAAATAAATAACCATATTCCTAGCATTAGGATCCTTTGAAAGGTAATGTTATTTTTATCCTGTATCGCTCTTCTCTCCTCATCATCTCACTAATATGCCAGTGGATGGGGCTGACATTGCAATGATGAAGTAGTCCTGAAGTGAAGTGATTTCTTCTGCGGAGGTGGCATTTCACCTATCTATGACAGGCACATTCCAGGACCAGTTGTTGGTGTCTTGGGCTTGGTGTCAATAAAAGCTTACATTTGACTAACAAGGGAGTTTTCAGTTCTGAAACTTACAAGATATTCTTATAGTACGATGACCTCTTATATATCAAAAGCTCAAGGAAAGTAGATTTCTCAATTCATAGTCACTTTAATTTAAGAAAGCTGTAGGTGTTACAACCACGCCTTCCCGGACTCCAGTTCCCACGATCCTCTTTGTCTGCACACCTGAACTCACTTCCCTTATCTGCCTTCCTGCCATTTCCCTGGATTCCCTGCACCTGTTGTCTTCGTCAGCACTCCCTTTAAGTTGGAGTCACTCCCTGCACTCCTTTGTCAGTTCTAATGTTATCTATGTTTGGCTATGTTATTCTCCTTCGTTGTTAATAAATACCTATCATTTGTGGATATCCATGAACGCCTCATCTCTACAACACCAAACCGTAACAGAAGAACTGACCCCTACCGACAGGACATCCACAAGAGCTATGGGTATTCTCCTGGTCCCTGTGCCCTCAAGAAACTATGGAAGAAGGCTCACAGTGGAGGACCGTGCCATTCTTAACTCCTGTTTTCTGGGAGGTCTGGACGAGGAGACAATTCGTTATAGTGAACCTGAATGCCTCTTTTCCCTAGTCGAGTCAATTAATCTGATTCTTTTCCTTAATGGTTCTGAGTTCAAAATTGAAGAGGTTCATTTGAAATCGTGTTCTCCTCGTCCAGTCCTCTCAGAAATACAGGTGGCCTGGCCAGTTCACCAGCCGCCGATTTCCTCCACCTACCACTCCAGTGGGCGTTCCCCGGGGCTTCTACCAGATCCTATGCCCAAGCCGTCCAAGAGGAAGTCCTCTAAAAGACAGCCGCCTTCCTCGAGCCTGCTCCAGTCTCCCACGAGCCAGCTCCGGCCGCCTCTGAGCCCTGCTCCGGCCGCCGCCGAGCCCACTCCGGCAGCCCACGAGCCCACTCCAGCCACCGCCGAGCCCACTCCGGTGGCCCACGAGCCCACTCCCATCCACGAGCCCTTCCAGCCCCCCCTAAATCTCCCCCAAAAAAATTTTGTGGGGGGGCCATGCACCGGTGGGTGGGAAACATGTGGGCGTCACACACGTGGGTGGGGACTCGGGAACCACCAGGGCTGCCCACGGCTCCTGACCAGCCATGGCCGTCCACGGCCCCGGACCGTCACGGCTGCCTGAGACTCCTGACCCGCCGTGACGTCCCGAGGTCCTAGACCCGCCCTGGAGACCTCCGCACCCGTCTGCACCTCCCCCCGCACCTGCGTGTAGGTCTCCAGGGCGCCCACCCCCCTCCCCCGTTGTTCCATCTGAGGCGCGTGGACACGGCTACCGGGGAGGGGGAGGTAATGTTACAACCACGCCTTCCCGGACTCCAGTTCCCACGATTCTCTTTGTCTGCACACCTGAACTCACTTCCCTCATCTGCCTTCCTGCCATTTCCCTGAATTCCCTGCACCTGTTGTCTTCGTCAGCACTCCCTTTAATTTGGACTCACTTCCTGCACTCCTTTGTCAGTTCTAATGTTATCTATACGTGTTTGGTTATGTTATTCTCCTTCGTTGTTAATAAATACCTATCATTTGTGGATATGTGAACGCCTCATCTCTACAACACTAAACCGTAACAGTAGGGAGGTGGGCGCCATTTATTTTGTATATATATATATAATTTCTCCTGTTTGCACTGAGTGAGGAAGCTAGTTTTAGTTTCGGTAACACTTTAGTATAGGGAACACATATAAACTATTAACTATGACTTTTCCCTCAATAAACTCCTAATTTATTGCTTATTAATAGTTAGTAAGGTAGTTGTTAAGTTTAGGTATTGGGTAGGATTGAGAATGTAGAATAAGGTCATGCAGAATAAGACATTAATAAGTGCTTAATAAGTACTAATAAATAGCCAATATTCTAGTAATATGCATGCTAATAAGCAACTAGTTAAAAGACCCTAAAATAAAGTGTTACCTTAGTTTCCTGTCTTTTGTTTGCTTCTTTATTTTGTGTTTAGGCTTATCTTACTAAAACAGTTAGACTTCTTTGGTTTGTTATTCTGGCATTGCCCTCTCCTGAAGTTAATTATTGCTTCCATAAGGATATTTAGTTTCTTTGTTACTGTTTTCCTATGTTCCCTAAATATTTTTTTATGGTTGATTATGTGTGTTTTGTTGAATAGTGCTGGGATGGGAGACAGGGCCTATTTTTATTTATTTTTTTACTGCCCTAGACAGGTGAGGCCGTAACAAACATGTACATTTTACAGTTTAGAACTGTAAATAAAAATAAATAAATAAATAAACCAGTAAATCCAACAGACCTTTTCTGCTGAATTAGCAAGGCCATGCTGCTACTAAAACTATACTGTTTTGTACATCTTACACATACTGACATCCACCATAACAAAAGTACTGGTAGTAAAGAGAAAGACAAGATGAATCAAAGTACATCACAAGTAGTGTTAACACAAGCTGAGGTAAATACTAATATAAAGAAGGCTCACGCAGTGTTATATACACAAACACAAAACACCATCATGGTAACACACTACAATAAAATAATAAAATATTAGCAACATATTATGTAACATAAAACCCTAATGTACACAACTGATAAGAAACAGAAGAAGAAGAAGAAACATAATTATTAAAATTAAAAACCATCAAATGTGAAGTGTCATGCAAGGAAATCTGGGAATGCCAATTCACAGTTTTTCACTGTAAATGATAAGATTTGTTCTTTTTTATTTCCAACAAATGGCACATTTAACAGTATTTACTGAAATGTAAGGTTAGATCTAAAACAGTTTCCCCTGTATATAGTACAGGAAATTACTGTTAACCAATTAACAAGCTCTTACTGTCACATTTTTGCAGTCTTTAACTGTTAAAATTATTATTATTATTATTATTATTATTATTATTATTATTATTATTATTATTAATTAATTAATTTATTTATTTATTTATTTATTTATTTTACAGTATATGAATATTAATATAATTTGTGCTAAAATATTATGAGAAGGTTTTATATCAATAGGAAAACTCTTTCACTATATGAATTATTTCTACTACTTTTATTTCTACTTTTTTTAGTGGAAAACAAATGATACATTGAAGATGAGATGAAGTGAAAGAATGAATGTACCTGTTGTTTGTCCATTGATTATTTCACCTGTTAAATACACAATAAGCGTAATTATTTATTATTGGGAAAATATTTAGTCATTTTACATGACAGATTATAAAACACTCACCATTAATCAGCAGCAGTAGAGACACACACAGTGAAATCAGAAACCTCATTGTGACGAACGCCACCTGCACACACATATACAACATACACACACATGAAATATGTTTCTTATATTTTCTTATATATTTTTTTCTTCTTGTTTGTAAACATTTGTAAAACAACTATAACATTCACAGATACTTAAAGGTGAATTTTATGAAATGTAAGAAACAGCTAAACTTTACAAAATATTTTAGATCCATCAAAAGCTGGTGGCCCAGTGGGATGAAACAGAAATATCTTTACCTGAGGTCAGATGCTGCTGCAGAGCAAACTCAGTGAGATTCTCTCTTCAGCAGCTCAATACAGTGATGCTGAACTGCAGCTCTCACAATCTCATCAGTGCCTTTAATAACTGTGGGTGGACCTTTACTGGAACTAGAAGTAATTCTAAAAAAATAGCTTAAACAAGTTTTTCATTCTTCATGTGACATTGAGTTATTTGTTATTTGAACCGATAGTTTCCTTGTGTACACCTACATTCAGAAAATCATTCTTTCACTCTGTGCTTGAATAGATGTGAATAAAGATGGAATGTCGACGGGTCAGTTTGAACTTTTTACAAAAGCTAATGTCAAACATTTTACCCTAAAACACCCAGTGAGTGACACAAGCATCACTGGAAAGATTCATGTTCATTTAATGATGGTAATTAATTATAAGTTTAAATAATGGTCACATTAAAAGCTTTAGACTTCATCCCTAAAACATCTGGAAGGATGCAGGCAGTGGTCAAATAAGCCGGAGTTTGTAAGATGTGTAAACTAGCAAGATCTTAACAGGAATGCAGAAATACATATCAAATGTTTTTTTTGTTTTTTGATATCTAAACCATAAAGTAAACTGTAAGTTTGTTTAAAACGGCTGGGAAACAGCATGCAGATTAGCATTAGACAAATGGGTGTCTAATATTTGGGAAAACAATGAGAAACAAATAATCATAGAACCTAATTTACAAAGACTGCAGAGAATACATAAAATAAGGCCAAACAGACAAATGTTGGCACTTTCCTAAAGCGAGAATGTTATATATGTATATATTTAATATATTGTTTGAATTAACACAACATCGTTCTTAAGACATGCAAACTCCGTGGATTTATCATTTCATTGGTAGTAAAGAATCAGCTCTGACCTCTGCTCTTGGAAAGTTTAAGGAAGTGAACACTATAGTCAAGGGTTTACCAGAAAAGCAACAATTAGACTCTTTAGGAATGTTCCACATTCCTCGCCTGCACACTTTACCTTCTCATCATGATCATTTGTTAACATTAGTTATGACATTGCAGTTTTCATACAATTCATGAAACAATTCACTATTTTCTCACAACTATAAACACAATCTCATAACTTCCACATCAAACTCAAATATTTCTGTCAAAATCAAACTTTGGCCTCAGATGACACACAAACCAAACAAATACACAGACTACTCCACTGCCAAGAGAACAGCAGTGAGATCAATTCAAAACACCATTACAAAAACCTCTAATTGGGAATCAGGAGTCATGCAGTTTGTCTATTACAGTATACAACATAAATGGAAGGGTACAGATACAGTAAAATACAACAATTTTCATCTGTAAAATGACCTTACAGTAGATGAAAACCATTAGAAAAAAAAAGTTTTAATTCCAAATTGCAACAGAATACAATATCAGTTACCAAAAAAAAAAAAAAAAAAAAACAGTTTTTTTGAATTGCTAAAACATTTCTCGAAACTTAATCACAAACATAAAACCAAATCTTCAAGCTACATTCAGAGAACATCTGACTCTTCTGGCAAAATCAAACAATTGCCTCAAAACCATTTTATTTCTGCTCAAAACCAAACAATGCTTTCAGATCATACACACAGCCAGTCAAAATATGAACACTACAGATCATTCACAGACACTACATCAAAAACTGCAAAATCAAAGTCAATGAGAGATTCATTTTGCCTTGTTGGGTCTAACCTCAGGACTCAGGACCACCTCAAAATAGCCTTGACAACACTCTCCACACCTTGTTCATCAGTGTTTTTGATATTCAACAATGTTTTTGATCTGCCTGCATTGACACCATTGTATGCGAACTGAACTGAGCTGGACGATGACATCACTGTTTCTCTCCAGAGCTGATGTATAGATGAATTAACTAAATTACAGTTTTTCTCAATTGCTAACACACAATTCATGAAACAATTCACCATTTTCTCATAACTATAAACACGATCTCGTAACTACACACCAACTTGTACAAACATCAGACTTCCATGTCAAAATCAAATATTTCAGTCAAAAACTTATTCACTTCTGTCAAAATCAAACTTTGGCCTCAGATGACACACAAAACCTGCAAATACACAGACTACTTTCCTGCCCAGTGAACACTAGTGAAATCTATTCATAACACTGTAACAAAAATACCTCTTATTGGTATTCAAGAATAATTGGCAGCTCAGTGTCTATTACAGTATACAACATAAATAAAAGAGTGCAGATAGAGTAAAATGCAACAAAAGGCTTTAGAAAAAAATATTTTCATTTCACTGCTGTAAATTGATCTTACAGGAGATGAACGTATACAAGAAGAAGAAAAGTTCAAAAACCAAAGAACTAAATATGAAATGTGTGTACAACGCAGTACAGTATTCTGTCAATTACAGTAATACATAAATAAAGAAATAAATTCGCCATCTTCTGCACCTTCAGCCAAATTTCATTGCAGTATACAATACTATAGCAGTTTCTTGGTCTTCTGACAAAAGATTTTCTCTACCTTCCTTAGGCGGTCGTCTCTCAGTTCTTCAAAAATACAGCACATGAAGAAAAAAAAAAATGGCAACAAATAAATTTGACAATCAAACATTTGAGGGTGTACATGTGCTATCGTTTACTGGACACAGAATAGTGAAATTTCTCTCATATAAAGTACTGTTACTGTGTACTGTAATTATACTGTATGTGTAAGTAGTATAAAACCCTGTCGATAAATCTAGGATGCAATTTCTAAAGCACAGTCACCTGTGCTCCTATTTATATTATCCCGATATCCCGAGATTCTGATTGGTGTGTCATCATTTTTGCTGCTGAATGTTTATTAATGGATAAATGTGTGCTATTTGAGTTTACATAGTGACACTTGAGTTAATTATACTATGTGTTTGTGTTTTCTGAATGAGAATATGGTTAAACCACTGTAAAATAAGGGCATTTTTGTGTAGAGTTTTGCATAAATCATTAAGAAAATTGGAATGCGTGAAAACAAGTGAAACGTGTTTATAGTTTTGAGGAACGTGTCTTTGTTCTGAGAATTGAATAAATGGTCTGGGAAATTGTGCCAAATGAATCAGTTAGAGTGTGTTACTAATTGAGAAAAACTGTAATAACTATTGATTTTTACAAAGGAATGAATCAATACTGAATTTACTTAAGCTGGACAATGACACCATTTTCTTCTAGAGCTGCTGTGCAGCCAAAATTATTTGCCAGTTATTACTGTAAAGCTGCTTTGACACAATCTGCATTGTAAAAAGCGCTATATAAATAAAGGTGACTTGACTTGACTTGTTCTTACTCTTCCTCATCCTCTTCCTCCTCGTCCACATCCTCTAACACATACTCTTCTTCCTCTCATTCTCACATTATTTTCATCCATTTTTGGTATCAATATTCAGTTTGCCTGTGCCACTCT
Organism: Ctenopharyngodon idella; assembly: GCF_019924925.1. NCBI lineage: Eukaryota > Metazoa > Chordata > Actinopteri > Cypriniformes > Xenocyprididae > Ctenopharyngodon > Ctenopharyngodon idella. The sequence continues at coordinate 28,844,065 of NC_067231.1, forward strand.
GAACTGGCATATTTTGTACAGTTGGTTTGATCACATCATTAGAAACAAGTGTGAACAATTTTGAGTCATTGTGTGTAAACTGTGTTAGTTGTGTTTAACTTTTGCTTTCCTGTGTTTAGCGTTTTGCAACACAAGTGCATCACAGTGCGAAATGTGTTTTAGTGAGTGAGAATGTGTTTAGAGATTTGCAAATGGTGTCTAACTGCCTAAACTTGTTTAAGGTTTTACAGAAACAGTGGTTTATTCGACAAATTGGTTTAGGCTATTGAGAATTTAGTTCAGAGAATGGGGTTTAGTGTTTTAGCAATTCAGAAAAACTGTAAATAAAATCAGCACCCACAGCATCCTCGGCAGTCGGCACAGCTGCAGTACTATAGCAGTTCATGGGTCCTCTAACAAAAGACTTTGTCTACTCTTGTGCAAGGCAGTCACCTCTCAGTGCTGCAAAAATAGGTAGTACTCGGCTACAAATCAATTTAACAGTTATGAGTTTGAGGGTGTAGAACATGTACAAAGAAAGTTCTCTCATCTGGACTGTACTGACAAATGTTCTTTGAGTCCCCTACTCTTTTAATTTCCTCTTCCTCCCCCACTTTTTTCATCTCTCTCTCTTGCCTTTATTTCTATAGCGCTTTATACAATACAGATTGTTTCAAAGCAGCTTTACAATGATTCAGTGATGCAAACAGAGTTCAATTCTGCTGTAAAGCAGCTCTAAAAAGAAAATAGAGTCATTGTTCAGTGAGATTTCCACAAGTGTTAGGATGCATTTAACAAAGCACATAATCACCTGCGGCCCTATTTATATTATCCTGAGATTCTGATTAGTGTGTCATCAGATTTACTACATCATTTTGTTATTTGAGTTCACATTGTGATGGCTTGAGTCATTATATTGTACTTGTGTCTTCTCACTGAGGGCATTTTTGTGTAAAGTTCTGCAGAAAACTTTGAGCAAATTGGAATGTCTGTGAAAACAGCTAGTTTAAATGTGTTAATAGCTTTGAGAAATGTGTTAGAACTGAATGAATGGTTTGGGAGCCAATTTAAATTAAAAAAAACTGTAACATATCTTTTGCTCCCTTGTCAAAACGGGAAGAGGTTAATGCATTATGTGAACATGAACTGAGAATCATCAACACTGTCACAGCATTTACAGCAAATCCAGGTTAGTATTAAATTGTATGTATGCTAAAACATTTTTAACAAGCTGAATAAATCAACATTAGTTAATGTATTATGAAGAAGCATGAATTAACAATGAACATGAGTATATTTTAAATATTTAATAAATGCTTTGTGCATTGTTAATTTATTTATGCATTATGTATAATTAAGTTGACTAGTTTAAATTTAAACTTGGCATTTCATCCTCTGATCTATATAGTATGAGCATCTCATGAGAAGTACTGTGTATTTCATTGTATGTGCAGTCAGGTTCACTGTCATTTTTACTCATTTCACAGCTTTTAGGAAATCACCAGAATGGATTCCAGATAATGAATGATTCTTCTCAAGTCACCAAAGTGCAGTTGTCAGTGGATTTTTCCAGTAATTGTTGCAAATGCAGTTGAACAAGATTCCTCAGAACTACATGCAGTACGTTGATACAGTGTCACCACTGTATCAACAGTCTTTTTTTATTTCATTTTATAGTACCACACAATGACAAATATGATGTTTGCAGTTTCTGCACATTTTTGTAAATGGGCAAAATAATCATGTTAAAACCAGTCATAAAGAATGCAACAGATCATGATTATGTGATAAAAAGTAAAAGGGTTGAGAATTGTGGTGAGATAATCTAACCATCGATAGAGACAAACAGACACTCCTCTATGAATGTACAGCAAGAAACCTGATTATATCTGTTGGCTCTCAGTGAAGCTCAAACCTCATGTATAAAGGTGTTATAGAGACACACTGAAGAGGATGAAGATTCTCTAATTATTCACTAAACAAGCTATTTAAACTTATTAGTGTCTCATTGAATTGAAATGGAGACGTTTGCTTTACACAGTCTAAGGTAACTGGATGTGCAATGAAAAATAATCTGACATTCAGAAACCTGTTATACTGGCTGAATATACCAGCTATACCAGGCCAAAGAGTCTTTCACACGTTCATCATGCTAACTCTTAGAGATCAACTGGAACACAATTAATACCTTTTATAGGTTAAAACTACATACAAAAACATGCTTTATTTTACTTTATATTTTGTCATACTTTATCTATCTAAATAGCTCATATATTTATCTTAACACTTTTAAAAGGAATTTGCAATCTGAATCACACAATACGGTAATTGTCTAGTTGACATATTGCTGACTGTTTTTGATCAAATATAGAAATATTCTAAGTATTTGATTTGTAATATTTTGTCAAATCCAAACATGTTTCATAATAGAAACACTTTCACACAACATTCAATAATATGGTATTGATAAATAATAATAATAATAATAATAATAATAATAACTCAAAAATATTAAGAGTTTTATCTGCATGTTGCATAAAGCATAAAAGCAGCAGTAGGTCTTAGTTAACAGTTATTAATGTTACGTTCTCACAACAGGGTCGATCGAGGACACTGTCAGAGAAATGCTTGAATGTGAATATGCCCTCTGTCCTACCAGCTCTTCAATTTCAGTTTCTCTTCACCTTTTATTCCTGAAAACCTAGAACAATACATGAACATTTTTTTGGACTGAACCCAATCTTGCCTTCTAAGAAAAAACAATTCAACCGGTGCTGCAACATTCTTTAAAGAACTAAAAGTAAAATAGCAAGACTCTTTTCATGCATATTATCAGGTCTGTGTACTTTTGCATCTATTCCTTTTTTGTTTTTTAACCACGTCGAGAAAAACAAAAAATGAACGGTTGTTGTATTTTTAAATGCTATGCTGAATACCAAAATTTGAATTTAAACCGAATACACAAATTTCATGTGCACAAAATAGATATTGACTTCTTTTCAGATTTTTGTTTATTACGTTTTGCATCTTTATAAACCAAAATTAAAAATGGACAGATTAAAGTCGAAGAAATTCCTTACAAGTTTTCTTTTGTAAAATTGTTGTTTCGCCCACACTTTCGAGAGCCATGTCTTTGAAACATGATAATAGGCTGATTGACTTGATTTTCAACCCATTCTTACTCACGAGGGGTCCGATACTGCAGCATGTCCAAGAGAATGCTATAGCCTACTGGCAGGCAAACGCACCCAGTGAAGCGGGACATTCGAGCGCTTAATGTGGCGTAATATACTAAGAAAGTGATATTGGAGGAGCAAATTCAGTACACACCTTATAAATAAAGCATATGCTATGTAGGATATACTACAGAGAAGCAGATGAGCCCACACTATGAACACAATTAATTACACATTAAGCATTTTCCTAGAAAATAAAATACAATTATAAAGAAAACGCTTAATGCGTTAAGACAGTGATATTAAACAACCAATAAAGCTTTAGACAAGCAGGTCAGGCTGAATATGAAGGCAACACGCTTACACATTCAGTGTTTTCCACTTACAGAAAATCGTTAGAAACACTTAACATAAAAATATTTTCCTTCCACTTTGTAGTCTTAGATGCTGTTGATGACAAGAAAATGTACGAGAAAATAGTTTCTTCCTGGTTGTTGTTTTAGTAGGCTTAAGCCACGTAAAGCGTTAATGTCCCAGCGACACGGCCGTAACGCGTTGCTTTCAATGAGAATTGAGAAACATTTCATGTCAAACCTCCACTGAGGCAAAGGGTATGGAAATTTTGTCTTCATGAAAATTACATATTACTGGGGTATAATTTTGTCATCATGATATATGCTGGGGTATTTTCATTTTGAAGACAAAAAAGTCACAGTAATTTAGATTTTAATTTATTACAAAGATAACAGTAAAATGATAATGTTATGATCATTTTACTACACAACTTTTACTGAAAGAAAATGATTAAAAAGGAAAAACAGACTATGATGCTAACCATCAAATTTATTGTTTTTTCTTTTCATTCAGACCTTTTTCATGCCTTATACTACAGTAAATGCATGAATAAAATATTAAACAATTTTTTAAGAAAAGAAAGTCATATTAGTTAGTTTTCTACAATCCTAATATCACACATTTCCACAGAACAGGAATGGCCCAATTATGTTTTTGGATGATTTGAATAAACATAAATCTGATGGTCATTGTTATTGCAGCACATTCTATTAAGTAACACAGAATGAATCTACTATCTAAAAATCATTGTAAATGATTAAATAATTTATTATGCCACATGAAATATCAGTTATGAAATAAAGAAACGTTTAGAAACCCACAACCAGTTTGGCATCAGTTCAACATTAATTAAAATGACTCTAGACAATATGCATGTAAAATGTTGTGGAAATAAACTAAAAGTGTGTCAGGACACTCATCAGAGGAACAAGAAACACCATCAGAGAACCACACAGACAAGAAGCCTCAGATACCTTCACTTGGTCTGGGACCCACTTATCTGTGAACAGGGAATATAATGAAATGCAGTGAAATGTAATGTATTCACATAGAAACCTTGGTAACACTTTACAATAAGGTTCATTAGTTAACCATAGTTAAAGGAACACTCCACTTTTTTTGAAAATAGGCTAATTTTCCAACTCCCCTAGAGTTAAACAGTTGAGTTTTACCGTTTTGAATCCATTCAGCTGATCTCCGGGTCTGGCGGTACCACTTTTAGCGTAGCTTAGCATAGTTCTTTGAATCTGATTAGACCGTTAGCATCTCGCTCAAAAATGACCAAAGAGTTTTGATATTTTTCCTATTTAAAACTTGACTCTTCTGTAGTTACATCGTGTACTAAGACCGACGGAAAATGAAAAGTTGCGATTTTCTAGGCCGATATGGCTAGGAACTATACTCTCATTCCAGCGTAATAATCAAGGAACTTTGCTGGTGCAGCAGGCGCAATGATATTACGCAGCGCCTGTGACCCCCTGCTTGCGCAGGGAGCGTGCCTTGCAACCATGGAGACATTTGTGAGAGGCGCTGCGTAATATCATTGCACCTGCTGCAGCCATTGTACGACAGCAAATTTCCTTGATCATTACGCCGGAATGAGAGTATAGTTCCTAGCCCTATCGGCCTAGAAAATCGCAACTTTTCATTTTCTGTCGGCCTTAGTACACGATGTAACTACAGAAGAGTCAAGTTTTAAATAGGAAAAACATTGAAACTCTTTGGTCATTTTTGAGCGAGATGCTAACGGTCTAATCAGATTCAATGAACTATGCTAAGCTATGCTAAAAGTGGTACCGCCAGACCCGGAGATCGGCTGAATGGATTCGAAAACGGTAAAACTCAACTGTTTAACTCTAGGGGAGTTGGAAAATGAGCCTATTTTCAAAAAAAATGGAGTGTTCCTTTAACTACTTTAGTTAACATGAACTAATAATGAACTGCACTTATACAGCATTTATTAATCTTTGTTGATGATAATTTCAACATTTAATAATACATTATTAAAATCTTGTTAACATTAGTTAATGCACTGTGAACTAACATGAACAAACAATGAACAGCTGTATTTTTATTAACTAATGTTAACGAAGATTAATAAATACAGTAACAAATGTATTGCTCATGGTTAGTTCATGTTAGTTAATACATTACCTAATGTTTAACTAATAAAGTGTTTTGTGTACTGTAAAGTGTTACCGAAACGTTTATTTAAAAATGATTCAAATAAATGAAATGTTCACCTGTGTTCCCTTCAGACAACATCAGAGGACCCATGGATATGGAAGCGCTGTCATGGAAGTCCAGAGACCTGCCCTCTCTCCGCTGGTGTCCAGAGTCACAGTCCTGATAGAGAAAAGAGCAAAATCCAGCTGTGTGAATCTCTGTTAAATATCACTGAACAAACATGAAACAAAGGAGTGCACAAAATCTCCAGCAGAGGGGGCAAAAAAAAAAAAAAAATGGTTTGAAATGGTTTTTAGTGTTTGATCAACAAGGGTTTATAAACTGCAGATCTGTACCATTTACCCATCACATTTATAGATACTCCATATTCTGTATACACAGAAAGACAAACAGACAGACAGACACTGGCTAATATAACTGATGAATTAGATTGGTATTGAAAACATATATTGAAGAAAAAATATATATATATATATTTCACAAATACAACACTAAAGCTAATTTAACATCACAAATTTATAAATTATCAGAAGTTTTGTAAACTGACCATTGAGCAGCGATTGTTTGACAGAAGGCAAAGGTGAACAGCACAGTGCAGGTAAAGCTTAGTGGAGTTTGCAGTGAAGATGAACATCCTGAAGGAGAAACGGCTGGATGTCGAGACGCCGTTCTGCAGCAGCTCCACTGTGCCGTCATTTGGATTGGGACACCTGAGAATATCAATAATGACAATGAACAAATCAAATTATTTTCTTTGTTTCCATTGTACAAAAATGAAATCCTAAGTTTTTGTCCTGAAACACTGAGAGATAAGTTCCTCAGGCAATCCTAAAAAAGCACTGCTTTACTCTGAAACGATGAGATCCCAGCGGAGGCTGTAATCAGGATCATTCACAGGTGTAGCCCAACACGTGTCCAACACCAGGGCAAACTGGCGGCTGTCGACCCCCTCAACACGAACTTCCACATGCATCTCCTGGTTGAGCTCTGCATCCACTGCACCAGCGAAGGGCCGGGTAAACTCATCATCCTGATATGGAATCATCCGGACACGATATCTGCCTTGACCAGCGGGAAGGGTCTTGTGCACAATACTATTGAAATAATGGATAGATATGTGTTAATTTATGGTAAAATTCCTCTTTAGGAGTAAACCATATATGTTTTCTTGGTTTAGAGAATATTATCATATGATATATTTACTTTTTTGGGATAGTTCACCCAAAAATGAAAATTATGTCATCATTTACTCACCCTCAGGTTGTTCCAAACTTGTATAATTTTTTTTGTTATGTTGAACACAAAGGAAGATGTTTTAAAGAATGTGGGAAACTGAACAGTTCTGGAGCACCATTGACTTCCACAGTATTTTTTTTTTTTTTTTTTTTTTTTTCTACTATGGAAGTCAATGTTGTCCCAAAGCAGCCTGGTTACAAACTTTCTTCAAAATATCTTCTTTTGTGTTCAACAGAGCAAAGAAATTTTTACAGGTTTGGAACAACTTGAGGGTGAGTAAATGATGACAAAATTTTCATTTTTGGGTGAACTATCCCTGCACATTTTGTATGTCTCCCTTATATCACACACCAGCTTCATGTCTTGCAGTCTCTACTAATGAGCCGAAGTTGAATCAGGTGTGATAGATGAGGGAGACATATAAAACCCCTGCTCGAATCAGTTGGATCTTTCCAAGGAAACCGGTTTACAAATCCGGCCAGACAGATTAACCCATGAATCTTCCCAAGCTCCTTATACAAAGCTATCGCATAATTCCAGAAGAATTGGAATATACAGCAGGAGTCATATGGAACTTTTGGTGTACGTATTGAAGCTTGAAAGTCCCCATGAGGATTAAAAGCACTGCAAGATGAGACCTTAATTCTGTGAGATAAAATCCTGTGTTCCTTGGAACAAATAAAGACATTAAGGTTTGGACAACATGAGGGTGAGAAAAATGCCGTGTTTTGGTGAACTACTCCTTTAACAAAAATAGTGCTGCTGGAACCAGAATTTGTATTTGACTCGCACCTCTCCAGAGGGTTGATTTCCACATTCATGGAAAGTGTTTGTGTTTGAGGATAAACACAGCTGAAGGAAAGCTTCAGAATTTTCTCTCTGCTGATGATGCGACCTTCTGACCTCGGTGTCCCCAGAATCAAGTTATCATAGATGAAGTGGGTGCCGTTTGCCTGTGGACAGCGCATTTAAAATTTTGTAATTTAGCCTAAATTGAATTCAAGGTATTTTTTATTTTTTTTATTTTTTTTTAAAAAGGCAGCAGCTATTGCAGTATTTTCCTTCCACTGAAGTGAAAAAGGTAGTAAGATGCTATTTATACTTAGAGCAAAAAATGGCAGATACTATTTGCACCTTAACATACTGTAGTAGTAATATTGTAAAACAGTCTGTGATCATCATAAATGGATGCTACCTTATTGAGACATTACTTGTCCCTGTCCCTAAAGCCCACACTTGTTTTCAGATGTGTTTATTTTGTAAATTTGCCTGGCTTAATCAGACAATGGTGGGTGGAATTAGTGTAAATTGCATCTGCCAATAAGGTGGGCTATTTGCACTTGGAGTAAACAGACACTCCGTCAAAGCAACTTTTTTTTCTTTCTTTTTTTCTTTTCTTTTTTTTTTTTTTTTTTTTTTTTAACAAATCAACATTAGACATAACAATTAAAACTACAAAGCCCAAAAACATTGTATCAGTCAAGTGAAAAATTGGGTGACATTAATGGTGGAGAATGCGGGCACAAGTTCCAGTCTTTTACACCATGATGTTGAGCACATTTCCCTTCGAATCTCTTTGAAACTTTGAGAAGTTTATAGGGAGGTCTGTTTGAGCCCTTTATTTTGTTGATACAGATTCAGTACTCTTACAGACCTCCCTACATACTTCTCAAAGTCTAACAGAGATACCCCAAGTGGTCAGATCAAACTGTGTTGGTTCTATCAGACACTACAAATATTTTGATGGTGTATTTGAATAGATTATACATAGTTAAACCTACCACAAGATTTGTACCACAGATGTGTTCATCATTATCAAAATGGAATTCCACTCTGCCATTCCGGACCGTTCCTTTGCAGCTGGGATCATTGAGGTGTAAGACATCAGCTTGAAAACCAGCCTCAAAGAGCTGACAGCGAGACACAGACATGGAGCCAGAGCTGCTTTCACAGGATTCTGAGAAATCTGTGAGAGAAAACAGCCAAAATATGGTCAGAATTATTAGAATAAATAAATCATATTTCATTTTTGTTGTTGTTGTTGTTGTTGAATGAGACCAACCAAAAGAGTCAGGTTCTGGTCTGGGTTGGTCATTGTTACATAAACAGCCATAAACACCATTTTTCTTCCCACACCATTCATCCTCAGAGCAGCTGAGTTCAGAGCAGCGATCTCTCACATCTAAGAGGAAAAGCACAGATACTGTGAAACAGAGCCAGAGCTTAACATTCTGAGCCCCTGAATGATATTCCTAATGGTAATAAAATATTTTATTTTCTAGTGAATTAAAGGGGCCATTTCATAATTTCAAATAATTTTGCCCTTGAGATCCACAGACACAGCCAGCACCAGCACAGCACTGAAGAGGGGGTGTCTGAAGTAACGAAATGTCTAGTTCACACAGGAACTTACAGCAGCGTCTCAAATACTGTCTGTATGAACGTGCAACGAGAGTCAAGCCCGTATTCTCTTACTAGTAGCCATAGCGACAGTGATCAAAGTAATTTCAAAGATGGCGACATCCATAAAACTGAAAGGTATTATCACTTTTGATAAGAGTCCAGCTAAGCCACGAGTTTATCCATTAAATCTTTATTAACCGACAGCAGCTTCAATGTAAACACGCGCTATAGCCGCCCGTGACACAGCATTTGAGTCGCGCATAGAATACAAAACTGATGGGAGGGCCCTCGGGTGGGGAACAGTGACTGGATCTAAAACCTTCAGATGACACACAGCTCATCTCTCCCTCGCTGTAAGTTACTGAAATTGAAACAACACACGAAACCCCTTAGCGTAACGGCTCTCTCGCACTGTATGACTGGACAGACAACTAGTTGTCCAGTACGGTTCCGTTCACACAGTGTGAATATTCCAAGAATGTGGTTGTGAGTCCTGAAAATGTACGGGTGTGAGTTCGGTTATAGAATGCGGTTGTCACTCCCGTAAATAACCTTACCGTGTGTGAACGTAACCGTATTAAGGACTCAAATACAGGACTGACAATCGTATTCTGCCGCTGTGTGAACGTGGCCTAAAAGTTAATGAAACTAAAAGACTGTCCTTAAATAAAATGTTGCTATAGTAGCCTAATATTAATGCTAGAATGCCTATGCATTTGGCAATTGTGATTTTTTAAATAGTGTATTCTGTTTCGCACATTAAATTCCATTTTCACATTCATCTTGACTGAGGGGGCATGATAGTTCAGGGTGTGTGCACTGATGCACTTCCACTATCAATGCGTCCATTCACTGTCTCTCCTGTTCCAAATGGATAAAATTTGTTTATAATATTGATGCCATTGTCTGAGAAAAAAAAAAAAAAAAAAAAAAAACTGAAAATGTATTAGTAATGTCATAGACATCATTTCCATTTCTTTTACCCATTATAACATTTGTATTCTCATGATAATGCATGATACAGCATGCCATATATCAGCATGCCTCTGATTACCTTTGGCCTTGTGCCTATGGCTGAATCACCTTAATATAGCTCATAATATAAAAGCCTAAGGCTTTATAAATTCTTTTAAATTATTTACATGCACCTCAAACAGATAACATGGATCTGATTTGCTCATGCCCAACAATAATCCTCCAGATTGTAACATAATATCACCAGTCGTTGTGTCCATGGTTGTAGTTTCTGTTGTTGTAGTTTCAGTTGTGGTTGTCTCTGGCATGACAGTAGTAGTGGTAGTGTTTATTTTGCTTGAATCTGAAATAAATTATAAAAATTATGGGAAAAAAACAAACATAATCTCTTATATAATCAATGGGCACATGTATATATTCACCTGCACAGTATGCCAAACTGCAGGTAGTTGGGCTCACAAACTCATAGACATAATAATCTCCTGGACAGGCTTTGACTTTAATGGGATTGGACTGGAAATAGCAGCAGTTATTGCTCCAGTGACCGCAGACATCTCGAGTGACCACTCCATCCTCAACTGTTGGATGTCCTCTGTTCAGCCACAGTGGGGCAAGAGTGCCACAACTATACTCATCAACACATGTGTCTGGCATCTGAACGCTCTGACCCTGAATGAAGAGACGATACCAGCCGTTCCAGCTGACCCAAGCATCACACATTATCTGAGAGGAATGTTGATTGTAGGTGGCTCTCCATGGATCATCCAGGACATTGTAGTTGTAGCAGGGGTCAACAGGGGGAGCTGTTGAAAGATCAAGAGATCATGTCTAAAAAAAAAAAACAAGTTCAAAAAGATGCTCATAAGAGTTTATGAAGGAAGCAAAACAATACTTTACCAGTGGTTATGATTGGTGGAGTAATGGATTCTATGGATGGGATTGTCTCTGTTGTTGTAGATGGTGTTGAGATGGACTGACTTAAGGCTTCTGGTATGAGGAACATTTTATATCAACATCAATAAATTTAAAACAAAATCCAGAAAAAAATTAAGTGCACATAAATAAATGCTCACCTGCACAGTAAACACCACAAAATATTGGCTTGAAAAACTCATAAACATAGTAATTTCCTGGACAGGCTTTGACTCTTATAGGGTGGGATGTGAAAGTACAGCAGTTATCCCATGAGGAGAGACAGACCTGACGGGTGACCACTCCATCTTCCAGCTGTGGGTGAGATCCGTTGAGCCACAGTGGGGAAAGAGTGCCACACATGAAGTGATCTACACATGATTCTGGCATCTGAGTATTTTGACCATTGTAGAACAGCCTGTACCAGCCATTCCACTCCACATTATAATCACACGTGATATAGTTATTATAGTAAGAGTAGTCAGTGGCTCTCCAAGGCTCATCCAGACTGGTATAGTTGTAGCAGGGGTCGATACTTGGGGTGGAGAAAGGTACTATTGTGGAAAAGGTAGAGAGACAGCACTATATAATGTAGGTTAAATTTATTCAATATAATAATATGAATGTAAAGAATACCATCCATGATAAGCATGTCAGATATAAAGATGAATGAATGTACCTGCACAATAAACAGGAGCTGGGATTGAAATAGGTGGCCTGGTAAATTTGTAGACATAATAATTTCCAGGACAAGCTTTGACTTGGATTGGGTCGGATCTGTAGCGACTGCACTGATCATAATAAGAACCGTAAATTTCACGAATAACAACTCCATCTTCTAGTCGAGGATGAGAGCCACCAAGGTACAAAGAACTAAAACCTCCACATGACATGTAAGACATACACCATTCAGGCATCTGAGCACTCAAGCCATTAATGAAGAGTCGATACCAGCCATCCCATTCTACACGAGTGTCATCATGATCAGATATGTATCCAAACATAGACCAGTAATTGAGAGTGTTTCTCCAGTGGTTGTCGGGTATGTTGTAGTTATTGCACGGGTCATAATCTGTTAGTGAGAGATGATGAGATCAAAACAAACAAGTTATATTTCAATGAGGAACTTAACAAGTGCAAATCTGAATCAGTGAAACATTGTAATAATCATGAGATTCTTAAATTATTTATACACAATGTGACTGTGTAATAGTAAAAAAGTTTGGTAACACTTTATTTTAAGGTCTTTTAACTAGTTGCTCATTAGCATGCATATTACTAGAGTATTGGCTGTTTATATGTACTTATTAAGCACATATTAATGCCTTATTCTACATTACCTCATTCTACTTTCTTAATCCTACCCAATACCTAAACTTAACAACTACCTTACTAACTATTAATAAGCAGTAAATTAGGAGTTTATTAAGGGAAAAGTTGTAGCTAATAGTTTATATGTGTTCCCTATACTAAAGTGTTACCAAAAGTTGGAACATAAAAATTGCCATTTAAACAGTGATGCAAAATATTCACTGGAAAAAAAATAGCAAATTTTTCGATTGAGATCATTTTTAATAACATTCATATATTATTTCTTCCATTATTTACAACTTACTCAAGGTGATGCTGGATCCAGTGAATATCTCTGGACTCGCAGTGGAAACTGCCTGTGAAACAGTGTTGACATCTAAAAAAGAGCAAATTCATGTCATGACAGAATTCATTTTAAAAACTTTGAAAGACTTAAAAGAATTAAGAAAACCACAGTACCTATGCAGTATCCTGAACAGATGAATGGTGGATTCACAAGTTCATAGACATAATAATCACCTGGACACGCTTTCACTCTGATGGGTCTTGACTTGTAATCACAGCAGCCACTCAGATACCCTCCACAGACCTCCCTGATCACCACTCCATCCTCTATCTGAGGGTGAGTATCATTGATGTATGCACTTTTGATGTATGCATTACAGCTGTATGAACTAACACAGGTCTCTGGCATCCGGATGTCCATTCCATAGTAGAAAATTCAGTACCAGCCATTCCAGGAGAAACGTTCATCACAAATGAAATCTCCACGCGCATTGTTGGCTCTCCAGGGACGATCCAGAGACTCATAGTTGTAGCAGGGATCACTGCTGATGCTTTGGAAAGCAGCTGACATGGAGATTGCAAAAGAATATATATATATATATATGTGTGTGTGTGTGTGTGTGTGTGTATGTGGCGAGCGGTGAATTTTTTAACCGGGTATGCTGAGTGGGGCGTTATGTCAAAGTGGTGAAGATTTGTTGAATGGGTTTATAATAAGAGAGACACTCACGTTTGCTCTAGACAGAATGCTAGCTGCTCAGTTGCTTACTATCAAGACACATAGCGACACAGCTAAAATTTTGGTAAAATGTTTGACCATTTATTGAAAGTAGCCTACATTTACCTGTTGATGCATTCACAAGCACTCATAAGCTGTTGAGTTGTGTTTGAGTTAAGTCAGGCTCAACGCACGATAGGGACAAAATCTGGTGTATTTTTGTAATTCTGCGAAGTGGCACTAATGTCACAGAAACTACATACTTCAACTTTAAATGGTACGGTGCATCGGCTGAGTACACATCTAAATCAGAGATCCGTCTAACTCAAAATGAGCCACGACCTATTGCAAGATGCAGGTGATTAATTCCTGTCAGCTTTGAGGTGGCCAAAAGCTATGCAAATATTCAAGTTTTTCTGACAAAGACTTGACTGCAAAGCAACACAAGAGGACTGTTGAGTAATATTACGATGTGTTCAGATACAGTATGTATATTAATTATTAAACAAACAGAATTGTGTTACAAACAACATGAGATCTATGTGAGTGCTACTGATCTGTATGGGGGACCAACATAGTAACCTATACAGAATGTATAATGGACTGCACACTGATTCTAACTACAGTAGTCAACATTTGAAGTGGATCAAAACCTTTCATCAAAGTTGTCCTAAAACCTTCTTCTTAGGACAACTTAGTTCTTAGGACAACTATGATGAACTTTTTTGATCAACTTCAAATGTTGACTACTATAGTTACACATGCTTATTTTCAATAAATAATCGGTTAAAATGAATGATAAATTGTATGTCAGCATTTAAAGATAAAATGCATGTCAGATAGAGAATTTACTCTTGAGAGTGACATAAAAAATGATACAAATCTTAGAGAAAATAGTTAAAATTTCACCTGCACAGTACATAGGCCCTGGAGCTGATATGATGGGTTTGACAAATTCATAGACGTAATAATCTCCTGGACAGGCTTTGACTTGGATGGGTGTGGATTTGTAGTAGCCACACTGATTGTAATACCACCACCACCACAACCACCCACGTGCATAAGTTCCTACGACTTCACGGGTCACCACTCCATCCTCAAGTGTTGGATGAGAACCGCTGAGATACAGTGCAGTTTCACCACCACATCCAGCATTACTCACACACCACTCAGACATCTGGGCACTTTCTCCATTCAAATACAGCCGATACCAGCCACTCCATTCAACAAGGGTGTCATCATGTCCATAGTTCTGATATAGGCCTTGCTGTATGTCTCTCCAATATTCATCAAGAGTGTGATAATCATAGCATGGATCAGAGATGGAAGATGTAGGTTCTGAGAGAATAAAGAAAAAAAGACAGTTCACTTAGTCACAGAGGTGGCAAAAACAAGAGTACTGGTAAACATCTAATATCTCTATATAAAAGAGAAGATATTGGGATGGCAGACTGAGAATGGATTTTTAGATAAACTGACTACATCTACAAATGTATCCTTTATACCCCTCTCTCATTAATTAACTACAGACCAGTATCCATTCATTGCTAAGACACTTGAACGAGTCGTGTTAAACCAAGTCTCTAATTTTCTTACACAGAACAACCTCCTGGACAAAAACCAGTCTGGTTTCAAAAGCAGCCACTCAACTGAGACTGCCCAGCTCTGAGACTGCCAAGAGCTGCTTCCAAATCCTCAGTACTCATCTTGCTGGATCTGTTTGCTGCTTTTGACATAGTTAACCACCAGATCCTCCTGTCAACCCTCATGATGAAGGGCATCTCGGGAACCACACTTCAATGGTTCAAGTCTTACCACTTTTAGGTAGGTCCTTCAGGGTGTTGTGGAGGGGTGAGGCGTCTAAGTCCCAACATCTATCTACTGGGGCACCTCAGAGCTCAGTGCTTGGACCACTTCTTTTCTCCTTCTACATACTAGGATCTGTCATTCTGTTTTTCTGTCAGCATGTTTTTTTCCTATCACTGCTATGCTGCTCACATCTCAGCCTGCCTGGTAGACATTTCTTGCTGGAAGAAGGACCACCACCTTTAACTCAACCTTGCGAACCTCAAGTCACATCTCTCTTCATAAACTTGCACTGGTTGCCAGTTGCCACTTGCATCAAATTCAAGTCACTGATGTTTGGCTACAGAACAACCACTGCCTCTGCACCCCTAAGCTTGTGTTCTCCAAGTGAACGACACCTTGTAGTGCCATCCCAAAAAATCACTTTCATGTACCTTTACTCTTCATTGCCTCACAAATTAACTGCACTGGCAAAAAGCCCAGAAGGCGAGAGTGGGTCATCAAGGAGAAAGGCCCTGTCCTTCCTGTCCTTCCTCAGTGTTACGACCCTGGTCTAGGTGAGGGAAGCAGCATACATAAAATGTTCAGGAAAAATCAATTTTAACAATTTCTTTCTTTTTTTCCTTTTTTTTTTTTTCCTTTTAGTTTCGTCACAAAACAAAAATGAATTAAGCAATTTCTTCAGGGCTGGGCAAGGCCAAAACAATAAACAAAACGGCCACTAAACTAAACCCGAATTATTACTAACTAAACCCTGTAACATAAAGAAAAAGAAAATACAGTGGTCTTTACCCAACTTCCTGGCTAACTCAACACAGGAGAAAGGATGCACACAAAAGAAAAAGGCACCCCTACCGCTTCAGTGATCAAGGAAAATACTATATATACAATATTTACAGAGAATGGGCAACACAACTGCCACAATAAAGAAATGAAAAAGAACTATAAACGAATGAAAACAATATGGTCAAAAATCAAAATAAGAGTGCTTTACAGAAGTGAATAAGAATTGGTGACAACCGAAAATAATATACACAATTTAGATCTCACTGATCATAAGCCAACTACACCAGTAACACTCTCTTAGTAGCTACAACACGCCAACAACACTCTCCCCCTGCCACGTCAGCATCCCGGGCGTTTTTCAAAGAAATGTTCCACTCCAGTCCGCCAATCCCTGGGTACGTCTCGAATACATCCAATCAAGGCGGAGCTACCTAAGAGCGAGAGAGAGAGAGAAAGAGAGAGAGAGAGAGAGACGTATGCACGCACATCTCCACAAACAGGGAAGGGGGAAAAAAACAGCAATACGTCCTCGGACGTAGGCAGGCAGCTCAAGAATCGGGGTGGAAGAAACCGCTGGACGGGCTTCCGGATTGGGATCTGGAGCTTCGGAGAGCAAAGTGCCGAAGCAGTCTCAACATCGTCTGTTAGCTCCATCTGCGATCCCCAGGTCCTGAGACGCCCCGAACCACGGGAAGCACAAGCCTGGCTGGCCTCATCAAACATGGCCAGGCGGGAGTGCAGCACTCTGAGCAGCACCAACTCACAGTGAACACAGGTAGCCCCCTCAAAAGCTGCCTGTGCATGCTGTGCTCCCAAGCAGTCCACTTTTACACTTTTAATGAATGAATGCTTTCTAAACAATGTTTCTCCTAACTGAGACAAACAACAGCAAAGAGACAGTTTCACAGTACACAGGGCGCTTGCTGAAGAGCAGAAGCTAACTCTGTTGTGTGCCGGCATCCCTTTGTAGCTTCTGTATTCGCCATCACATGCTATGTCATGATGCAGCACCAATCATGATCGAACTAGTTTCACACGTGCTTCAGACGCAATCACGCTGAGGGCGTTCCCCAAAGTGTCGTTACAGACGCAGCGCAAGTTCCCTCAAAAGGGAACAGGAGAAGCATTGAGCCACAGCAATCCAGTTAGAATACAATCCACAAATCACCAAGATTTACCAATGATTTACTGTAGTAACACTAACTGTAAACATGGTGTTGTGGTTGATATGGGATATTTATGTAGAATTTTATATTACTAATGTAGATATGTATTAAATGTATTAAAGGAGTAATGAAATATAGATCAAATTACGTAACATTTTGTTGCATACTAATGCCATTTTGTGCATTAGTATTTACACTAAATGTGTTTACTATTGAATAAATACCATAAAGCCATTCTAGATACTATAGAAACCATATTGTTACTTTTTTTTTTTACCATAGTAGTGAGGTGTCGTGATGTGTGGTTTTACCTTTAGTTATTCTGATCTAAATGTATGATACTATCATACTAAGACCAATGATTAATTTTAATACAAGCAGAATTCTAACTCAGTTAGAATGTTTAAATTTTACCTTCTAAAAATTGCAATAGGTTGTTAAAATTTTTACAGATTTTACTGTTTGTGTTAAAGAAAACAAATTTACTTCTGCATCCCAACTCAAGCTACTTACTACTCGCATCAATGGAAAGCATATTTATACTGTCTGTATCGTTCCCTATGCCCTATATAGTGCACTATGTGCCCTATACCATGTAGAAACTAGTAAATGTGTGAACAAATGACCGATTTCAGCCGCAGCTTCAGTGTCTGTTTATAGTGTAGGAAGGGGCGGGACTTCAGATTCTAGAGAGCATTTGATTGGACAGAAGATTTGATGAGAAGATGAAGTGCGATGTGATGTCATGAAAATCCGTGATCCATTTTAGCAGAAGTGAGAGACTAAGTGCTTTAAAAACCTTAAAAGCACTGTTTATTTCATTTGTATGTTTGTTCTATTGTATTTATTCATTGGTGCTATTGCTTGTAGTTTAATTATTTGTTCTTTTTTATTATTATTATTAATGACAGTTTACTTGTCTTTAATAATCTTTGAAATTTATATTAGTAGTTTTAGCTGTGGCCTCAAATGGAATCGAGAATTGTTAAATTTCACTGGTATCTAAAATATTGGGTGTCATAAACTTATTTATTACAATATAAGGAAACATGAGTCAAAAACAACAAAAACTATTTATTCATTTATTACTTTTTTTTGTGGTGGGGACAGTGAAAATGTATTGAATTCATTTAATCAAATCAAAAATCGTGAATCAAATCGAGAATCAAAATCGAATCGAATTGGGACATCTGAATCAATACCCAGCCCTAATATTTGGTTACACTTTAGTCACTTTAGACATGCAAATTCTTAGAATTGGACATTTCCCTATTCAGAGAGATAGGAACTGCACCTGCATGACTGAAACAGCTGCCCGAGAGGCGTTTCAAAGATGGCTGGCGAGTGAAATGACTATAAGCAACTTTGCAACTAGGTCAACCAACTAATTAGAGTATTAGTAGGCTGTTACTGTAGGTTAGGGTTAGTAGAATAAGTTGACATGTACTTGCAAAGTTACTTATAGTCAGATGGGGGATGGGGGAGCATCAAAACAAAGTGTTAGCAGATATTAAGGAAACAGTCAACTAATTCTCTAATAAATGCTAGTTGACATGTAGTTGCAAAGTTACGTAGGCTATACTGTAGAAAAACCTCTTTAAGACAAGTAATTTCACTCAGCTGTCATCTTTGAAACACCTCTCGGGCAGCTATTTCAGTCATGCAGGTGGAACTCCTATCTATTTTAATCAGGAAACATCAAATTATCCAAAGCTGTTCACCATGCTTACAATTAAAATTCATATTTGAAATAACCAATGAAATCTGACAACTGTCTCATAAATTTTTGGTTCCTAAACACTCAAATCAGGACAAAAAAAAAAAAAAAAGAAAAGAAAAAAACAATGCATTTTCCAGGCTGAGCAAGCCAATGCGTGTGTGAAGTCATAAGCGTGCATCTCAGAACACAGCTGCAGTCACGTGATGACTTTACCAACTGGCTTATTTTTTAGAAGGCGGGACTTATTCTAAAGTTATACTTCTCCCATTTGTAGTATATGAGTGCACCATTTTTGTATATCTGAAGTCTTTGCCTTAAAGTTAGTAGAATGTCTAAAGTGGGCTATTGAAACAAACTGTTATTGTATATTTGTATGAGGTTAATTTGCTTATGAATAAATAAATAAATAATTAAAGAAAAAAAATCTTCCATATTGTAACATAGCACATCATATTACTAGTCATAATGGCCATGGTTGTAGTTTCAGCTGTGGTTGTCTCTGGCATGTCAGTATTGTTAATGTTGCTTGCATCTGTGGAAAAAAAAAAAAAAAAAATATATATATATATATATATATATATAAGCTATTAAATAAAAAAATAGCAACAAAAATTATATATACACAGGGCATAAGTAAATATATTTACCTGCACAGGTGTGAAATAAATTAGAAATGACTACACATAAAGTCACAATTGTGAGATACAGAGTCAGAAATACCTAATTTATTTATTTATTTTTAATCTGAGGTGGTAACGGGCTTATACATATTTGAATGGAAACGTCACGAGTGTGTTGTGAGGGCTGTGGTCTGCTTTAAAGTCTCTGTAAACCGGAAATTGCAAACGACTTTTCTCCAGTGTTGTGACGTATTTCAAAGTGAAACGGAATATTGAATAGAGGGCAGGGTTTTATTTTAGCGCTCCTCCTCTCCATCTCTCACTCATAGCAGACTAGCGGTTAGAGGGGAGTGGTTTAAGTGTTTTCAACCCAAGCTGTCAAACTGACGTCATCACAGAAAGTAACGCCATTCCAGACCAGAAGTAACTTTTCAGATTTTGATTAAAGATCACAACGACAAACAATTTTTTTTTCTCTGTGTATTAACTTGGACGAACTAATTGTTCACCACAAGACTAGTAATATGCGCTAACAAAGTAAGTAGAGTAAATTTTGATTTCATGACGACTTTAATGACTGAACACAAAACAAGTTGTGCTGTTGATAGATGCCACAAATTCCAAACGCATTGTGCTTGATTTGGGGGGTTTGCCTCAAAACTTTTGTTGGTTACAATATCAGTGAGATTTAATAATAACAATAATAATAGTAATAATTATAAATACATTATCCATATTTAGTAATAATATCCTGCAACTGTAAAAAAAAAAAAACATGCAAAGACTTCTAAATAATAAATAAAATGGATGTTCATCCCATTTTATTTGTGTAAGAATGTGTAAGAAATTTCTAGGCTGCTAAAAATAAGTAGGTTTAGTATCAAAAGGAAAACTCTTTTGCCATATCAATAAATCCTACTACTTTAATTTCTACATTTTTAATTAAAAACAAAGGATGGAAAAATTAAGATTAAGTATAATAATTCTACCTGATGTTTGTCCAACATTGATTATTTCACCTGTTAAAATACAATATAAGCTTAATGATTTCATATTGGGAAGATAAGATATTTCATATTGACATTTTACATGACAGATTACAAAACACTCACCATTAATCAGCAGCAGTAGTGACACACACAGTGAGATCAGAAACCTCATTGTGACAAATGCCACCTGCACACACATAACATACACACACACACATACACATGAAATATGTTCTTATATTTTATTATATTTTATTCTATGTTTGTTGTGGATATTTGTAAAACAACTATACTGTAACATTCACAGATATTTAAAAAAATAAAAATAAAAAAAAAATAAAATAAATAAAAAACCTTTTTTTTTATTCAAAATTTAGATCCATCAAAATCTGGAGCCCAATGGGCTAAAATAAAGAGAAATATCTTTACCTGAAGTCAGAGCAAACTCAGTGAGATTCTCTCTTCAGCAGCTCAATACAGTGATGCTGAACTGCAGATCTCACTATCTTATCAGTGTCTTTTTTTAACTGTGGGTGGATCATTACTGGAACTACAGTAGAAGTAATTTCTCAACAATAGTTGAGAACTTAAACCAGTTTTTCATTTTTCATGTGACATAGGTATTTGTTATTTGAACTGTGAGTGCCTGTCACTTGGAAAGACATGTGAATGTAGATCACAAGTAGTTAGATTTTTAGCACTTTATCCAAAGTAGCTTTACAAATATAGTACTTTTAATTAATCAAGAAAAACTCTCATTGATATAATTATCTCTTTTACAACAGCGTATTGGCCTAAACCGAGAACATGTTACACTTAATGTTTATTTGATATAAAATGATTTGTCATATACGTGTATATATTGTTTGCACTGACATAACACCGTTCATAAGACATGCACATCCCATGTGCTGATCATTTAATTTGGAATATATCAGCTGTGGCCTCTGTTCTTGGAAAGTTTGAGTGAAAACTGTATTCAGGTTTTCCTGGTGAGGAAACAATTTGACTCTTTAGGAATGTTCCACATTCCTCACTTGCACACTTAAGAGCTCGCCATTCAAAACAAACAAACAAACAACAAAAAAAAAACATATGCACTTAAAATGTGTCTTGACAGTAATGTCTTCTTTGTAAATGTACAGAAAAGGCTACAATTTATTTAATAAGTGAAAAGCATGATAACTCCCTAGTATTGACTGAAATCATTGTAAGCTTTTGAGGTTTTTCTAAGTTTATGGAAAGTACATCCTTCTAAAGGAATTACTGGCCATTTGGAACAGTATTCTAAACTGAACATGTGCAAATGCAGCAGTAAAAAGATAATGTTATGATCATTAATCTTTCTCATACTTCTACCGAAAGAAAATGATTATAAATGGAAAAACAGACTATGAGGCAAACCATCATAACCACCATAATAATAAGTTATTTATTTTTCCTCATTTACCTTTTGGATCATTAAGACCTTTTGCATACATGCCTTAATAAATGCCTGAATAATATTATACAGATTTTGTTTAGAAAAAAAGTAGTAGTTTGTTTGCTACTATTACACTATCACATATTTCATATTCACCATAAGTGTAAAAGTCAACCTTTTATAGAAGTATTTCTTGAAGTGCTACATAATTCATTTTGTTTTAAAAATGGATTATATAGTTTAAAAGGAACTGCAAAAACAATAATGACCTAATTTTGTTTTTGCATGATTTGAATAAACATGATGGTCTTTCTTGTTGCAGCACATCTTCTGAAGTAATACAGAATGAATGTAGTATATACAGTAACAATTAATGTAAATGATTGAATAATAATTCATTTAGTATGCCATATAAAAGATCAGTTATGAAATAAAGAAACATTTAAAAACCCACAACCTGTGTGGCATCAGTTCCACATTAATTAAAATTAGACAAGGTGCATTTAAATTCTGCCTTTTTGTGGTACTAAACTAAAAGTGTGTCAGGACATTCATCAGAGGAACAAGAAACACCATCAGAGAACCACACAGACAAGAAGCCTCAGATACCTTCACTTGGTCTGGGACCCACTTATCTGTGAACAGGGAATATAATGAAATGCAGTGAAATGTAATGTATTGATGACAGAAATCATCATAAACCTTTATTTATAAATGATTAAAATAAATGAAATGTTCACCTGTGTTCCCTCCAGACCACATCAGAGGACCCATGGATATGGAAGCACTGTCATGGAAGTCCAGAGACCTGCCCTCTCCGGTGGTGTCCAGTGTCACAGTCCTGATAGAGAAAAGGGAAAATCCAGCTGTGTGAATCCCTGTTAAATGTCACTGAACAAACATGAAACATTAAGGCACAGAAAGTCTCCAGAGGAGGGCAGCAAAAACAAAAGGTATTTGCAGCCTTGAATTAAATCTTAACATCATACCAACCTTACTTATATTTGTGTTTGATCAACAAGGGTTTATAAACTGCAGATTCAGGAACTTTTACATTTACTCATCACAACCACAGTACTAAAGCTACTCTTAAAAATGTAACATCACCATTTTATGAATTATATGAAGTTTTGTAAACTCACCATTGAGCAGCGATTGCTTGACAGAAGGCAAAGGTGAACAGCACAGTGCAGGTAAAGCTTAGTGGAGTTTGCAGTGAAGATGAACATCCTGAAGGAGAAACGGCTGGATGTCGAGACGCCGTTCTGCAGCAGCTCCACTGTGTCGTCATTTGGATTGGGACACCTGAGAATATCAATAATGACAAACTCTTTCATTTGAAACAGTCAATACAAAAGCAATCTTCCGTAAATCATCACACATTTGCATTCCATGTACAAAAAAATGGAATCTTGTGCTTTAGTTCTGACATACTGAAAGACAAACATGTAAGGCAATCCAAAAAGTTATATGATTATTATTTAGTAAAATAATTAATTAATCAGTTACACTAACTTAAGGTTAAAATATTATAAAATAATTAAAAAAAAGCCCTGCTTTACTCTGAAACGATGAGATCCCAGCGGAGGCTGTAATCAGGATCATTCACAGGTGTAGCCCAACACGTGTCCAACACCAGGGCAAACTGGCGGCTGTCGACCCCCTCAACACGAACTTCCACATGCATCTCCTGGTTGAGCTCTGCATCCACTGCACCAGTGAAGGGCCGGGTAAACTCATCATCCTGATATGGAATCATCCGGACACGATATCTGCCTTCACCAGCGGGAAAAGTCTTGTGGACAATACTGATGAAATAACAGTTATATCGGTGTTAAAATTACAGGCAAATACACACACACTTTTTTTTATACATTAGTTTTAAGCTTAAATTCTACCATAATTTACTCACCTGTGTGTCAATTCAAAGTATGACATTACAAAAATTCAACATTCAGTTGAACATAAAAGGTGAAATTTATTTTTAGGTAAAAAAAATCTCAGAATAAAAGTATCATTAAAATAGCCCATACTCATATGCATTATATTTCAAATGTTCTAGAGTTTTGTGGTTTGACAAGAATTGATCAGAGAAGTAGTGATGTCCGAATCGTAAGTGATTTGTTCTTTTGATTTAGGTCTTTTCAAGGAATTCGGTTCACAAAACCATTCAGGATGATTCATTCACAAGTCTTACTAATCTGCTTGTCAAGCTCCTTATGCAAAGCTATGGCATAATTCAGAAGACTTGTAAAACAGTACACCCTTGCATATGTTTTGAAGCTTGAAAGTACTAACTGCATTACAATGTTATTTCTTCCACAGAACAAATCAAGACATGAGTGTTTGAGCAACATCACGGTGAGAATTTGACTCGCACCTCTCCAGTGGGTTGATTTCCACATTCATGGAAAGTGTTTGTGTTTGAGGATAAACACAGCTGAAAGAAAGCTTCAGAATTTTCTCTCTGCTGATGAGACCTTCTGACCTCGGTGTCCCCAGAATAAAGTTATCATAGATGAAGTGGGTGCTGTTAGCCTGTGCACAACACATATACAATTTTAGCTGAATTGAATTCAAGGTATTTAAAAAAAAAAAAAACGTATTTTATATATTAAAGCAACATTAAAAACTACAAAAACCAATAAGTTCTATCAGACAAGTGAAATATTTATCATTACATAATAATGGTGGAGAATGCGGGCACAAGTTCCAGTCTCTTTTGTGGCATGGTGTTGTGTATCCTTCCCCACTGAATCTCTCGGAGACTTTGAGAAGTCTATAGGGAAGTCTGTTTAGGCCCTTTATTTTGTTGTTACAGATTCAGTACTCTTACAGACTAAAACCAATAAGTTCTATCAGACAAGTGAAATATTTATCATTACATAATAATGGTGGAGAATGCGGGCACAAGTTCCAGTCTCTTTTGTGGCATGGTGTTGTGTATCCTTCCCCACTGAATCTCTCGGAGACTTTGAGAAGTCTATAGGGAAGTCTGTTTAGGCCCTTTATTTTGTTGTTACAGATTCAGTACTCTTACAGACCTCTCTAGAGACTTCTCAAAGTCTCAGAGAGATTCTCCAGGTGGTCAGATCAAACTGTGTTGGTTCTATTAGGTACTGAAAATGCTTGGGTGGTGTATTTAAATATCTTATACATAGTTCATCCTACCACAAGATTTGTACCACAGATGTGTTCATCATTATCAAAATGGAATTCCACTCTGCCATTCCGGACCGTTCCTTTGCAGCTGGGATCATTGAGGTGTAAGACATCAGCTGGAAAACCAGCCTCAAAGAGCTGACAGCGAGACACAGACAGGGAGCCAGAGCTGCTTTCACAGGTTTCTGAGAAATCTGAGAGAGAACATGTTTATTAAACAAATGAAAAACATTTCACATTTTGTTGTGGTATGATACCAACCAAAAGAGTCAGGTTGTGGTCTAGGTTGGTCTGCATTACATAAACAGCCATAAACACCATTTTTCTTCCCACACCTTTCATCCTCAGAGCAGCTGAGCTCAGAACAGCGATCTCTTGTATCTAAGACGAGAAGCACAGATAGATGAAAGACAACACGAAGACATGTATGCCTGAACAGTCCACTCGATCAATTAACATGCTAACTATAATCAATTAACTCAAACTTCATTGTCTCTTTTTACCCAGGATTTGCTGTCAGGTCCAATGTAGTTGCCGCTGCCTTGTGTCAGGCAGTGTTGGGCAGTAGAATCACTAAAAATAGCTTAATAATATGGCTGCTATTTTTTTTAAATCAATGGCTATTTTATAAATTAGATGATAAGAACCAATGATGGCAGATTTGTAAATTAATCACTTTTGATCTAAATGTAATAGATCAAATCACAGATTTTTATAAATATTGCATATTTATAAAACATTATATTTTAAACATTATAAATTATATTTTAAATATAGCAAGCTACTTTTGTCTAGGTACAACCTTCCAGCTTAATTTAGCTAGTTTTTTCTCATAGTTGTTGGTACTTAAGCAAGCCACATATTTGGTAACACAGGCACCATGTTCACAAAATACTCTGGGCTAAAATGTGCCACTCACACCGTTGCACACTCGCACACATCATGGCTCCTTCTCAGAAACAGTCCAAGCTGTCAATTATAATTGTTTTAACAGGACATTCTTAAATTAGACATGTCTGGCAACATAAGATCATGAATCAAGTGGTGCATGATGGTCTGCTCATGCAAAACTGTAATCTTCCAGACTGTAACACGGCTCATTATATTACCAGTCACTGTTGTCGTGGTTGTAGTTACTGTGGCTTCGATTGTCTCTGGTACGACACTAATATAGGTAGTGTTTATGTCCCCAAACTCTAAACAAACCAACAAACAAAATAAATAAATGTAAGTTAACAAGTGTGCGTGTGTGTGTGTGTGTGTGTGTGTGTGTTTGTGATTTCTTACACAAAGAGCACATGTATATATTCACCTGCACAGTATGCCACATTGCAGATAGCTGGGCTCACAAACTCATAGACATAATAATCTCCTGGACAGGCTTTGACTTTAATGGGATTGGACTGGAAATAGCAGCAGTTATTGCTTCAGTGACCGCAGACATCTCGAGTGACCACTCCATCCTCAACTGTTGGATGTCCTCCGTTCAGCCACAGTGGAGCATCAGTGCCACAACTATACTCATCAACACATGTGTCTGGCATCTGAACGCTCTGACCCTGAATGAAGAACCGATACCAGCCGTTCCAGCTGACCGCAGTGTCACACATTATCTGAGAGGAATGTTGATTGTTGGTGGCTCTCCATGGATCATCCAGGACATTGTAGTTGTAGCAGGGGTCAACAGGCAGAGCTGTTGTTAAAAACATTTAAACCTTTAATATTAATTTAATAAATGAAGTACATACATATTTATACAGTTGACGTATTTGTGATATGAAATCATTATTTCCAGAAATCTCTTTACTTAAGCTCCCTGTTAGATTTGTGTTTTAAGTTATTCAAATCTGAAAGACGGCTTGTTGGCTCCTTTTATTCAGTTCCGACAAACGGGATTAAAAAGCCCCTTTGAAATTGACTGCAAGAGAATATTACTTGCAACTTTGAGAAGAATACATTCAAAATACACTTTGCCTCTTACAGTATTTGCTATAATTTACTTGAATTGGGCAGAATATTGTTAGGGGTTCTACCATTTAAATATATGTAATTTTCTTCTTTTTTCTTTTGTAATAGTTGGATAAACAAAAAAAGGCCTAATGAAAATACATGTGTAAAGATATGCACATGAGAGTTCATAAAGGAGTCAAGACAATATTTACCATTTGTAGTGATGGGCAGAGTTATGGTTTCTATAGATGGGATTGTCTCTGTTGTTGCAGATGTTGCATTAAGGCCTGTGACATCTGGTATTACAATAATTTATCAATATCAATAATTTTCAAATAAAATCCAATAAGATTAATGACAGAAGTGCATGAGTAAATACTCGCCTACACAGTAAGATGAACAAAATGGTGGCTTGACAAACTCATATACATAGTAACTTCCTGGACAGGCTTTGACTCTTATAGGGTGGGATGTGTAAGTACAGCAGCCATTCCATGAGGAGAGACAGACCTGACGGGTGACCACTCCATCTTCCAGCTGTGGGTGAGATCCGTTGAGCCACAGTGGGGAATCAGTACCACACATGTACCGATCTACACATGATTCTGGCATCTGAACACTCTGACCATTGTAGAACAGCCTGTACCAGCCATTCCACTCCACATTATAATCACATCCATAGTTATTATAGTTACTATAATAAGAACTGTCAATGGCTCTCCAAGGCTCATCCAGACTGGTATAGTTGTAGCAGGGGTCGACACTCGGAGTGGTGAAAGATACTATTATGGGAAAATAGAAAGAGAGCATTATAATATGAAAATCAAAAGCCTGTGGTGAGAAAACAACCATCCAGACCATGTGCTCACGATGAAGATGACAAAATGAAACAGAATCAACAGCCATGAGCTCACATCAAAAAACATGGAGCATGAGTATTCCAGATCCCAATACTGAATCAAAACCAAACCAGACAGAAGTTCCAGGATTCAGACAACAAGCCCCAAACACAAACACACATAGACGAGAGAGAACATGGTCCAAGAACCACTTGACGCCACATGCTCACAAAGACAAGACAATACACTACACGAGTGTCACCAAACAAAGAACAAGAACAAACAAAGTGACAGGACCCTGACATGTATAGGTAGTGGTCATTTAAAATTTACTATACAATTTGTGATAATCATGCCAAATGCAAAGTTAGGTGTTAGATGTACCTGCACAATATCTAGGAGCTGGGATCGAAACCATTGGTCTAGTAAATCTGTAGACATAATAATTTCCAGGACAAGCTTTGACTTGGATTGGGTCGGATCTGTAGCGACTGCACTGATCACGATAAGAGCCGTAAATTTCGCGAGTAACAACTCCATCTTCTAGCCGAGGATGAGAGCCACCAAGCCACAGAGCACTAAAACCTCCACATGCCATATGTGTCACACACCACTCAGGCATCTGAGCACTGAAGCCATTCATGAAGAGTCGATACCAGCCATCCCATTCTACAAGAGTGTCATCATGTGCAGATCCAAATCCAAATATGAACCATGAGTGATGTGTGTTTCTCCAGTAGTCGTTGAGTATGTTGTAGTTATTGCACGGATCATCATCTGTGTTAGTGAGCGACAAGATACTCAGTTTTTAATAATCCTCATATTTTCATTAATATATTAGACTATTATTAACAACTTACTCAATGTAATGCTGGATCCAGTGAATATATCTGGACTTACAGTGGAAACCACCTGTGAAATGGTGCTGACATCTAAAAAGAATAAAATTCAAGACATGACTGATATAATTTTAAAAGATTTGAAAGACTTTGTTACAAAGTAAGAAAAAGCACTGTACCTGTGCAGTATCCTGTACACCCAAATAGTGGATTCACAAGTTCATACACATAGTAATTTCCTGGACATGCTTTCACTCTGATGGGTTTCGAATTGTAATTCCAGCAGCCACTCAAATAAACCTCCCCGCAGACCTCCCTGATCACCACTCCATCCTCTATCTGAGGGTGAGGACCATTGAGCGACAGACCGCTGCGTGTGTTACAGTATAATGAACTAACACAGGTCTCTGGCATGCGGATGTCCATTCCATAGTAGAAAAGTCGGTACCAGCCATTCCATACTAAAGTTTCATCACAATTGAAATCTTCACTTTCATTGTTGGCTCTCCAGGGACGGTCCAGGGACTGATAGTTGTAGCAGGGATCACTGCTGATGCTTTGGAAAGCAACTGTCATGAAGTTTGCAAAAGTACTGTTAAAATACTGTATTTGTATGGAAGACTATTTAGAGCAGTGGTTCTTAATTCTGGTCCAGTCCTACTTCTGTAAATGAATACAATATAAATCACCATACTTTCATTTAATATATATATATATATATATATATATTAGGGATATGCATCTCCATAACTGAGGCTGATGCAATACGTATCTCAATGCATAGACAACGATACGATACATTAAAGATACATATGAAGCAGCTACCGATGCAATACGATTAACCCCTATTATGATGCAGTGCGATCCGATTTCGATGCGATTCAACACAACGTGATTAAATGCAATACTATGCAATGGAAATTTTTTACAAAGTGCTGCACAACAGGTTTACTGTTAAAATTAAAATATGGATAAAAAATGCCTTCTGACTTCTAACGCATGGCCCTTTCACAAACAAATCTATATTCTATGAC
The DNA here is from genome assembly GCF_019924925.1 of Ctenopharyngodon idella. Lineage (NCBI taxonomy): Eukaryota > Metazoa > Chordata > Actinopteri > Cypriniformes > Xenocyprididae > Ctenopharyngodon > Ctenopharyngodon idella. The sequence goes on from NC_067231.1 coordinate 28,873,935, forward strand.
TCTCAGGACACGCTTCGGTCTCCGTACTGTTGTGATACGTCATATTTACGTAGCAGCAATGGTGATGAGAGAATGCACTTAAGAAACAGTTTAGAGGGGAGAAATCAATCTGCATATAAAATATTGGTCACAAATTATTGGTCACTTTCTAAATAATAAAACTATTGCACATCTACTAAAAATTATATACAAATAAATCATTTTTTACCAATGCAAATATGTTAGAAATGATGCATTGCGATACAAATGCCAACTTGTATCCGATGCACACTTTTTAAAACTGATGCGAATCAGTGAATGTTACCATCCTTAATATATATATACATCCCTAATATATTAGAGAGTCAGACTGTTAACCCGAACGTTGCATGCTTGATTCTCAATACCGGCAGGAAATGACTGAGGTGCCCTTGAGCAAGGCACCTAATCCACAGTCACTCCCCGGGCACCATAGCAAAAATGGCTGCCCACTGCAGTGTGTATGTCCACATTTTTCTGTGTATGTGTATTTACTACTCATTCCTAATGTGTGTGCACTAACTTGAATGGGTTAAATACAGAGGACAAATTCTGAGTATGGGTTACCACACTTGGCCTTCACGTCTCTCTCTCTCCTTTATATATACAGTATGTGTGTGTGTGTGTGTGTGTGTGTGTGTGTGTGTGTGTGTGTGTGCCGAAAGCACATTTATATAAATGTTAAGATATTATTAATTCAATTAGTATAAATTGTCAATTAAAAGTGCTAAACAGTGTGATAAATGTCTGTTCATAAATATGATTAATGTTTATTTTATCTGATAAGCCAGGACCAGGATTGAGAACCACTGATTTTGCATATCACATCCTAAAACCACAGTGATGGTTAACCTCATGATTTTGAGCAGTTATATTCTACCCAGTGGTGTGCAGGCAGGCCCAAACTGCAGCCAACAGCCTGCAGAACAGGGCAGAGCAACATCTAGGGTGGGGCTACATATGTTGCTCTGCCTCATAACTACTTTCATTGATGTGGTTGGTATAGGAGTACGTGAACTGATAAATAAATTGTGTTGGCACGCATGTCATTTAAGTACATTGACAGGAAAAAAGCAGGAAATGGACGGTCTAATGTTAGATTGTAGAAATTCTGTAACAAATAACATGAGCGCTAGGAGAGTGCTATGGGTAGAGAAAAAAGTTAAAATTGCACCTGCACAGTAAGTAGGCCTGGGGATTGATGCGTTGGGTTTGACAAGCTCATAGACATAATAATTTCCTGGACAGGCTTTGACTTGAATGGATGTGGAACTGTAGCTCTCACTGTGAGAAGTCAACCACCACCACCATATATAAGTTCCTACGACTTCACGGGTCACCACTCCATCCTCAAGTGTTGGATGAGAACCGTTGAGATACAGTCCAGTTTCACCACCACATCCCATATGGCTCACACGCCACTCAGACATCTGGGCACTTTCTCCATTCAAATACAGCCGATACCAGCCACTCCATTCAACAAGAGTGTCATCATATCCATAGTATTGGTATGCAATTTTATGTATGTCTCTCCAATAGTCATCAAGAATGTGGTAATCATAGCATGGATCAAAGCTGGAAGTTGTAAGATCTGAAAGAAATGTCAAACAAACAAAAGACAGTCCTATGATGATACATACTCATATTATCATTCAGAATGAATCAGCTGTTTTAAAGGGAACCCCTGGTGTTAAGAGTTGTATGGCTTAATATAATGTAAATTATGTCTCTTACTGAAATATGTAGTAGAAAAACCATGAAAGATTTACGTTATTTAAAAAATTCATGACATATTTGGACCAATTTGGACAATGGGCGGCACCATTTTGCCCAGTGCGTTCTATGTTGATGACGTCAAATGGTTGCACTCACTGAGCTACTTGCACTGTCCTATTTGTCCTATTAGTAAAAAGTTTGACTTAACAAGAGCATTAGGGGATGTTTGGCACATAGAGCACTTCAATTAAGAATCATTAATAAATCATAGCACATTTGAACATTTGCCTATACAGTAGCCAGTGCCCCACAAATATTTAAATTAGCAGTCAACAAATATGAAATTGAGAGTTTCTTAATCCACATTTAATAATAAGACTGCAATACAACAGAACTGCAACTTGTTTCTTTTGGAGTATGCTGTGAATAACAGTGAGTAAGAAGAAAAACATACAAAAACATTCAACATACTTTTCCTACTTCTATATTTGTAATGAAAAACAAAGGATGGAAAAAGTAAGAAGTGAAGATTAGATAATATGAAAAAGAATGATTGTACCTGTTGTTTGTCCATTGATTATTTCACCTGTTAAATACAACATAAGCATAATGAGTTAATATTGGGAAACAATTAAGCCACTTTACATTATAAAACACTCACCACTAATCAGCAGTAGTGACACACACAGTGAGATCAGAAACCTCATTGTGACGAACCGCACCTGCACACACAACATACAGACAGTTGAAATATGTTTCTTATATTGATTATGTTACCTTTTATTGCTAAATGAGCAAATTTGCAAAAACGACTTAAATGATAACAGATGATATTCAAAGATATATATTATTAAGATTATTAAAACATTTTGCACAATTTAAATCCATCAAAAGCCAATGATCTAAAGAGTCATAGATATACCAATGTGATAAAATGAAGAGAAAGATATTTACCTGAGGTCAGATGCTGCTGCAGAGCAAACTCTGTGAGATTCTCTCATTAGCAGCTCAATACAGTGATGAACTGCAGATCTCACAATCTTATCAGTGCCTTTAATAACTGTGGGTGGATCATTACTGGAACTAGAAGTAATTTATTAGCAATAGCTTAAAGCAATGTTTCTTTTTAGATGTGTCATGAAGATATGTTATGTGTACTGTTCTACTGCATTGTTATTTGTACTGACTGTTTCCTTGTGTACACCTGTTTTTCTTGTATACACAAAAACACATTCTCTCTGCACTCTATTAAATGACAATGTAGAATGACTGCAAGTTTGCTTTAGAGCACTTTTTTTCCAAAGCAGCTTTCCAAAAATAGCACTTTAAAAGTGTTTTTATTGCAACTACAACTGAAGTAAACTCAGTGGCGGCTGGTGCTTAAAATTAGAAATACAGGACTGAATGTAATTGTTATATATCCATTTAACGAGTGATATAATAATGTATCATTACTGCTTAGCTAAATGGAAAATTCAGCATTTTAAAGCATGCCATAATGTAGGGCTGGGCGATATGGTCAAAAAATTATATCTCTGTATTTTGGGGCTGAATGGCAATGTATAATCTCAGTATTTTGTACATTTTCTATTTGAATTAAAAAAAAAAAAAAAAAAATCTGTATTTAATTAAACATGTTTTTTCACATCCTGCCCAATATTGTCCTACAAACAATGTTCATATTGAAGGCTATGAAAACAAACATAAACACAGTGAATTTAATCTATTATGTGCAAAAAAAGGGGTAAAATCACATTAGGCCTACATTCTAACATTGTAACATTACAATCTAAAAACAAAATAATAGGGCAGAATTTAAATTCACTAAACTAAAAATAAAAATAAATAAAAACAAAAGCACCGACTAATTATTAGGTTATTTTGATTTCCCAGTCACTTTACAGTTACTGCTATCATAAAAAAAAACACTTAGTTGTAGGTTTGAAATTCTACATATGGCACATTTATGTTCACCGACAACAACAACAACAACAACAACAACAACTATTCAATAACAAATATTTTAGCAACATGTATATTTTAGTCAGAATTATTATGCTCCTATTCAACTGAGCTCCGTCTGTTTGGCGCGCATGCAGTTAAACTTCACAGACCACATTGCTAGAACTGTCCGGTTGTGCAGATTTGCCTTATACAACATTAGGAGAATCAGGACCTTCCTATCGGAGCATGCTACACCACTCCTTGATAATATTTAATAAATAATTCATGCACAATTGATATATATGTGTAAGTGTGCAGCTCTGACAAAACACAGCTAAAGTTTTTATTCTCTTCTTCAACTTTCCTTAGCAAGCTTAGCACCTTAAAAAAAATAAGCTGTGAGAATAGTGTTTCCTTATTTGTTTAGTCAAACTTGATAGTCAAGTTTTTTTGCCTTTTGGTTAGATTCCAGAACAAGAGTGGCAAATGAACAACTGGTTCTTACTAAAAAACCATCAGATCAGATTAATCCTCATTTTTCTGCTATCTTTGCAATCGTTTTACTTATTTTCCATAGTGATTCTATGATAATATGCATGAGAAGAGTCTTGCTTTTTTACTTTCAATTCTAAAAGCTTTGAAGAATGCTGCAGCACTGGTTGTTCTTTTAGTACAGGGATTTTAGTAAGATTAACCTTGTCCAAATACTGTATCTTTCACACTGAATGCACTCAGCACTTCAATTTCAGTTTCTCTTTACCTTCTTTAAAAAAGTGAAATCTGATCTATATAAGAACAATTTAGATTATTTGAGCTGAACCTTGTTGCATCTTTCCTTATAAGAAAGAACAACCAGTGCTGCAACATTCTTCAAAGCCTTTAGAATTGAAAGTACTCCTACTATTTATACTGACAGTAATTGATTACAAAAGGAAGACTGTGAAGCCACCTTGCTTCAAATTTAATTATTCATTCTTACTGCATTTTCATGTACTCATCATACACTGCAGTTCAAAAGTTACTGGTCAGTGAGATTTATTTTTGAAAACTTTGTATTCAACAAGGACATATTAAATTGATCAAAAGTGACCATACAGACATTTATAATGTTACAAAAGATTTCTATTTTAAATAAAGGTAACATTTTATTTTACAGTGCCGTAGTTACACATTACTACATGTACTCACTATAGTAATAACAGTAAATTATGCATAATTACAAGTAACTAACCCTAAACCAAACCCTAACTGTAACTCTAAAAAAATACATGTAGTTAATTAATAGTACTCAGTACTTATTTGAGTAATTACTCCTTATGTACTCCTTAGGTAATTACTCCTTGAGTAATGGCTCCTTATTTGTTACTATGATACTGTAAAATAAAGTGTAACCTAAATAAATGCTGTTCTTTCAAACTTTCTATTCATAAAAACTTTCTATTCATGGTTTCCACAAAAATATACAAACAAATTAAGCAACACAACCAATTTCAACTGCGGTAATAATAAGAAATGTTTCTTGAGCAGCAAATCAGCATATTAGAATGGTTTCTGAAGGATCATGTGACTCTGAAGACTGGAGTAATAATGCTGAAAATTCAACTTTGATCACAGAAATAAATTACATTTTAAATATATATATATATTTTCCAATAGAGAACATTCCTTTAAAATTGTAATATTTCACAATATTACTGTTTTCAATAATACATAGTTCTGTCATGAAACTCTATGGCACAGGCTGATGGGTCTTAATGCAAGCTGACGATAATTACAGTGTTGACTACCTGGCACAAGCTGATTGGTCCATGTCACATCTGCAGCCAATGAGCTTGTTGCTCACACATTTAAATGGCTGGTAACATTCACTATAGCAGTTTGCAGTGCGCTTCAGTATTCCTCTAAAACCCTCCATCTTCCCCAGCTCCACCTGTATAGATCTGCTATAGGGTTATTGATATGCTATTTGTGCAGCAGCATTATGTCTTACTCGCAGCAGTGTGTCGGCATATGTATTGGCAGTAGCAAGTTCCTGTACTTGCTCTGCAGCAGCAGCAATAATCTACAACAACAGCAATAATCTGCAGCAGCAGCAGCGTAGCAGATCTACTCCGCCAAGACCAAATACATTAACATTGTCATATCCTTTACCATGCTAACAATCTTCCGAGAGTTGTCATGATAGAAATGTACGTTTGATCGAATAAATGTAGCTCTGGTGAACTTTTTTTTTTTTTTCATAAAGATTATAAACCTTACCGACCACAAACCTTTAAATGGTCTTAATATATTGATAAAATATTAAACTCTAAATTTTTAAAAGATGGTACTGCACAAAATAGTTTAGTTTATACTTTTATTCTCTAATTGAAATTTATATAGCTAAGTATGTTTTCTTGGGAATACTGCTTTATTTGGAAATATCACCCTAAAACACATCCTGTTTGATCAAATCAAACTAATTAGTTTGATAATATCAATAATTCAAAAGATGGTTAAAACATCAGTTGTCTTCATGTTAGATAACAGTAACTGTCACTCAATGAGCAAATAACTAATGTCATCTCTTCTTCTCTTCTGTTCATGGACCAGATCACCATTCTTTTTCTGAAAGTCTGTTACAGAAATGCTTCCTTAAACTGCTAAACAAGCATATTCACATTTTAAAAGAAATACAACTGACGGGAACCAGAGAACAAGAACCTTTTTAGTGTTTTTGCATTATTTGAATAAACATGAATATTGTCGCATCTGTTTATAGCACATCCTCTTGAGTAAAATAAGATGAGTATATAATGAGAATTAATTTACATTATTATTTTTTTTGTTTTGTTTTTTAAGATTATAGGATTGTAAGATTATTTTTTAAGATAGTAGGTAAATAGACAAAGGCCACATTAAATAAGGAAACTATTTGAAACCTAAAACCAGTATATCATCAGGGCCACATTCATTAAAATGGCATCAAACAATATGCATGTAAAATGTGCACTTTTTTTGTGGTACAAAACTAAAGGTGTGTCAGGACACTCATCAGAGGAACAAGTAACACCATCAGGGAACCACACAGACAAGAAGCCTCAGATACCTTCACTTGGTCTGGGACCCACTTATCTGTGAACAGGGGATATAATGAAATGCAGTGAAATGTATTAATGACACAAATCATCAGAAACCTTTATTTACAAAATGATTAAAATAAATGAAATGTTCACCTGTGTTCCCTTCAGACAACATCAGAGGACCCATGGATATGGAAGAGCTGTCATGGAAGTCCAGAGACCTGCCCTCTCTCCGGTGGTGTCCAGAGTCACAGTCCTGTTAGAGAAAAGAGCAAAATCCAGCTGTGTGAATCCCTGTTAAATATCACTGAACAAACATGAAACATAAAGGAGTGCACAAAGTCTCCAGCAGAGAGCAGCCAAAATGTATTTTAGCTGCTCTGAGCATTAAGGGTGACATTTCCCTGCTGATATTTACATTAGTGTCTCACCATTGAGCAGCGATTGCTTGACAGAAGGCAAAGGTGAACAGCACAGTGCAGGTAAAGCTTAGTGGAGTTTGCAGTGAAGATGAACATCCTGAAGGAGAAACGGCTGGATGTCGAGACGCCGTTTTGCAGCAGCTCCACTGTGTCGTCATTTGGATTGGGACACCTGAGAATATCAATAATGACAAATTCTTTCATTTGAAACAGTCAATACAAAGTGATTTTTTGTTCAAAATGAAATTTTGTACTTTAATTCTGAAATACTGAAAGACAAATCACATAAGGCAATCCTAAAAGTTATATGAATATTATTTATTCAGTAAATAATGTTAAACTGAGTGAAGGCTAAGCTTAAAAGAAAAGGGAAAAAGCCCTGCTTTACTCGTTAACGATGAGATCCCAGCGGAGGCTGTAATCAGGATCATTCACAGGTGTAGCCCAACACGTGTCCAACACCAGGGCAAACTGGCGGCTGTCGACCCCCTCAACACGAACTTCCACATGCATCTCCTGGTTGAGCTCTGCATCCACTGCACCAGTGAAGGGCCGGGTAAACTCATCATCCTGATATGGAATCATCCGAACACGATATTTGCCTTCACCAGCAGGAAGAGTCTTGTGGACAATGCTGTTAAAAGTACAGGTTAAAAAATTATCTTTTCCAGACTGACATTCCAAACTATGGCATTCTTTCTTCCATGGAACAAAAAATGAGACATTTTTTTTAAGGTATAATTAAACAAGTCCATACTCATGCACTATATTTCAAATGTTCTGAAGTCATATAATAACTTAAGGAACAGAACTGGAACTGTTTAAGGAACAGAACTAAAGTCATTACCTCAAGAGAAGAATTTGTTGAATACAGTCGTTATTTTATTTTTTTTTTTTTTGCGCACAAAAAGTATTCTTGTTGCTTCATAACATTAAGGTTGAACCACTGTAGTCACATGGACTATTTTAATGATGTCTTTACTACCTTTCTGGGCTTTTACCCAGTGGCAATGATGTTGCTCCCTATGGGTGGTTCAGAACCCTCTCGGATTTCATCAAAAATATCTTTTTGTATAAAACATCTATTGTGTTTCGAAGATGAACGAAGGTCTTACGGGTTTGGAATGGCATAAGGGTGAGTAATTAATGACAGAAATTTCATTTTTGAGTGAACTACCTCTTTAAATTAGAGTATTAGACTGTTAGGTTTAGGGTATCTACTAATACTCTAATGACTACTAGTAGTTGCAAAGTAACTTAAAGTTAGTAGAATGTCTAAAGTGGACTATCAAAATTGGTTCTACCAGAACTTGTATTTGACTCATACCTCTCCAGTGGGTTGATTTCCACATTCATGGAAAGTGTTTGTGTTTGAGGATAAACACAGCTGAAAGAAAGCTTCAGGATTTTCTCTCTGCTGATGAGACCTTCTGACCTTGGTGTCCCCAGAATAAAGTTATCATAGATGAAGTGGGTGCCGTTGGCCTAAAGGAAAGCAGATCTAAAATGTAGTCATTTTGCTTAAATTTAATAAAATAAAGATATTTCTGAACATCTTTTGATGAAAGCATTATTGGTTTCAGTATCAGACAAGTAAAAAAAAAAAGAAAAAAAAACAACAACTGTAGATTGAAAAAGTTTTTATAACTATGGTTAGTTACAGTTTGAGAATTGAGTGTATTTGAGTAGATTACATAGTTCATCCTACCACAAGATTAGTCCCACAGATGTGTTCATCATTATCAAAATGGAATTCCACTCTGCCATTCCGGACTGTTCCTTTGCAGTTGGGATCATTGAGGTGTAAGACATCAGTTGGAAAACCAGCCTCAAAGAGCTGACAGCGAGACACAGACAGGGAGCCAGAGCTGCTTTCACAGGTTTCTGAGAAATCTGAGAGAGAAAAAATAATGTAATTATTGACTGAAAAAAAAAAAAAAAATTGTATGTTACATATTTTGTTGTGGATTGATACCAACCAAAAGAGTCAGAATGTGGTTGTGGTGTGTGATGGTCCTTTTTACATAAACAGCCATAAACACCATTTTTCTTCCCACACCTTTCATCCTCAGAGCAGCTGAACTCAGAACAGGGGTTTCTATCAACTAGAAGGATGAAATACAACACTTAAACACACTGAGTCATGTAGCATCTGAGTTAATGATTAAAAGTAGGACTTCACAACTTTACCAAAATAATAATAATCATCATCATTATCATCATCATCTTCATTTTCTTCTCCGCACTAATCAAGCTTTCTAATAACCCTGGCATTGTACACTATGAATATTGCTGGCTCTGTAACAAACTACTTATGTTCCTTTATTTTAAGTTACTTTGGAAAAGAGCATTCTCCTCTTCTGTTTTCTCAGACACAAATAATCATCTACAGCACTGCTTAGGAAACCACAGTCAGAATCAACAATTAAATGTCAGCGTTACATATTACCTCACAAAGAGAAAATAAACGTTCATCATAACCAAATGTTGCGGATACAAACTTTTACATTCAGGCCCCTTGATTGATTATTGCTTTTAGTCTCAAGATATTTTTTCTAATGAATTAAATGGAACTTTTAACATTTATAATTTTCTCCTTGAGGTCCACTAATAATATTAGTCCCTTACTTTCCACCCACCTACTGTTAGAATTTAATAAGATGTTTTTTTTTTTTTTGCTTGCTTGTTTGTTTTTTTGTTTTGTTTTGTGTATCTACTGTAACTTTACGACATTTATATAAATGCCTGTTAAGCTCCTTGCTTGTAAACTGATTAGCAAAAACTGTACTGCATAAAGTGGATATTTACCTACAAACAACTGAAACCAAACTTGCAGCCTATGCTCCTACATTTAATGTAATTGCTAACAATTCTTTTGCAATATTTTTAAAGGCTTTATTAAACACACACAGTGGCTCCTTATTTTCCATCTAGCCATGGCAGATCCTGAATGGAGTACACATGGTGGCCTGCAAAGGAACTAGTTCTAAACTATAGCTTTAACATGCTATTATGCTGTCAATTCTTTAGATGAATCAAAGAAACATAACATAGAAAACAATAATCCTATAGATTGTAATACAGCACATTATATTACCAGCTGTTGTGGTTTCGGCTGTAGTTTCGGTGGTTGTGGTTTCATCTGTTTTTTCTATAGTTGTGGTTTCTGTGGTTGTAGTTTCAACTGCAGATTCTGTGGTTGTGGTTTCAGCTGTAGATTCTGTGATTGTTTCAGCTGTAGTTTCTGTGGTTGAGGTTTGGGCTGTAGTTTCTATGGTTGTGGATTCAGCTGTAGATTCTGTGGTTGTGATTTCAGCTGTAGTTTCTCTGGTTTCTGTAGCTGTGGTTTTAGCTGAAGTTTCTATGGTTTCTGTAGTTGTGGTTTCATATGTTGTGGATTCTGTTGTAGTTTCTGTGGTTTCTGTAGTTGTGGTTTTGTCTGTAGTTTCTGCGGTTGTGGATTCCGCTGTAGGTTCTGAGGTTGTGGATTCAGCTGTAGATTCTGTGGTTGCGATTTCGGCTGTAGTTTCTGTGGTTTCAGCTTTAGTTTCTGTGGTTGTGGTTCCGGCTGTAGTTTCAATGGTTATGGCTGTAGTTTCTATGTTTGAGGATTCAGCTGTAGGTTCTGAGGTTGTGGATTCAACCGTTGTTTCTGTGGTTGTGGTTTCGGCTGTAGTTTCTATAGTTCTGATTTCAGCTGTATTTTCTGTGGTTTCTGTAGTTGTGGTTTCATCTGTGCTTTCTGAAGTCATGGATTCGTCTGTAGTTCCTGTGGTTGTGATATCAGCTGTAGTTTTGGTGGTTTCTGTAGTTGTGATTTCGTTTGTAGTTTCTGTGGTTGTGGTTTCGGCTGTAGTTTCTGTGGTTGTGGATTCAGCTGTAGGTTCCGTGGTTGTGGTTTCAACTGTAGTTTCTGCGCTTGTGGACTCGGCTGTATTTTCTGTGGTTTCTGTAGTTGTGGTTTTGTCTGTGGTTTCTGTAGTCAGGGTTTCGTCTGTAGTTTCTATTGTTGTGGATTTGGCTGTAGGTTCTGAGGTTGTGGATTCAACTGTTGTTTCTGAGGTTGTGGATTCAGCTGTAGATTCTGTAGTTGTGACTTCAGCTGTAGTTTCTGTGTTTGTGGCTTCAGCTGTAGTTTCTGTGTTTGTGGCTGTAGATTCTATGGTTGTGGATTCAGCTGTGGTTGTAGTTTCAGCTGTAGGTTCCATGGTTGTATATTCGGCTGTAGTTTCTGTGGTTGTGGTTTCGGCTGTAGGTTCTGAGGTTGTGGATTCAGCTGTAGGTTCTGAGGTTGTGGATTCATCTGTTGTTTCTGTGGTTGTGGTTTCGACTGTAGTTTCCATGGTTGTGGATTTGACTGAAGTTTCTGTGGTTGTGGATTCGGCTGTAGGTTCTGAGGTTGTGGATTCGACTGTTGTTTCTGTGGTTGTGGTTTCAGCTGTAGTTTCTGTGGTTGTGGTTTCGGCTGTAGCTTTTTCTGTGGTTGTGGATTCAGCTGTAGATTCTTTGGTTGTGATTTTGGCTGTAGTTTCTGTGGTTTCTGTAGTTGTGGTTTCAGCTGTTTCTGTGATTGTAGATTCAGCTGTAGTTTCTGTGGTTGTGGTTTCAGCTCTAGTTTCTGTGGTTGTGGTTTCAGCTGTAGTTTCTGTGATTGTGGTTTCAGCTGTAGATTCTGTGGTTTTGATTTTGGCTGAAGTTTCTGTAGTTGTGGTTTCAGCTGTAGTTGTCTCTAGCATGACAGTAGTATAGGTGGTGTTCCCTGCATTTGAAAAATAAATAAATAAATAAATACTGAAGGCTATCAAATTTTTCTCTGACTCTTTTACTTTTTATCCATGTACATGCTATTCTGGATAGCCATCTTTGACAGTTGTTCACTCAGATTTATTTTTATAGTTTAAAAATGCATTCTATGTCTGTTTACACTTTATTGTAAATAGTTAATGCAGCAAATGTTGTCAATTCTGTGAGCTGTATAACTTGTCAAATATGATTTGTACTCATCTTTTCTGTAGAAATTAATTTTTACTTTGACTTTTTCTACACCCTTGTCTGTAAATGGTTGTTCTAAAAAAGTCTAAGATGCTTGTGAGGGTTTATAAATGAGTCAAGAAAGTGCTTTACCAGTGGCTGTGATTGGTGGAGTAATAGATTCTATAGGTCGGATTGTCTCTGTTGTTGTAGATGCTAATGGAATGGACTGTCTTGAGGCATCTGGTATTAGGAAAATTTTTTATTTCAACATCACTCATTTTCAAACAAAATCCAGAAAAATAATTGATTGAAGTGCATATGAGTAAATACTCACCTACACAGTAACCTGAGCAAAATATTGGCTTGACAAACTCATAAACATAGTAACTTCCTGGACAGGCTTTGACTCTTATAGGGTGAGATGTGTAAGTACAGCAGCCACTCCATGAAGAAGCACAGACCTGACGGGTGACCACTCCATCTTCCAGCTGTGGGTGAGATCCGTTGAGCCACAGTGGGTCATTAGTGCCACACGTGTATCGATTAACACATGTTTCTGGCATCTGAGCATTTTGACCATTGTAGAACAGCCTGTACCAGCCATTCCACTCCACATTATAATCACACTTGGCATAGTAGTAATAGTTAGTATAGTAAGAGTTATTAGTGGATCTCCATGAATCAGACAGACTGGTATAGTTGTAGCAGGGGTCGATGCTTGGAGTGCTAAAAGATACTATTATTAAAAAGTAGATAGAGAGCATTATGTACTGCAGATTAAATTGATTGAGATAATGATAAGAAAACCAACAATACAATTCATTATAATAATAGTCATATACAAAGATGAATGAATGTACCTGCACAATATACAGGAGCTGGTATTGAAAGGGTTGGCCTGGTAAATTTGTAGACATAATAATTTCCAGGACAAGCTTTAACTTGGATTGGGTCAGATCTATAGCGACTGCACTGATCCTGGTAAGAGCCATAAATTTCACGAGTAACGACTCCATCTTCTAGCTGAGGATGAGAGCCACCAAGCCACAGAGAACTAAAACCTCCACATGACATGTAAGACATACACCATTCAGGCATCTGAGCACTTGATCCATTAATGTAGAGTCGATACCAGCCATCCCATTCTACACGAGTGTCATCATGATCAGATATGTATCCAAACATAGACCAGTAATTGAGTGTGCTTCTCCAGTAGTTGTTGAGAATGCTGTAGTTATTGCACGGGTCATAATCTGTTAGATGATGAAACCAAAACAAACAAATTATATTTGGAACTTCAAAAGTGCAAGTCTGAACCAGTCAAACACAGTAACAATCAGGTGATTCTTAAATCACTTATACACAACATGACTGTGTAACATTCTACAAACATGTTAAAATGCTACAAGCTCATGTACAAAAATTGCCATTTAGACTTTAATGCAGAACATTCATTGTAAATAACAAAACAGCAAATTTTGATATGTGATTACTTTTGATAACACTCAAATATTATGTAAAACTTACTAAAGGTGATGGTGGATCCAGTGAATGTATCTGGACTTACAGTGGAAACCACCAGTGAAATAGTGCTGACATCTACAAAGAAGGAAATTCAAGACATGACTTTGTTATGAAGTGGGAAAAAGTCTTTGTTATGAAGTGGGAAAAGCATGGTACCTGTGCAGTATCCAGAACACCAGAATAGTGGATTCACAAGTTCATAGACATAGTAATTGCCTGGACACGCTTTCACTCTGATAGGGTTTAACTTGTATCCACAGCAATCTCCCCAATTTGTCTTTCCACAGACCTCCCTGGTCACCACTCCATCCTCTATCTGAGGGTGAGGATCACTGAGCGACAGACTGATTACTGTGTTACAGGTGTATGAACTAACACAGGTCTCTGGGATCCGGATGTCCATTCCATAGTAGAAAAGCCGGTACCAGCCATTCCAGGAGAAAGATTCATCACAAATGTTATCTCCGCTTTCATTGTTGGCTCTCCAGGGACGATCCAGAGATTCGTAGTTGTAGCAGGGATCACTGCTGATGCTTTGGAAAGCAACTGTCATGGACAAAAGAGATCTTTATAAAATACTGTTGAAATTCAATATTTTCTTCTGGAAGATGATTTTGTTTTAGCCCTGACTACAGACCAAGATGCTCCAGCACCTGCAGCGGTTTGATGAATGGACTGATATTTTATTTTTCTACACTAAAAGTACAATGACAGGTAATTTCATGATTTTGAGCAATTATATTCTAACCAGTGGTGTGCAGTAAAGCCCACAATGGGGCAAGTAGTGGTCTGTATATTCACAGCCTTGCAAAAAAAAAAGGGTAACACATTGTTTAAAAAAAAAGCTAAAAGCTGTGCAAATAATCAAGCATCTTCTGACAAAGAATGGACTTCAAATTGGCCCAAGAGGACTGTTGGGTATTTTACCATCTGCTGCCATTCAGTATGCATATTAAATGTTGAACAGTTTAAATGTTATGAGATTTGAGGTATTGCTTTACAAATAACAGAGCTGAACAGTACCTGCACAGTACATAGGCCTGGAGGCTGGTGTGATGGGTTTGACAAATTCATAGACGTAGTAATCTCCTGGACAGGCTTTGACTTGGATGGATGTGGATCTGTAGCTGCCACAATCACTGAACCAGTATGTTCCAACGACTTCACGGGTCACCACTCCATCCTCAGGTTTTGGATGAGAACTGTTTAGATACAGTCCAGATTCACCACCGCATCCAGAAGTCACACACCACTCAGACATCTGCGCACTTTCTCCATTCAAATACAGCCGATACCAGCCACTCCATTCAACAAGGGTGTCATCATGTCCAGAGTACTTAAATGGATTTTGCCGTATGTTTCTCCAATATTCATCAAGAGTGTGATAATCATAGCATGGATCAGAGCTGGAAGATGTAGGTTCTGAGAGAATAAAGAAAAAGACAGTATATGATGTACTGTATACTCATTTAATGAATAAGTGGTAAAAATCAAAAGTACATTAGGTTCAGATAAACATCTAACATCTGTGTCTGTGTCACAATTGTATTGCAAATGAAGTTTAAACCGGATCTAAATTGCAGCAGTTTTCAAAATGTATTGAACAAAACTTGGGATACTCAGAACAACCACATAAAATGCAACAATAACAGACAACTGAACCAAACACAGGGCTTAATACACAGTGAACTAATCAAAGAAACGAGACACAGCTGACATGACTAATTACACAATATGTAACCTATAGGAGACTAACTAGAAGTGAGAACAAAAACAGTGCAAAACCAACAGTAACACTTTATAATAACTGCACACTATGAAGCATTAGTTAACCATTAGTAAACAGTCAATTCATCATTTATAAAGCATTATTAGACATTAATAAGCAGTTTATAAATACACCTATAAATGCTTTGTTCTTGATTTATAAGCATATCTATAATGTGTTTAATAATTGTATTTACATACTTTATTAATAATTTATAATTTCTAAATTAAGTATTACATTATTTACAAACCAGTTATTTAGGAGTTGTCAGTGGTTCATAAGATAATTTAGGAAATGTAAATAAATGATTAATAAACTATTTAAACGCACATTTATACATCTTATTATTTAGACCTATAGTAATAGTTACTCAGTGTGTTAATAAATGCTTTATTAATACATATTCCTACTGTAATTGATTAATTCAGGTAGTTATAAAACATTTAAAAGTGGTCAGTTAACTATTGTTGTGAGCTCATCTGAAGTGAGGACTATTCATGCCTCGTAAAGCTTTATAAAGGAGATTTAAAGGCTCAGTGATCTTCTGCACTGCTGTTCTCTAATGTTTTAAAGTTAGTACTGAGGTAGTTTTGACACTATGAAATATTTTATTACATTATTATTGTATTTTGGCACTCCTGTAATCCAGTGTTGGCACTGGTTAATTTTTATTCAGCAATGTTTACACTTTACAGAAATTTATTTTTATATCAGATTGCAAAAGCTTAGTTTCATTTTACTGCACAGTTATGTTTTCTGGAGGAGTACAGGGATTTTTATTATCTTTGAAATTGCAGAGGTTTACTTTTAATCAAGTAACCTATCGTAAAGATTCATTTTTTTCCTTGAAATAAATATTTCTATGTTCTGTATCTCTTAAATCTCCTTTATAAAAGCTTTACGAGGCATGAATAGTCCTCACTTTAGATGAGCTCACAAAAATAGATAACTGACAACTACTAAATGTTTTATAACTACCTGAATTAATCATGAATTGCAGTAGAAATATGTGTTAATAAAGCATTTATTAACACACCAAGTAACTATTTCTATATGTCTAAATAATAAGATGCATAAATGTACATTTAAATTGTTTATTAATAATTTACTTACACTTTATAAATGATCTTATGAACCACTGACGACAACTAAAGAACTGGTTTGTAAATAATGTAATACTTAATTTAGAAATGATAAATTGATCATTAATAAAGTATGAAAATACATTTATTAAACACATTATAGATATGCTTATAAATCAAGAACAAAGCATTTATAGCTGTATTTATAAACTGATTAATGTCTATTAATGCTTTATAAATGATGAACTAACTATTTACTAATGCTTAACTAATGCTTCATAGCGTGAGTTATTCTAAAGTGTTACCGATATTTTTGATGAAATCCAAGAGGTTTTTTTTTTTACTTATTTTTTTTATTTTTTTTTTTTTATGTCCCATAGAAAGCAACGAAATTACAACATTCAAGGTCCAGAGAAGTAGTAAAGACATGGTTATGAAGCAATGAGAATACTTTTTTGCACAAAAACAAAACAAAAATAAGGACTTTATTCAACAAATTTTCCTCTTCCCTGTCAGTCTCCTATGCAGTTGGTGCAGTGAACAGAGTATAGAGCTTCCGTGTTTACGTCTACTGTAGTCACATTGACTAGTTTAACCATGTCTTTACTCCTTCTCTGGACCTTGAATGCCTTGCGGGTTTGGAACAACATGATGGTGAGTACTTAATGATAGAAATTTCATTTTTGTTTGAACTAACCCTTTAAGGTGTAGTCCTGTTTTATATAAAAATCTGAGCTATTTGTTTTTGTACATATACAGTTTGTATAGTATAAAAACCATTACGCCTAAGGAATGTCCTCGTATGACAGGTGCACCAACGTGCGTGTGAGAGAGAGAGAGAGAGAGAGAGAGAGCCTGTCAATCAACATTAGAGAACATCCCTCAGGCTGAATTACACAAGGACACTAGACCTCGGCCAAAAGTGCATCTGCATGTGTTCATTAAGAGTTCATATAACGATTTCAGCTTTAATTTGGCCAGTTGCGTAGCCTTAATGTCCGAGAGACCACTTTTCTAATGCCAACTAATAAACTATCACTTCGATGCTGATTGTTTATTAATGTGAAAACTATAGTAGTCAACATTTGAAGTGGATCAAAACCTTTCATCAAAGTTGTCCTAAAACCTTCTTCTTAGGACATCCTAATTCTTAGGACAACATTGATTAACTTTTTTGATCCACTTCAAATGTTGACTACTGTAGTTAAACAAATCAAATAGCTTACTGTATGTTCTGTAGAGAACCAACTCATTCATTCTGAATTGTGAATTCTGAATTTAAAAAATAACAATTTAATAATATAATTTTACTGTGAATAACAATGTGTAAGGCTGTTTTAGACCGTCAAAAGATGACATGGTCAGCATATGAATTATTCTGACACTTATTTAAATAAGTGAAGTGAAGACTAAGAGAAATAATTGATTGTACCTGATGTTTGTCCACTGGTTATTTCACCTAAATAAACAATATAAGCAGAATGATTTAATAATGTAAATAAAAAGATTTAGTCATTTTACATGACAGATTATAAAACACTCACCATTAATCAGCAGCAGTAGTGACACACACAGTGAGATCAGAAACCTCATTGTGACGAACGGCACCTGCACACACATATACAACATTTTATTAACAAAAAAAAAATGTCAAAAGACAATGTTCTAAAAAACCTTTCGAGTCCAATTTGATATGTGAAGAGAGATATCTTTACCTGAGATCAGAGCAAACTCTCTTCAGCAGCTCAATACAGTGATGCTGAACTGCTCTAATGATCTTATCAGAGCCTTTAATAACTGTGGGAGGATCATAACTGGAACTAGAAGTAAATTCTCAACAATAGCTTAAGGCAGTTTTTCATTTGTCTAGTGTGACTAAGATAATTTGAACTGATTTTTTCCTTGTATTCAACTGCATTCAGAACGACATTCTTACACTTGTTCATTGCTCGAATAACCTAGATGTGAATGTAGATGGAATGACGACAAGTCAGTTTGATTTGTTATGCAATTTTTCCCCAAAGCAATTTTACAAAAATAGTACCTTAAACACTCAAAACCTTAAACCAAATGTGACTCAAATATTCATACTAATTAAATGAATGTCATTTTTTTTTTTTTTTTTTCTGTTTAAAAAATGTTTAAGTCCACTGGAGGAATGCAAGTAGTCAAGTAATATGGAGTTTGTGAGATGTACAAACTAACAAGATCACAACAAGAATTTAGAAATACACATATCAAACTGCACATATCAAATTGCACAGCTTAAACTTAACCCTAAAATTAATGGGAATCTGAATGAATCTAATGTTTAGGTAGAACAATGAAGGGGGGGAAACAATGAAAAACAGCAACTAATAATATTCATGGAACTTGGTTTATTAAAAAAATAATAAATAAATAAAAAATATAAAGACATTCTGCTAACTATCAGTAACTATTCAACATGTCAACTAGCAGTCATCGTAAAAACAAGTACACAAGTGCATTGCATCAAAATATTAATTTAAATGTTTGTACATAATAGTTAAAAAAGCCTAATATAAAGTGGGACCCTTTATTTTGATGCTCCCTAATCTTACTCTCTAATCTTATTGTATTTATTAAACACTTTATTGTTAAATAATATTAATATTAAATCATTTATTGTATGGAATTTGCTTCAACCTTCCTCTGCAACAAGATTTCCACCAATAAGTCTGCCACCAATATAAAGAAAAGCAGAAAGAAAACTTTCGTTTTGTCAAACTCGATAGTCAGGTTTGTCATCATTTTTATAATTCAGAGGCACTGCAAAATGAAAAATATGTCTTCTAGGAAACCATCAGATCAAATTTAAGACACAGATGCACAATTTTATTTGTATAGACAACTTTACAGTTTATGCATATTATCACACATGGCCCAAATAATCTAATTTAAACCATGAGTGAGTGCATGCAGCAGATCATCATTATGTGGCAAAAGGGAAATTATCTGTAAAGTATGGCAACATAATCTAACCACTGAGACAAAGACATGTATAAATGTACAGCACAAAACCTGAATATAGGAGTAGATGGTATCTATTTCACACAGGCCATTGAAGCTGTGTAAAATCCACCTGTCCACAGAGAGCAAGATGAAAGTGAAAGCCAACTTGGTTATCTGGAAGTATAGCTGGGCTTGCTGTAGTGTTTGCCTCAAAATATGGTTTCTTTGGGAGCAACATTGTACAGCTGCCACTGCAATCTGTCAGCATAGGCCTCAAGCCTTAAAGAAATGGCTGTGTACAACATACACTGTACAACGTATATACACATGAAATATGTTGCTTACATTTATTCTGCTTTTTATTTGTTTATTTTGCACATTTGTAAAACAGCAATCAAATACACTGTTCTACATTCCTCACCTGCACATTTTAGGAGGTGCTCATCATTCAAAAACTTCATGTGATGCACATTAATGTGTTCTAACAGGAATGACTCTTCTGTAAATGTACAGACTAATGCAAAGAGGAATAATCATTAAATATGTATTGTAAATAAAAGGAGATAAATAAGCAGTAAAAGCTGAATGTTGCTTTATCTTTGAACTGTGTTGATTTAACTCTCTAATCGTATTGTATTTTTTAATAACACTTTAGTATAGGGAACACAAACTATTGACTGCGACTTTTTTCCTTAATAAACTAATTTAGTGCTTATTAATAGTTAGTAAGGTAGTTGTTAAGTTTAGGTATTGGGTAAGAATGTAGAACAAGATCATGCAGAATAAGGCATTAATATGTGCTTAATAAGTACTAATAAATAGCCAATATCCTAGTAATATGCATGACTAGTTAGAAGACCCTAAAATAAAGTGTTACCTTTTTTTTTTTTTTTTTTTTTTTTTTTTAATAATAATTCCCCTGTTTTCAAATGTTCTTGGCAAAATCATGCCAAGAGTTTCGGTCCAATTAGTTAATGCATTAGGTATCATGAATTAATAATCAACAACACTTTTACAGCATTTATTAAACTAGGTTACTATTTATTTCTACATATTCAATTTGTATAAATTAACATTAATGCATTAAGAACAAACATGTATTAATGAACAGCAGTATATTAAAAAGCGTTACCAAGTTTTGATTTACACCCTATTAATTTATTATTTGCATATATGTGTGAGTGTGCAAGATTGACAAATGACACCAGCATGTTTATATTGAAACTGCTTCAACCGATTTCAGCAACTAACCTGGCACCAAAATAAAGAAGAAAAGAAAGAAAAAAACATTCTCTAAACTGAAAGTTAGTTTTGTAAAACTTGATTTTCGGGTTTCTTTTCATCTTTATTGCAGAGCGAGGTCAGGAAAGCACCAGATCAGATTTCAGTTGATTTTCACTTTATCAAGCCACAAAAGTGCAACTGTGTTGCCAACTGTTGCAACTAGTCAGTCAAGATTTCCCCAGACAACTTACATGACGCCATCACTGAATTAGGAGTGTTAGTAGATTTATTCTACAGATTTATGCACATTATTACGTCGTAAAATAAAATAAAATAAAATAACATTTTACCCATGAGTCAGACTTAAAGAATGCAGCAGATCATGATTATGTGGCAAAATGGAAAAAGTGTTGAAAATTATGACAAAAATCTAACAGACAAGCAGACACTCCTGTACAAATGTACAACACAAAACATGAATATTATTAGAAACTTATTATTGATCTACTGACTCTCAATAAAGCACAAATCTGTAATTTATGTTACTTCAATCATGTTACTTCATATCAAATGATTGTAACATAATATGTTACTTCAAATAAATAAATAAAGCCTTTCTCATTGAACTAAAATTAAGTTGATGTGTGTCTAAGGTACATGTAAATAGATTAGAAAAACTATATACAGTATGGCAAAACATGGCAGTGTATTACCATGACCTTCTTGCTCAACAAATTGTTATACTGATTGAATATAATACTAGGTGCTATGAAAAACCAGGTCAGAAATCTCTTGCATGAGTAGTTTATTCTTTCAGAGACCAATTCTAAATACTTTTAAAGCAATTCTTTCACCTAGTATTTTCACTAATTATAGCTTAAATCTACATACAAGAGCTCATACTCTTAAATTTGTAATGATAAATTTTGAAATTTACAAAGTAAAAGTATCCCAGCATACCATCATCACAAAACATGATCACTGCCGACTGGCCCGCCATAGCCGACCGTTGATGAATGCAGCAGTCAGGAGTGTGTGTGAGTGGACTGCTCTGATATAAACATACTGAAGTTTCAACCTCTTTCCTACTGGAAAGACTTTTTTTAAAGCATTAAATTTAGAAAGTCATGCGTTTCCAAGTACATTACAGGGGCTTCAAGATGTATGAGTATTTGAGGAGTGTCAGAGGGCTGCTCAGATATGAGCTTTGTCCTGCTCTGTCCTTTCTTGGGAATATTGTTGAATTGAAAACCAATTTTCCTAATCGGTTTGTCAATCTAAAACATTACATCCCGTTTGATTCAATTATACAAATTAGTTTGACAATATGAAGTCAAAACATGGTTAAATATCAAAATTAACTTCAATTTCATGTCTTCATGTAAGAAAACTATCAATCCCTCACTAAGATGACTAACTTCAGCTCAATTTCATCCTGTACATGCACCAGATCATCATCTTTTCTGAAAGTCTGTTAAAGAAATACTGAAATTGAAAGAAACCAAAGAATAGGAATGACCCTTTTAATGCTTGATTTAAAAGAAACATGAATCTGATTGTCTTTGTTATTGTAGCACACAATTTCAAGTAAAATAAGATGAATGTATTATATAACAGTTCATGTAAGTAATGAAATAATTCATTTTGATGTTTTTAGGTAAATAGACAAAGGCTTCATTAAATAAGGAAACATTTAGAAACCAAAAACCACTATGGCATCGGTGCCTCATTGATTAAAATGGCATTAGATAACATGCATGTAAATAAAATGTTACACATTTTCTGTGGAAACAAACTAAAAGTGTGTCAGGACACTCATCAGAGGAACAAGAAACACCATCAGAGAACCACACAGACAAGAAGCCTCAGATACCTTCACTTGGTCTGGGACCCACTTATCTGTGAACAGGGGATATAATGAAATGCAAGGAAATGTATTAATGACAGAAATCATCAAAAACCTTGATTTACAAATGATTAAAATAAATAAAATATTCACCTGTGTTCCCTTCAGACAACATCAGAGGACCCATGGATATGGAAGCACTGTCATGGAAGTCCAGAGACCTGCCCTCTCTCCGCTGGTGTCCAGAGTCACAGTCCTGATAGAGAAAAGAGCAAAATCCAGCTGTGTGAATCCCAGTTCGCCTGCCCATTCAGTCTGAATGGTTAATGGTAAAATAAACATGACTTGCTGAAGGAGGCTCGAACCCGAGGCTTGGCTCGAGCTCAGAGTTAAATCCTTCTATAACAGTACTGCGCAGAGGGAGAATAAGAGAAATAGAGGAGGGAGATGGGGAGGAGAAGGGATGCTGGAAGAATTGTCGGTGGGATAACGTAGTGACTGCTGCTTATATACGCTCATAATGATGATTGACGGGACTGAATGTTTAGGCACCTCCCGAACCTACGTTTGGAACTGCATTAAATATCGCTGCACAAATATGATGACACAAATTAAGATATTTTTGATTAAATCCGAGGGTTTCTGAAGCACACATAGGCAGAAATGTCATTGCTCCTTTTGAGGTCCAGAAACGTATTAAAGACATGGTTAAAATAGTCAAGTCAAGTCAAGTCACCTTTATTTATATACAATGTAGATTGTGTCAAAGCAGCTTTACATTTATAACTGGTACATTATTTGGCTGCACAGCAGCTCTTAAAAGAATAGTGTCAATGCAGGCAGATCAAAGCACTGTTGAATATCAAATGTCAAGTCAAATGAGTCCACGTGACTACAGTGGTTCAACCTTAATGTTATGAACCGACGAGAATACTTTTGTGACAAAAAACAAAACAAAAATAACAACTTTATTTAACAATTTGAATAGTTGAACTAACCCTTTAAGGCAACACTGATCATATGATATGAACAGGTGACCTACACACCAGTAGTGCACACTACCATCTAGTGGTTGAACAATCATTACATTTTGGCTCCTACAAAAGGTTTTAAAGTCTTTGTTAATAAGTAGGGAAAAGCACAGTACCTGTACAGTATCCGGCACACCTGAATTGTGGATTCACAAGTTCATAGACATAGTAATTGCCAGAACATGCTTTCACCCTGATGGGTTTTGTCTTGTATTCACAGCAGTCTCCCTGATTACCACCACAGACCTCCCTGTTCACCACTCCATCCTCTATCTGAGGGTGAGGATCACTGAGCCACAGATTGATGTATGTGTTACAGGTGAATGAACTAACACAGGTCTCTGGCATCCGGATGTCCATTCCATAGTTGAAAAGCCGGTACCAGCCATTCCAGGAGAAAGATTCATCACAAATGTTCTCACCACTTTCATTGTTGGCTCTCCAGGGACGATCCAGAGACTCATAGTTGTAGCAGGGATCACTGCTGATGTTTTGGAAAGCAACTGTCATGGACAAAGAGATCTACTGTTAAAATGCTGTATTTATAAGAAAGAAAGATGAAAAAAAATGTGTCAAATTTGGTTCTACACATTTACAGCCCTGCATAGAATGGGTAACACAATTCCCCAAAAGAAAAAGAAAAAACACTGAGAGTGACATTGATCATTTCCTTCTTGTCAGCTCTGAAGCAGCTAAAAGCTATGTCAATAAATCAAGCATTTTCTGACAAAGAATGCACTGTGGAGGACTGTTGGAAATTATGTGCTCACATGCAGTATGTGTATTGAATGTTGAACGGTTTAAAAGTTGTGAGATTTGAGGAACTGTATTACAAATAACAGAGTTAGGGGAGTGTTAGCAATGGATGAGTGTGAGGAGCCAACATAGTAGCCCAAAAATAGGCTGACAGACTGCAAAAAACCTATTCAAACTGGCTAAAACAAGTTTAATTTCATTAAACAATCCATTATGATACATGTAAAATGATCTAATACTACACTTAGTCTTGATATCAACATTCAAAAAACTCATGTTATCATCACAAAAACCCAAGAGTAAAAAAGTTGAGGCAGTTCACACCAAGGAACATTATATTTATTGTTCTTGGTGTGAACAGGCCTTTAAAACTTCACCTGCACAGTACATAGGCCTGGAGACTGATGTGTTGGGTTTGAGAAATTCATAGACGTAATAATCTCCTGGACAGGCTTTGACTTGGATGGATGAGGATTTGTAGGCACTACACTCATGAGAAAACCCCCACGACCACCATGAATTAGTTCCCACAACTTCACGGGTCACCACTCCATCCTCAAGTGTTGGATGAGAACCGTTGAGATACAGTGCAGTTTTACCACCACATCTCATATAACTCACACACCACTCAGACATCTGGGCACTTTCTCCATTCAAATACAGCCGATACCAGCCATTCCATTCAACAAGGGTGTCATCATGTCCATTAACTTGGCTTTGCCGTATGTCTCTCCAGGATTCATCAAGAGTTTTATAATCATAACATGGATCAGAGCTGGAAGTTGTCGGTTCTGAGAGAATAAACACAAACAAACAACAAGACAGAACTGTGATAATACATACGCATTCACTGTACTGCAAAAAGTCATTTTCTTCCTCAGTATGTTCTCTTATTCTCGCTGAGTTGTACAGTATATCTGCATTAGGCTTGTTATAGTAGCACTTGTTTGTATTTGTACAGCAAGTATTTGTTTTCTAAAAATGCCTATTGATAAAGTGAAAATAAGGAAATTTTTTAACAGTTATTGTGATTGCTGGAAAAACAATGCAATTTGCTCAAAAATGTGATTATAGCCATCACGTCTACTATCATCTTTCTTTAGATGGTTTCCATACATTGGATGTAATTGTCCAGGTATTTATTTTGCTATAATAACTAACTGACATATCTATCCTTTATATTGCTGCTGATCTGATGAGCTCCTGACAGTAGCAGTTAATGAGCACTTCTTGTACTGTTTTATTCAGCTCGTATGGCGATTTTCTGGAGTGAAAACGTACACTTCAGGTTTTGTGTGATGTACAATAAATGGTAACATTTTACAATAAGGGTACATGAATAATCATGTACTAATACTCGAATTAATACTTAATTCAACATGAACTAATGATTATTAAAAGCATGAACTAATCATGAACCAATGAAGAACGTCTAGGTTACTATTGTAACCCCCGTTCCCTGAAAGAGGAAACGGAGACGTTACGTCGATACTGACGTAATGGGGTCTCACCTGGGAGCCCAATCACCTCCAAGTGGTACAAAACCAGCCAATTGAGATTGGCCAGTGAGATTTACATGCCGAGCCACACCTACCCGGCACATATGGGTATAAATAGGACCGGCATACCATTCATATTTTGCTGAGTAGTCGAGACAGGGAACCTGGCCATTCAGAGGTGGTTCAGGGCTATGGCAAGGAGACGTAACGTCTCCGTTCCCTCCTTCAAGGAACGGGGGTTACAATAGTAACCTAGACGTTCCCATTCAGTCAGTCACGGTCAGTCAGTCAGTCAGTTTAGCTCCAACCAGCTCCAACTCACATCTGCTTGGAAGTTTCTAGTAATCCTGAAGAGCTTGATTAGCTGGATCAGGTGTGTTTGATTAGGGTTGGAGCAAAACTGTACAGAGCTGTGGCCCTCCAGGAATTGAGTTTGAGACTGCTACGTTAAAGGATTGTTAGGCTGCATAATTTAGGTCAGCCGGAACCAGGAACACTTCCTATAACACCCAATGTACTCGTTACATCAGAAGAAGAATGGCATCTACGCTAATATTAGTCTCTTTGTTTATCCCGAGGTCTATCATAGTCAGTCGGATCCAGATTCAGATGGAGGACCTGCGCCTAGACACGACCACAACGCATCCCTGAAGTGTCAGCAGAGATTGTGTCAACTAGACAATCCCCTGTGAAGGCCTCATCAACACGACAGACAGTGACACAGATCCCCAACAAACGATTTGCATACCGGCATGATGAATCCGATCTTCAACCAGATGGATCTGGATTAAATATTTTGACTGTTGTGATCCCAATCTGACTTTTGACCGGTAATGCTGCCTGAATCATAATCATGCACTGTTCGTTGTTGGCCAGAGGAGAACTGGCCCCCCAACTGAGCCTGGTTTCTCCCAAGGTTTTTTTCTCCATTTTGTCACCTGTTGGAGTTTGGGTTCCTTGCCGCTGTCACCTTTTGGCTTGCTTAGTTGGGGACACTCGATATTCAACAATGTTTTTGATCTGCCTGCATTGACACCATTGTATGCGAACTGAATTGAGCTGGACGATGACATCACTGTTTTCTCTAGACGAATTAACTGAATTAATAACCATTGATTTTTACAAAGGAATGAATCAATGCCTAATTTACTTAAGCTAGACAATGACACCATTTTCTTCTAGAGCTGCTGTGCAGCCAAAATTATTTGCCAGTTATCACTGTAAAGCTGTTTTGAAACAATCTGCATTGTAAAAAGCGTTATATAAATAAAGGTGACTTGAAAATAGACTAATAACTACCATTAATACATTTAATTTGATCTAAACTGTTTTCTGATTTTTATTGTTCATTTATGTTTAGTCATAACTACTTTTTCCCCCGGAACTACAGTATGTACGGTTTGTTTCTGGTGGGACACTGATTAGTGGCTCACACTAGGTGCTCGCTCGGCACATTAGTCGTGTTGCTACGGTATTGCTGGCATTTTAATCTAATAAATGTTGACTGCTTTGGTAAACCGAATTGATAATTAAAGTCATGTTTGCATGTGTTTTGTATTGGGATTTTTTCAGGAAGTTATACAGTAACTTGTTTTGTCATTTAATCATATATGCTTTGATTAGCATTAGCTTGTGGACGCGCTATATTTGATTGTAAACTTGCCTTATGTGTCTTCACAGGTATGTTTGTGCTTTCTTTTGAGTCCATATGTTTGCTGTAAATAAATAATAATAGAACTCCAAATAACCTTTATCTTTGTTTTTTTGTACTGGTGGTGTAAAGAAATGAGAATTACACTCTTGCATGTTTAATCATATTGTATTTAATGTTTTGTTAGGGCATCATTGTGTCATGACTTTACTTTGAGGGGCCCATCATTACTAACTCATTATTAACTACCCATACACTAACATCAACTCATGCCTTGGTAATGCATTATTTTGTAATGACTTTACTTGAAAGGGCCCAATCATAAATAATTCACTGTTAACTACTTAACTAAATTCAGCACATGATTTATTTTAAACTTACTATCAAATACACATGTAATAATAATAATAATAATAATTCCTTACATTTATATAGCACTTTTCTGGGTACTCAAAGTGCTTTACATTTGGAAGGGGGAATCTCCTCAACCACCACCAATGTGCAGCATCCACCTGGATGATGCAACGGCAGCCATATTGTGCCAGAACGCCCACCACACACCAGCTTATTGGTGGAGAGGAGACAGAGTGATGAAGCCAATCAGAATATG
This sequence comes from Ctenopharyngodon idella, assembly GCF_019924925.1. Lineage (NCBI taxonomy): Eukaryota > Metazoa > Chordata > Actinopteri > Cypriniformes > Xenocyprididae > Ctenopharyngodon > Ctenopharyngodon idella. Next base: position 28,902,035 of record NC_067231.1, read on the forward strand.
GGGATGATTAGGAGGACATGATGGACAGAGGCCAATGGCTGGCTCTTCCAGCAGCAACCTAGTTTTCCCAGAAGGTCTCCCATCCAGGTACTAACCAGGCTCAGCCCTGCTTAGCCCTGCCTAGCAGTCCTCATGTTTTCAGGACATTTGAAGTTTGATTTTGACGTAACATAAAGCAGTGAAATGGCTGAGTTGTTTTATTTTTTGTAAAAAAAAAAGAAATATATCTAGGTTTTTTTGAAGAAACACTGCCTCCCTTGCCTCCTCGGAGAAAACAACCCTGCCGTATGTCTCTCCAATATTCATCAAGAGTGTTATAATCATAGCATGGATCAAAGATGGAAGTTGTAGGTTCTGAGAGAATAAAACCAAACAAACAACAGATACAGGATACAAACTCTCTTCTGACCAGCAGGTGAAGTCTGGTGTTACTGATCTGTTGTCCATCAAGGATCATCACACCTGTTCCTCCACCCATTTCACCTGTTCATCGTTTCCATCTCATTATCTACATGCAAATATACAATGGCTTATATAATTTAATAAATAATATGAAGCTGCTACATATATTCCATATACTGTGTGTATATATATATATATATACACAATATATTGACAAAAGTATTAGGACACCCCTCCATATCATTGAATTCACGTGTTCCAATCACTTCCATGGCCACAGGTGTATAAAATCAAGCACCTAGGCATGCAGACTGCTTCTACAAACATTTGTGAAAGAATGGGTCGCTCTCAGGAGCTCAGTGAATTCAAGCGTGGTACCATGATAGGTTGCCACCTGTGCAATAAGTCCATTCGTGAAATTTCCTCACTACTAAATATTCCACGGTCAACTGTTAGTGGTATTATAACAAAGTGGAAGCAATTTGGAACAACAGCAACTCAGCCATGAAGTGATAGGCCACGTAAAATCACAGAGCGGGGTCAGCACATGCTGAGGCGCACAGTGCGCAGAAGTCGCCAATTTTCTGCAGAGTCAATAGCTACAGACCTCCAAACTTTGTGTGGCCTTCAGATTAGCTCAAGAGCAGTATGTAGAGAGCTTCATGGAATGGGTTTCCATGGCCGAGCAGCTGCATCCAAGCTTTACATCACCAAGTGCAATGCAAAGCGTCGGATGCAGTGGTGTAAAGCACGCCACCACTGGACTCTAGAGCAGTGGAGACGTGTTTTCTGGAGTGAAGAATCACGCTTCTCTGTCTGGCAATCTGATGGACGAGTCTGGGTTTGGTGGTTGCCAGGAGAACGGTACTTGCCTGACTGCATTGTGCCAAGTGTAAAGTATGGTGGAGGGGGGATTATGGTGTGGGGTTGTTTTTCAGGGGTTGGGCTTGGCCCCTTAGTTCCAGTGAAAGGAACTCTTAATGCTTCAGCATACCAAGACATTTTGGACAATTTCATGCTCACAAACGTTGTGGGAACAGTTTGGGGATGGCCACTTCCTGTTCCAACATGACTAAGCACATAATTTATTAGCAGACGGAGTCAGAACCAAACATGTATTGTGCACAATCTTTATTAACTAACTCACAAACACATAACTAAACTAACAGACACATAACATACACGCAGGTCACACACATACGTAGGTAAGAATGAGCAATGATAGAGTTGAACCAGATCAATACTATCAATACAAATCAATACTAAATCGCTGTTTAGTGTTCAAATGTACGATACTTGCAAGATGGGGGGTTGCACACAAAATGTATTCTCATCACTTCATAAAATTAAGGTTGAACCACAAACATCAGAAAATGAGGAGATGATGGCAAGTGGTGTTATAAGTAAAAACCATGTGTGCCAAGTGCTGAGGCAGGAACGTTTCTGTTCGGGTGGAAGGGAACAAAGGAGATCATGCAGTGTTCAATTGAAGTGTCCACAATGTCCACTCTCAAAGTTCCGACCCTGATCAGAATGAAGTCTGGCTGGCACACCCAACTTATAGAACCATTCCTGGACCCAAACACTAGCCACAGTGGTTGCCCTCTGGTCCCTAGCTGGCACCGCCAATGTGTATTTTGAGAATACATCTGTCATAATTAGAACAGGCTCCCGTTCATCACTAGATGGTTCTAAGGAAGTGAAATCAACAGCCAATATATGATTAGACTTAGATGCCAACAAGTGGCCCATGGGAGCACGAGCTGCTGGATAACTGGACTTTGAAATAGTACACTGCCTAGTGACCAAAACCCCTCCACCCTTACCGATTGTGAACGACCAGAACAGTAACTCTTGAACCAAGCCAGACAGCTCTCAGAGAGTCTAATACCTCTTAGCCTATCCAGCAATATTTCATGGCCCACAGAGTCAAAAGCCTTTGCCAGATCAACAAATGCAGCTACACAATATTCCTTGTTGTCAGTGGCACATATGATGTCATTGAAAACCTTAAAGGGGGGGTATAATGCTATTTCATGCATTCTGACTTATTTGCACTGTTAAAGAGTTTGATTATGTTAAACATGGCCAAAGTTTCAAAACACGAGTTGGACGTATGACGGAATATTTCTGTGCCAAAAATACTCTTCCAAATCCTCACGAACTTCGGGTTTGTTTTTTTTTGTTTGTTTTTTTTTCGAGTATGGGCCTGAGTGACGTAAACGGGGACGGAATTCCTTGTACGGGCACTTCTCCCGGAAGGGCGCGCACGCACACGTCGACCAGAGAGAGAGCAAGAGCATGCCCATCAACGCGCGTTCGGCTTTACGGAAGTCGTCGGCAGTGCTGCACAGGTCACAGAACTTCACGAAATCAACAATGTCACCAAAGAAGTGTGTTTTTGGTTGTGAGGGTAAGATAACCTTGCTTCCCAAAGAACCCAGCGTTAAGTGGAGCTGAGAGTTTTGTGCTCACTCATTACATTGATGTACTCTCGATATTTGTCATTAAAATAACCATAGAAACTGATAGTTGCAATCACTTTTTTATTGATTAAAATGAATGGAGAATATCTCGTGTTTTTCCGTGGCTGTTGGAGCCCTCAGGATCGGCGCTTATGGTTTCATAAACAAGGCCTAGTTCTACGCTGGATTTACAGATCGTTTGAAACTGAAAGATGGAGCGGTCACAGCGATAATGATCCCGGTCATGAGTCGGAACCGCAAGTTGTGAGTAAACCTGCTTCAAATGTCTGATTTGTTGGCAATAGGCGCCTAAGCACATATAATGTAAACAATACAAACGTAGTGAATTCATAAATTCATTATTTATCATTCACTATACGCTATATTAATTATAGTGATTCAAAAGTTATCCATGGATAACGCGATGGTGTATTGCGTGTGTTTAAATATACTTGTTTAGCTGATCATTGATAGCTTGCAGACGATCTCTACACAAAAGCTGCACGTGCTTGTGACAGCTCGTCACTATCTCCGCTCACAACGACACGCCTCCAGGCACTCGGCTGTTTTTGAAAAGACTCGGTACAGCGTATGAATCTTTTATAAATATGTTCAAACTAAAGACTTTTCGGCGATATGAAGGATGCTATACTACTCTATAGGTACTTAAGATTAACATGAGATTGGCAGAAATTGTGTGTGATTCCCCTTTAAGTGTAGCGGTGATACAACTATGGCCGGATCTGAAGCCAGACTGAAACTGATTAAGAACATTATAAGTCTCCAAATGGTGCATGAGCTGCTTGTTGACCAATTTCTCCAATATTTTAGAGAGACAGGGCAAAATGCAAATGGGTCTGTAGCAATTTAAATCTGAGTTATCACCCCCTTTAAAAAGTGGGGTTACAGCAGCAGATTTCCAGTCCCTCTGGGAAACAATGTTTAAAGTTTGTTGGATCAGCACTGAAATTTTGATAAAAGCTGACAGCACACATGGGTGGAGACAGTGACATTGAACTAACAGTGATTTTTAGTTGATGAACACTAGTGGGTGTTTCCCAATCAGTGGGAAATCAGTTTCAAACCACGATGGGTTTTTACCTGATTTGATCTAATCCACTGGGGGCTTGGTAGGCCTTCATCATTTTAGCAAATCTGTTGAAAAATGGTTGAAAAACATCCATTGAAGTTAACGAAATTGGCCACTGATTGGTAAACACCCATTTTGGTTTTGCATGTGAACTTCTCAGTTGTCTAATAAATTCCTCCTCATTTGAGAAAAAACACAGGTGCATCATATACAGTAGTGTTGTTTGTTGAACCACCTGACATCTCTGGGTTTCAAAAAATGGTGCATCTTTCTTATTCCAAAAACTGTAAATTTAACAGTATTTTACTGTAAAATTACATTACAGTTATTCACCATATAAGTACATAAACTTTCTGTAAACCAATTAACTGTTTTTTTACCGTAGCATTTTTACAGTCTTTTACCGTTACGATACTAACCACTCAGGACACTTTCAGAAATCAAAGCAACCAAGGAAACAGGAACTAAACACAGGAAACGAGAAAACAGGAGCAACAGAATGAAATGAATATCAATAGAAGAGACATTTTCGTTCATATCGTCCAGCCTTATGTCCTCCTCAGATGCTCAAATTAAGCTTCTCTTCACCATCTTGCATTAAAAAACTAAAATCTAAGCAAGACAAGAATAATGTTGGTTATTTGAGCAATGGCTGGGCCTCACCCTATCTTATCTTTTTTTTATCCTGCTTTCCTGCCGTGAGGTTTGTGGTTTGGACGTGACACAAATGCTCCGCTCTCACTCTGCTGCCAGTTAATTTGACAGATGAACTTGTTCCTCAACTTTTGTCGTTACACATACAACCCCAAATCAGAAAAAGTTGGGACAGTATGGAAAACACAAATAAAAAAAGAAAGTAGTGATTTCCAAATTTACTTTGACTTTATTTCATTGCAGACAATGTGAACACAAAATATTTCATGTTTTGTCTGGTCAGCTTAATTTCATTTGTAAATATACATCCTTTCCTGTCATTCAGACCTGCAACACATTCCAAAAAAGGTTGGGACAGGAGCAATTTAGGGCTAGTAATCAGGTAAATTGGTTAAATAATGATGTCAACAGGTGATTGTAATTATGATTTGGTACAAAAGCAGCATCCAAGAAAGGTCTAGTGCTTTAGGAGCAAAGATGGGCCGAGGATCGCCAATTTGCCAACAAATACATGAGAAAATTATTGAAATGTTTAAAAACAATGTTCCTCAAAGAAAGATAGGAAGACATTTGCTTATTTCACCTTCAACAGTGCATAACATAATTAAAAGATTCAAGGAATGTGCAGGAATTTCAGTGCGTAAAGGACAAGGGCGCAAGCCTAAGCTGAACAACCGTGATCTCCGATCCCTCAGGCGGCGCTGCATCAAGAATCGCCATTCATCTATAAGCGATATCACCACATGGGCTCAGGACTACTTTGGCAAACCTTTGTCAAGTACCACAATACGTAGTTACATCCACAAATGCCAGTTAAAGCTGTACTGTGCCAAAAGGAAGCCCTATGTTAACAGTGTCCAGAAGCGCCATCGACTTCTCTGGGCTCGGAGGCATCTGGGATGGACCATCACACAGTGGAAACGTGTACTGTGGTCAGATGAATCAGTATTTCAGGTATTTTTGGGGAGAAATGGACGCCGTGTGCTCCGGACCAAAGAAGAAAAGGATCATCCAGACTGTTACCAGCAACAAGTCGAAAAGCCAGGGTCTGTCATGGTATGGGGTTGTGTCAGTGCCCTTGGCAAAGGTAACTTGCACTTCTGTGATGGCACCATTAATGCTGAAAAGTACATAGAGATTTTGGAGCACAATATGCTGCCTTCAAGAAGACATCTTTTCCAGGGACGTCCATGCATATTTCAACAAGATAATGCAAAACCACATTCTGCACACATTACAAAGTCCTGGCTGCAGAGGAAGAGGATACAGGTACTTGACTGGCCTGCCTGCAGTCCCGACCTGTCTCCAATAGAGAATGTGTGGCGCATTTTGAAGCGCAAAATGCGACAACGAAGACTCCATACTGTTGCCCACCTTAAGACTTGTTTGCAGCAAGAATGGGACAAAATTACACCTGAAACATTTCATCACTTGGTGTCTTCAGACCCTAAACATCTTTTAAGTGTTGTGAAAAGGAATGGCAACATTACAAAGTGGTAAATGCTTTACTGTTCCAACTTTTTTTGAAATGTGTTGCAAGAACCAAAATAGTAATTTTGTTTTTTTGAAAAAAAGAAGAAAAAAAAATCATAAGGAACACATTAAATAATGTGCTGTTGTATTGTCTGCAATGAAATACAAGTCAAAGTAAATTAAAAAATCACTATCTTTTTTTTATTTGTGTTTTCCACACTGTCCCAACTTTTTCTGATTTGGGGTTGTATAATAAGACTTTACAGTTTTGTGTCGCCATCTTTGATAGTACTTTGGTCACTGTCACTATGGTTATAGATTTGCATGTTTATTCAGATAGTATTTGAGACGCTATTGTAAGCTGCTGTGTGCACAGGAAATTTCAAGAATACACACTGAAAGTGTGAACATAGCCATGTGAGTGGCCATTCATAAAACTGGCCTTGGTAAACAAACAAACAAACAAATGTCTAGACAACAATGTCTCCAGAATCGGATTTTTCTGAAATTGGATTTATCAATGATTCAGCTATAAAAACAAGGCAGAAAATTTGAATTTGTCATTTGATTTTATTCATACATGAGCACAAACTGAAATATCTATGTACTTGACTAATGGCCTGGTGACATTTTTATTCAGGGTAGGGAGACTACTGTAATACTGTAACCCTGGGGCCTCTAGTTATCTAAAGGCGCTCCTGGTTGTGACATGCCTTCAAACACATTTATGTGATTAGATAATGTATAATGTCACTGAATGCATCTGATTGTCTTTGTTATTATCATGATCATCTTGAGTAAAATAAGATATAGTGTAACCCTGTGAATATTTGTACACCTTTATTTTATTTCATTTTTTTTATTTATTTCAATATTGTGTGTTGTACATACATTGGAGTTTGTATATTATGTACAGTGTATTCTGAAGTATTTAAAATGGTAACCAATAAGATATTTCATTGGGTTATTGGTGTGTTCACATGCAACGAGACGTAATGGATGGGATGGGATGGGATGGGATGGGATGGGATGGGGGGGTGGAGGAGCGTCGGTCAGGAGATTGCGAAACTGAAGGGACAGAGCTTGGCGAACTGTTGACGGAGTAAGATTGTTAAAGCTGTAAAGTTTATTTAGCGACAGTATTTGTGTCCTATATCAGATACAGATAAGATATATGTATATATTTTGACAACGGGAAGGTTTTCCGTGTGTCAAAAAAAAAAACTAAATACATTAGGTCTGCTCTGTCCATCGAAGACTGTCGTTGCTCATTGTTTCTTCTGGAATTGGGGACCCAGAGGAGTCAGGGACCGCATCAGAGTGTTTTCCTGTGGGTATATGCTGAAAGTTTGTGTTTGTGTTGAAGGAGATCGCAGGCCTTCGTACGTCGGACTCATCGGCCATTTTCGGGTGTGTGACGCATCAGTTATTTCAGTGTTGGACTGTTTTCCCCGTGCATCTGGAGGAGAAGAGGATCAAGCTTCACGTAATCGCTTCTCGGCGTGGCTTGGAGTGTTTCGCTGTAACACAACTGAGTGAGTAGCTAACCAGTTTGACAGGGTACTTAAAAAAACTGCGTCATCTGTTTGAGACTGCCATTAAGTGCACCGCTGAATAAGGGCCCCAACGAAATCCAAGCGCTTGGTTTACGAACAGTTGTGCACATATAAGTATGAATATGTGATTTAAGTTACAGTTGGGATTTATAAAGGTTTACAGCTGCAATTTATAACTGGTATTATCCACCTGACTTTGCAGTTTTGTTTTGCTCTGTGTCCATTCTATATAATTTACTAACATCATATAACCGAGGGGGTTTCATTTGATTTCTTCTAAAAAGAAAGCGGATATTTTATTTTTTGTTTTAGAGTTTTAGAGTTTTTGTTTGGTAAAATAAATAATTCTCTTTGTTACTACTTTTTGTATTTGTTTTACTGTATGTTTGCATTTAATAATTTGATTACAGTGTAGTTTATAAAAAAAAACAGCCCATAACAAATAGAGAAATTTATTTTATTTAATCAAGAGAACAGTGTACATCATCTATTTTCTTGGTGTATAGTTGACACCCATTTTAGGAGGCACCACGTCAAAGATTATAATTTCTATAGAACATAACTTTCCAGAGATAACCCAGCCAACTCACCATCAATTGCTGAAACCCAGGTCTTGCTGATTAACCGTAGTGTTACATAGTATATAACAATTCATGTAAATGATTTGGTATGATTGCAGACAAAGGCTACATGTGAAAACAATTAGAAACCCAAAACCAGTGTGCTTATTAAAATGGCATCAGACAATAATGCTGCCTGAATCATAATCATGCACTATCTGAACCTGGTTTCTCCCAAGGTGTTTTTTTCTTCTTCTTTTTTTTTTTCATTCTGTCAGCTGATGGAGTTTGGTTTCCTTGCCACTGTCGTCTGGCTTGTTTGGGGAAACTTAATATTCAACAAAATTACTGATCTGCCTGCATTGACACTGTTGTATGAGAACTGAACTGAGTTTCCTCCAGAGCTGCTGTATAGATAAATTAACTGAATTAAAAACTAATTATTTTTACAATGGAAATTAATCACTACTGAACTTACTTAAGCTGAACAATGAGCTGCTGTACAGCCAAAATTATTTTCCAGTTATCACTGTAAAGCTGCTTTGAAACAATCTGTATATGTATAAATAAAGGTGACTTTACAATATGCATGTAAATATTTGCATATGTTTTGTGATAATAAACTAAAAGAAGGTCAGGACACCCATCAAAGGAACAAGAAGCACCATCAGAGAACCACACAGACAAGAAGCCTCAGATACCTTCACTCTGTGAACAGGGAACATAATGCATTGCAGTGACAGAAATCATCAGAAACCTTTATTACAAATAATTCAAATAAATGAAATGTTCACCTGTGTCCCCTTCAGACAACATCAGAGGACCCATGGATATGGAAGCACTGTCATGGAAGTCCAGAGACCTGCCCTCTCTCCGGTGGTGTCCAGAGTCACAGTCCTGTTAGAGAAAAGAGCAAAATCCAGCTGTGTGAATCCCTGTTAAATATCACTGAACAAACAAGAAACAAAGGAGTGCACAAAATCTCCAGCAGAGAGCAGCAAACATAAGCATGTTATCAGCCCTGCATACTGACACTGAAGCATTTGATCAAAGTTGTAATATAGAATTTAACAGTGATTTTCATATATTTAAAGTGATCAATTATATTTTTTTTATCAATTACTCATAAAACAGCATTATGAGAGGTTTGTAAACTCACCATTAAGCAGCGATTGCTTGACAGAAGGCAAAGGTGAACAGCACAGTGCAGGTAAAGCTTAGAGTTTGCAGTATAGATATACATCCCAAAAAAGAAACGGCTGGATGTCGAGACACCATTCTGCAGCAGCTCCACTGTGTCGTCATTTGGATTGGGACACCTGAGAATATCAATAATGACAATGAACAAATCAAATTATTTTTTTTGTTTCCATTGTACAAAAATGAAATCCTAAGCTTTTGTCCTGAAACACTGAGAGATAAGTTCCTCAGGCAATCCTAAAAAAGCACTGCTTTACTCGTTAACGATGAGATCCCAGCGGAGGCTGTAATCAGGATCATTCACAGGTGTAGCCCAACACGTGTCCAACACCAGGGCAAACTGGCGGCTGTCGACCCCCTCAACACGAACTTCCACATGCATCTCCTGGTTGAGCTCTGCATCCACTGCACCAGTGAAGGGCCGGGTAAACTCATCATCCTGATGTGGAATCATCCGGACACGATATCTGCCTTGACCAGTGGGAAGAGTCTCGTGGACAATGCTGATGAAAAAGGGGGGGGGGGGAAATGGGTAAAATTCTGTTTTAAGAGAATACAGAATACTATATACACTATATTGCCAAAAGTACTGGGGCACCCCTCCAAATCATTCCATGGCCACAGGTGTATAAATTCAAGCACCTAGGCATGCAGACTGCTTCTACAAACATTTGTGAAAGAATGGGTCACTCTCAGGAGCTCAGTGAATTCAAGCATGGTACCGTGATAGGTTGCCACCTGTGCAATAAGTCCATTTGTGAAATTTCCTCACTACTAAATATTCCACGGTCAACTGTTAGTGGTATCATAACAAAGTGGAAGCAATTGGGAACAACAGCAACTCAACCACGAAGTGGTAGACCACGTAAAATCACAGAGCGGGGTCAGCGCATGCAGAGGCACACAGTGTGCAGAAGTCGCCAACTTGTGGCCTTCAGATTAGCTCAAGAACAGTGTGTAGAGAGCTTCATGGAATGGGTTTCCATGGCCGAGCAGCTGCATCCAAGCCTTACATCACCAAGTGCAATGCAAAGCGTCGGATGCAGTGGTGTAAAGCACGCCGCCACTGGACTCTAGAGCAGTGGAGACATGTTCTCTGGAGTGACAAATCACACTTCTCTGTCTGGATATCTGATGGACGAGTCTGGGTTTGGTGGTTGCCAGGAGAACGGTACAAGTGTAAAGTTTGGTGGAGGGGGGATTATGGTGTGGGGTTGTTTTTCAGGAGTTGGGCTTGGCCCCTTAGTTCCAGTGAAAGGAACTCTTAATGCTTCAGCATACCAAGACATTTTGGACAATTTCATGCTCCCAACTCTGTGGGAACAGTTTGGGGATGGCCCCTTCCTGTTCCAACATGACTGGGCACCAGTGCACAAAGCAAGGTCCATAAAGACATGGATGAGCGAGTTTGGTGTGGAGGAACTTGACTGGCCTGCACAGAGTCCTGACCTCAACCCGAAAGAACACCTTTGGGATGAATTAGAGCAGAGACTGCGAGCCAGGCCTTCTCCCCAACATCACTGCCTGACCTCACAGATACGCTTCTAGAAGAATGGTCAAAAATTCCCATAAACACACTCCTAAACCTTGTGGAAAGCCTTCCCAGAAGAGTTGAGGCTGTTACAGCTCCAAAGGGTGGGCCAACTCCATATTAAACCCTACGGATTAAGAATGGGATGTCATTAAAGTTCATGTGCACGTAAAGGCAGGCGTCCCAAAACTGGCAATATAGTGTATATTTGTGGCCATGCAACTTATTGGTCCGAATATAAGATGACCCTGATTATAAGACAACTCCATTTATTCAGGATGAGGAATTTTGGGGACCAGATCTTGTCTTTTATAAAGAAAATGGTTTTATTTGAAAATAATTTTCATATTACATTTTTTTTATTTAAAAAAAAAATAATTATTATTATTATTTTTTTTTTAATATCAATTTTATTTTTATATTGAAAGAATGGTAAATACTACTGGTAAAATATACCAACAATCACATTTAAAAATAAACACTTTATGGCATACCATAAAAAAAACCTGTAGTTTTCATTTCCAGTAGAACTCACAATGACTGATTTCTCACCTTTTTTAGAGACAGATGTTGGCATGTCAAAAAATACAGGTGTTTGATTCGCCTATCTGATCCAGGGTTTATGAATGTTGTTTCCTTAGGCTGATAACATAGTGTTGAAAAGACAGCGGTTTCTCCCTGAAGTCGGAGGGCAAGTGCTGGGCAAAATTTGTTCTGTGGCGTAATGCTAATTCATTACGGCACATCAGTCCTACGCCGTATCAAAGCAGCTGCTCCAAAGAAATCAACAGGCAAGCGTGTCAGCAGCCGAAACAAGAAATGAGGGGCCTCGCTGGTGGCCCCTCATTTCTTCCCTCGGCAATGCACTGACACATCCATCAATCTTTTCGATGCGGCTGCTTTTAGGACTGCGTTAAGCTTTTCTTTGACTGTTAGCATTTTTAAAACTGTCTTTTTGGGCTCACCATCTTCTAATGTTACACTCTGGCACACTGTATTTCTTGGCTGCACTATGTGTGTACTATGGGTGTACTATTGACATGTAAAAGTCTAGACCCTGAAAATAAGACAACCCCATTTTTTTCAGATGTATTTCCAAGAAAAAAAACAGCCATCTTATATTCGGAACAATACAGCCACTTATTATTATTATTATTATTACATTTGTTTTATGCTTAAAGGATTAGTTACAAAAAAAAAAAAAGATTCTGTCTTCATTTACTCACCTGCATGCTATTCCAAACTATGACATTATTTCTTCCATAAAATACAAAAAGGGGCATTTTCAAGGTTCAAAAAAAGATGCATTAGCAACATAAAAGCATAATTAAAACAGCCCATACTCATGTTCTATATTTCAAACATTCTGAAGTCATACGATAGTTTTGTTTAAGGCCCAGATCAAAGCCATTATTTAATTAAAATTTTGGCATCAGCACTAGCTCTCTTTGGTAGTTTCCTAGTTGATCAGAGATGTAGTGATATCCGAATCATAAGCGATTTGTTATTCTGAGTCAGATCTTTTCAAGGATTCCGGTTTACAAAACCATTCAGAATGATTCTTTCATGAGTCTGACTAAACTGCTTCTCAAGCTCCTTACGCAAAGCTGTGGCATAATTCAGAAGTCTTGCAAAACAACATCTTTTTTGAAGCTTAAAATTCTCCATAAGGACTACTTGCATTACAATGTTTTATTCTTTCACAGAACAAATAAAAACATGAGGGTTGGATCAACATTAGGGTGAGAACATTTACATATTTTAGTTGAACTACTCCTTTAATAAATAAGTAAGGCTGATGTCAGAATTTGTATTTGATTCCCACCTCTCCAGTGGGTTGATTTCCACATTCATGGAAAGTATTTGTGTTTGAGGATAAACACAGCTGAAGGGAAGCTTCAGGATTTTCTCTGACCTCGGTGTCCCCAGAATAAAGTTATCATGGATGAAGTGGGTGCCGTTAGCCTGTGGACAACACATACTGTATAACATTTTGTAATTTAGCCTAAATTGAATTCAAGGTATTAAATATATATAAAAATATCATAGTTTAAGTGAAATAACGGAGGGTGACATTAATGGTGGAGAATGCGGGCAAAAGTTCAAGCCTCTTTTGTGGCATGGTGTTGTGTTTCTTTCCCTGCTGAATCTCTGAGACTTTGAGAAGTCTTTAGTGAGGTCTGTTGGGGCCTTCCCTTGGGTTGTTACAGATTGATTCTTCAGTGCCCTTACAGACCTCCATAGAGACTTCTCAAAGTCTCCCCAAGTGGTCAAATTGGTCAAATCAATCTCTGTTGGTTCTATCAGTTACTACAAATCTGTGGATGATGTATCTGATTATACATAGTTCATCCTACCACAAGATTAGTACCACAGATGTGTTCATCATTATCAAAATGGAATTCCACTCTGCCATTCCGGACCGTTCCTTTGCAGCTGGGATCATTGAGGTGTAAGACATCAGCTGGAAAACCAGCCTCAAAGAGCTGACAGCGAGACACAGACAGGGAGCCAGAGCTGCTTTCACAGGTTTCTGAGAAAAAGAGAGAAAAATAAAAGATAATTAATGACTGAAAAAAATAAATAAAGTAAAAGTACAGTATATTAGTTGTGGAATTATACCAACCAAAGGAGTCAGAATGTGGTTGTGATGCTTTACATAAACAGCCATAAACACCATTTTTCATCCCACACCTTTCATTCTCAGAGCAGTGGAGCTCAGAACAAGGATCTCTCACATCTAAGAGAAGCGCAGATAGATGAAATATTCTAGCTTGTTTCCAAATCTAATAAACTTGATATTGTATACTAAATCCATCCAGGACATTGTAGTTGTAGCAGGGGTCAACAGGGGGAGCTGTTGTTATGGTATCTTTAGAAAAATACATTGATATATGATGTTACATACTTATTTGTACAGTTGTAGTAGTTGTCATATGAAATTGTAATCTCTAGAGCACTCTTTACTTAAGCTCCCTGTTATTTTTGTTTTAAAATGCCCCTATTATGCTTTTTTGAACATTACCTTTCATGCAGTGTATAATATAGCTGTATTCAATTCAATTCACATTTATTTATATAGCGCTTTTCACGATACATATCGTTTCAAAGCAGCTTTACAGAGAATACAATGTGACTGTATGTGACTGTAAAAGGTCTGCAAAGTTTTAAAGATCAAAGTGCACAACAAATAAAGTTGTCTCCTAAAATAAAGAATCGATTCTGAACTGCCGAAACAAGATGTCAGCAATTCCAGTCTCACTTTCTGTTACGTACCTACAAAACAATGTAACAAATTTGCATAATGCCAGCCTGTGGTCTTCATTGGCAGCCTGTGAACACCTACTTTACCCTGTCCTCAAACACTGTAGTTGAGACTGGAAGAGTTTGGTTTGTGTTGTTCATGTCCTGATTTCAGCGCTGCGCATCCACTTTGATTCATTTCAAAAGGATGAGCACTCACACTCACACTGGAATTGATACGGAAAAACTAACATCATCGTTTATTTTCGTATCACTGTACATCAAGTGCTGAGGAAGATCCAGAGCTGAAAATCAGATATGGTACTGGGCATTTCGTTTCTGACACACTGCAAGCGGTAGATCAATCACAGCAGACTGGACTGTCTAACCAATCACAGCAGAGCAGGCTTGCGTAAAGGAGGGGTTTAGAGAGACTGAATCTTTAAATAAACCATTTTCAGACTCTTTGAGAAATCAGGTGATGTGCAATATATATTATGAGAAAATTAAAGTGTTTTTTTTTTTTTCCTTGGATGCATGAAAACCTATTGTAAGAGACTCCACAACTAAATTAAAAACCTTTAAAATAACACAATAGGGGCACTTTAAGTAAATTTGGTGCTTTCTTTGAGCCAAATCAGCAGCGAAAGTACTATTTTACCTTTTATCTGTGTACATACCTGCTATTAAGTAAGGTTTGCTATGATTTTTTCTACACCCTTGTGTAATGGGAGTCAAGAAAATACTTTACCAGTGGTTATGATTGGTGGAGTAATGGATTCTATGGATGGGATTGTCTCTGTTGTTGTAGATGCTGATGGGATGGACTGACTTGAGGCTTCTGGTATTAGGAAAATTTTATATCAACATCAATAAATTTCAAAATAAATTACTGAAAAGCATATGAGTAAATGCTCTCCTACCTACACAGTAAGCTGAACAAAATATTGGCTTGACAAACTCATAAACATGGTAATTTCCTGGACAGGCTTTGACTCTTATAGGGTGGGATTTGTAAGTACAGCAGCCATTCCATGATGAGACACAGACCTGACGGGTGACCACTCCATCTTCCAGCTGTGGGTGAGGGCCGTTGAGCCACAGTGGGTCACTAGTGCCACACGTGTACTGACTAACACATGATTCTGGCATCTGAGCATTTTGACCATTGTAGAACAGCCTGTACCAGCCATTCCACTCCACATTATAATCACACATGGCCAAGTTATTATGGTCAGTGGCTCTCCAAGGCTCATCCAGACTGGTATAGTTGTAGCAGGGGTCGATACCTGTCTCCATCCCAAGTACTGTTGATTAAAAAAAATAGAAATAGAATTATATAGTGAAGATTAAGTGCATCCAAGTAGAAGGTAAACTTTAAAAGATCTGCACAGCTAATCATGTGAAAATCTACAGTACAATTCATGATAATCATGTCAAATATAAAGATGAATGAATGTACCTGCACAATATACAGGAGCTGGGATTGAAACACTCGGCATGGTAAATTTGTAGACATAATAATTTCCAGGACAAGCTTTGACTTGGATTGGGTCGGATCTGTAGCGACTGCACTGATGATTACGGGAGCCGTAAATTTCACGAGTAACAACTCCATCTTCTAGCCGAGGATGAGAGCCACCAAGATACAGAGCACTATAACCTCCACATGACATGTAAGACATACACCATTCAGGCATCTGAGCACTTGATCCATTAATGAAGAGTCGATACCAGCCATCCCATTCTACACGAGTGTCATCATGTCTATTTACATATCCATTTGTATACCAGTAAATGATTGTGCTTCTCCAGTAGTTGTCGAGTATGCTGTAGTTTTTGCATGGGTTATAATCTGTGTTAGTGAGAGATGAAAACAAGGAACTTTGTGAGGCCTAATTTGATCTATAGTAATAATCATACAGAATTTTAGCCATTTGTACTGTACATGACATGACTCTGTAGTATGATATGAGATGGAAGTTCATACATAAAATGTACCATTTTAATCTGTAATGCAGAATCATTACAAAAAAAAAACAAAAAAAACAGCAAATTATGGATATTTTTAATATTTTAATTCATATATATATTAAGTCACATTTATTTATAGTGCTTTACAGTGATAACAGGAAAATTATTCAACGACACAAACAGAGTTCATGTTGACTGTACAGCAGAAAATAATGTCATTGCTCAGCTGAAGTCAGTGTTGATTCAGTTCCATTGTAAAGATCATCAAGTATTGAATTAGTTAATTTCAACTATAAAGCAGTTCTGCAGAAAACAGCACTGTCATCGTCCAGCTCAGTCAGTTCTCATCCAATACTGTCAGTGCAGTCAAATCAATAATATTTTTGAATATTATATATTAAATTATATACACTGTATACAACTTACTCAAGGTGATACTGGATCCAGTGATTATATCTGGACTCACATTGGAAACCGTTTGTGAAATGGTGCTGACATCTAAAAAGAAGGAAGTTCAAAACATGACTGAAATCATTTTAAATGGTTTCAAAGTCTTTGTTAATAAACGGGAAAAGGTACAGTACCTGTACAGTATCCAGCACACCCAAATTGTGTATTCACAAGTTCATAGACATAGTAATTGTCTGGGCATGCTTTGACTCTGATGGGGTTTGACTTGTATTCACAGCAGCCTCTCAAATGATAACTACCACAGACCTCCCTGATCACCACTCCATCCTCTATCTGAGGGTGAGGATCACTGAGCCACAGATTGATGTATGTGTTACAGGTGAATGAACTAACACAGGTCTCTGGCATCCGGATGTCCATTCCATAGTTGAAAAGCCGGTACCAGCCATTCCAGGGGAAAGAGTTATCACAAATGGAATCTCCACTTTCATTATTGGCTCTCCAGGGACGATCCAGAGACTCATAGTTGTAGCAGGGATCACTGCTGATGCTTTGGAAAGCAACTGTCATGGACAAAAGAGATCTTTGTAAAATACTGTTAAAAAGATGTATTTATATGAAAGACAATTTAGTTTTAGCCCTGACTACAGAGACACTGATGGGTAATTTCATTATTTTGAGCAATCATATTCTAACCAGTGGTTTGCAATAAAACCCAAAAGAAAGAGAGAAAGAAAGAAAAGAAAAATGTGCCATGTATGGATCTGCACATGCACTGCCCTGCAAAGAATGGGTAACACAATTCACTAAAAGTGAGAAGAAAAAAAAAACTGAACCTTTTTTCCTTTTGTCATCTCTGAAGCATCATGTCTCATAAAACGTTCAAAATAGTAAATGTCTGGGAGAAAGAGAAGAGCAGACATATGGACAGTTTTCTGTGCACACACACCCGAAGCACAGCCACGCATACAGAAAGTTTCGATAAAACGTAAACAGTTATGTCGGATGTGCATCAGTGCATTGGATCCCGGCATTCAGTCTTAAAGTGACAGCAGCCTAATAAACTTGCTGCCGTCTGTACCCTTAATATTAATCAAACAACAAAAGACAGAGAAAATCACTCACTGCTCTTTAAGAGGCTGTTTACACGACACCGTTTTCAACTAAAAACAGAAAACTTTTTATGCGTTTTGGCCGTTCATTTACACGACAATGGCATTTTGGTGGCCACTTTTGAAAACGGGTTTCAAAGTGCAAGTTTTTGAAAACGGTCTCTGTGTAAACAACAAAAATGTGAATCTTTGAAAACAATTACGTCATGCACATGCGTATTACGTGTTCAGTCTATAGTGTTTCATCACCATCTAATGGCTTTTTCACGGATTCGTATGAATAGGGATCATTTTGACAATGGTGTCGTCTGTACACAGAAAACTCAAAGGAAAAACTTTTCGTTTTAAGCATATCATTGTCGTGTAAATGTACCCTAATTATTAATTATATTTAAGTTATACAAATAAATATGTCTGAAAAAATAAAGTTGTATGCAAATGATTAAAAAGAATGCATATGTCATTAATTGAAAAGAAGACCATGTGTTCTTCTTTACGAGAAGAGGTTTTATTTCATTTTGAGATAATGTTATATGTCACAGCAGTTAAATCTGTCTGTATTGCATGTTCAAATTTTAATATCATTCATATTAACATAGATGTTTTCTCCAGGAGTAGCCTAATGGGTTTGGAAATTTGAGAGAAATGATTAATTAAGGCATTACAATTGAACTAAACCCATTAGATTTTAGTCGACTAAAATCTTGTGCTATTCAGTCGACTAAAACTAGACTAAAACCAAAACAATTGAGATGACTAAAATATAACTAAAGCTAAATGGCATTTTAGTCAAAAAACTAAATCAAAATTTACTGTCAAAATCAACAGTTACAATAACAGAGTTAGGGGAGAGTTAGAAATGGGTAGGTGTGAGAGAACAACATAGTAGCTAACAGAATGGCTGATGGAATCCAAACCACTGATTCTAACTGGCTAACTCAAGCTTAATTTCATTAAACAATCCACTATGACACATGTAAAATGATCTAAAAAGTATGACAGATAGTCTTGATACCAACATTCAACAAACTCATGTTATCATCACAAAAACCCCAGAGTAAAAGAGTTAAAACCTGTTCACACCAAGGACGATAACTAAAAAGTTTTAATAATCGTTCTAATTCTATGAGAATAGCAGAGTCCACACCACAACTATGACGACACAGAGAGGAACAATTTTGTTTGAGTCACTTTCAGAATGATTTTTTTCCAGCTGATGAATGATAAAAACATTGACAACCAATTAGAATCCATGTGGCTTGAATAAGCTTTAGAATTTAAAGCAGCAGACAATATTGGAGTGCATGCTAATATAGTCTTCATTATAGTCTAGTTATCGTTCTTTGTGTGAACAAGCCTTTGAAACTTCACCTGCACAGTACATAGGCCTGAGGGCTGATATGTTGGGTTTGAGAAATTCATAGACGTAATAATTTCCTGGACAGGCTTTAACTTGGATGGATGTGGATCTGTAGCTGCCACAATCACTGTTCCAATATGTTCCCAGGACTTCACGGGTCACCACTCCATCCTCAAGTGTTGGATGAGAACTGCTGAGATACAGTGCAGTTTCACCACCACATCCCACATAACTCACACACCACTCAGACATCTGGGCACTTTCTCCATTCAAATACAGCCGATACCAGCCACTCCATTCAACACGGGTGTCATCATATCCAGAGGATTGGCTTTGCCGTATGTCTCTCCAGGATTCATCAAGAGTTTTATAATCATAGCATGGATCAGAGCTGGAAGTTACAGGTTCTGAGATAATAAAGACAAACCAACAACCATGATGATACATATGCATTCATTGCACTGCAAAAAAATGATTTTCTTCCTCAGTATTTTTCTTATTCTTGCTGGGTTTTACAGTACATCTGCATTAGGCTTGTTATAGTAGCACTTGTTTGTATTTGTACTCTAAAAATACTAAAATCACTAAAGTGGCTTTGAATAAATCTTAAAAGTAAATGCTTATTAATAAAGTGAAAATAAGGGATTCTTTTAATAGTTATTGTGTCTTTGCTTAAAAATGTGATTATAGCTGTCACATCTATCTTCTATCTTTGGATAGTTTGAGTTTTTCTGTTCCTGCTCTGACCAGCAGGTGAAGTCTGGTGTCACTGTTCTGCTGTCAATCATGGATCATTTCTCCTGTTCATCATTCTCAAAAGTACTGTAAGCCTAGGCCGTAGAGTTGGTTATTGTCCTTTTCTTTTAATTTTGCCTGACATTTGAGTCTGTTTTAAAGGGATGGTTCACCCTAAAATGGAAAATTAAGTCATCATTTACTAGCCCTTGTGTTGTTCTAATATTATTTTATGGACCACAAAAGGAGAATGTTTTAAAAAATGTCCCGCTTGTGCTTGTCCATATACTGGCAGTGAATAGTGACCAGCATCAAGCTTTTTAAAAAAGAAGCAAAGGAATCAACGGTCCAATGCGTCACGTGCCATATATTCCAAGTGTTCTGGGGGTATACGATAGGTTTTAGTGAAAAACAAACCGGAATTTAATGTATTATTTTACAAAATTCTTGACCTTGGCCATTGGGCTTCTCTGCATGGCTGCACGACATGCGCATTTGCGAGACTTTATTAGCGCCGCAGTTTACTCCGTGTCGCCCCGAAAAAGTACACAAGTTATGAGAAATCAAAATTGACAAAAATTGCAAACTATTCCTTTAAGCGTTCTCTTTTAAAACTGTGCGCCTCTTTAAAACTCTTTTAAAACTGTCTTTTAAAACATTTTTTTTATAAATAGCCTCTGTTTCTATGTCTACTGTGAGATATGAGCAATTACAACATGAACATACTGTATAAAGTCACATTTGTGAAAAATAAGTATGGAATTAAAAAAAAAAAAGTTGCAATTATGAGAAATAAGGTTGCGTTTGTAAAAAATAAAATAAAACCAATCTTTTATTTATTTATTTACTTATTACTCAAGAAAAGGCAGAAGTGGATTTCCATACATTGGATGCAATTGTCCGGGTAATCATTTTGCTATGATAACTGACTGACATGTTTTTCCATCATATTGCCGTTGCTGATCTGATGAACTCCTGACAGTAGCAGTGAAAGTCTGTTTTAGTAATCACCACGTGAGCTGGATCACTCACTGTAGGAATACATTATTGTTTGGCAATAGTAAATTAGTGATCCGCCAACAGCAAATTTGATGTCACAGGTGGAAAGAGATTTACATTGTTGTTTAAACAGAACTTTAAGAGTATGTAATCATTCATAGGCACATGAATGCTGCTACCTACAGAATGACCCCCAAAAATGTATAAATTCTAGACCACAAATGTTAAAAAGAGGTGCTCTACCAACAGAAGAGGAGGTGCAATCAAAAAATCAAAATGCATGAACTGAAAAAAGGTGCAACACTCACTCTTACAGCATTCTAACTAGTGTAGTCAAAACAACCGGTACTTCGGTACCAAGTCGGTACTGAAATTTTGAAAATGTGACTATACCAGCATTTCTGTAGTACCGTTAGTACCGAGAATCCGGGTATATTCGGTACCCACTGATAGGTAGGCTATTTTACGTGAATATGACACAAGTGAAGCACAAAGCTTTGTTTACAGAAGAAATAGGCTAGTTAACAATTAAATGTGACATCGCAGCCATGGAAACATTTTGGTTCATGCAGAATGAGAGAGGTACGAGAGTCCATACTTTTAAGAGTTGTCGGCTTTGCATTCTGTTTTGTGAATCACAACCTGGTCACCCGATTAGCAGAGAATTTAACAATATTCCATTAGTTATTACACTGAACATGGAATCTTCGTTTCTTTTCCCAAATCTCCACTCATGCAGGGGATTATAAACGTTTCTTCCTTTGGTTCGCTTAGGCCTATTATATTCGCATTCTTTACTGTGGTAAAGTAGAAAAAACACTGTAGGACAGAAACCTTTTTGCTTGCATGTCAATTCTATTTAACACAGTTAGACTTCATAAGGCGCGTCTAGTTTATTTGTATAGCGCGTTTCTCTGGCAGCGCAAAATCAAACATAGCCTGAATGTCTGATGATAAAACTCGCTCTTCAGACCTTTTACAACAAGTGTCAGTTGCTTGTAACATCAGGAGATAACATGAAGATATTATTAAAGAGAAATGGTCTCTTTCCTGCTCGTGTCCCACATCCCTCTCAAAGAGCAGAGCGGCTATATGACGCATCTTTGTGTGGAAATAAAAAACGAATGTTTTTTAGAATAATATTTAACTTTCTTATTATTTAGATTACCATTATTTACTGATATTTATTTCATAGTTTTACAGGCTGTAGTGTGTCGTTTCACTAAAGGAATAGCTAAAATAAACACGCACGTCTGTTTCAAAATGGATGTTCGAGCATTTGTTTATTTAGGCCTATTTTTTATATTTCAAAATTTATGTATTTCATTGATATATACACACACACACAAACATACACACACACACACGCTCCAAATATTTATATGTATGATAAACATCATATTTAATATGTTTTTAAATATAGGCTAGTTAAATAAAAGAGTAAAATAGTTCCAACATATTTTCCTGTGGTACCGAGAACCGTAAAAATTTTACTGGTATTGGCACCGACTACTGGAATTTTGGTACCGTGACAACACTAATTCTAACTTTATATATAGTTAAAGTTAGAATAAAGTTAAAGCGCTGTAAGAGTGAGTGTTGCACCTTTTTTCAGTTCATAAGTTCTAGACTGCAAAATTAGGCTCTTTCGCTATATGAATTATTCATACTACATTTCTTTAATTTCTACATTTTTAAAGCAAAGGATGAAAAGAGGAAAAATTGAAGATTAGATGAAGTGAAAGAATGGTTGTATGTGTTGTTTGTCCAATAGTTATTTTTAGATAAATAATTTAGTCATTTAACATGTCAGATTCACCGTAAACACTCACCATTAATCAGCAGCAGTAGTGACACACAAAGTGAGATCAGAAACCTCATTGTGATGAACGGCACCTGCACACACATATACAACTATGCACACACATGAAA
This sequence comes from Ctenopharyngodon idella, assembly GCF_019924925.1. Lineage (NCBI taxonomy): Eukaryota > Metazoa > Chordata > Actinopteri > Cypriniformes > Xenocyprididae > Ctenopharyngodon > Ctenopharyngodon idella. The sequence continues at coordinate 28,924,732 of NC_067231.1, forward strand.
TAGGTTATATATTATTAATATATATTAATATATATATATATATATATGTATATATATATTAATTTTATTGTGCATATTTGTAAAAACAACTCAAATGATAGTGTACACAGCGATTTATATCAATTTAGATCCATCAAAAGCCAATGGCATTAAGAGTGATTTGATAAAATGAAGAGAAAATGCAGAGAAGTAACTTTACCTGAAGTCAGAGCAAACTCAGTGAGATTCTCTCTTCAGCAGCTCAATACAGTGATGCTGAACTGCAGCTCTCACTATCTTGCCTTTAATAAATGGGTGGATCATTACTGGAACTAGAACTGGTTTTTCATGTTTCATGTGACAAGATATTTGTTATGCGGTGAACATGCGGTGTGATAAGGAAATTTCCAGGTTGTAAAACACAGAGGCAAGCATTCTCAAGACACACAGAAATAAACAGCCCACCGGCCAGCCTGCAGGAGGATCTGACGAGCGGTCGTCCTGGGGAGCGTTAATAGTGCACTCTCTGGAGTGCCTGGAAGAGCATGTTACGCCTCCGTACATTCCGACAGGGACAGAAACACTTTATTTGGAACTTTATTTTACCAGGAAGTGTACAAATCTTCTTCCACCAATCTGTTCCATTTTGCAACAACATGAGTAGAAACACAATCATTAAGAAAGAGAAGAAAAATCTCTCTATTTTTTTAATGTAGATTTAAAACACATTCTACCTACATACATGTCAGCTGGGTTTGGAAGAGGTATTTCAGAAAACTAGCTCTTAACATAATGACATCTAAGAATTGGCTGCATGTCGACATTAGCATGGCTAATTGGTGTTTTGTGACAACACAATAATTTGGTTATTTGAGCAAATGCTGAATTGCACCCTGTCTTAATCTTCGGTAACACTTTATTTCGACAGTCCACTTCAGACGTTCTACTAACTATAAGTAACTTTGCAACTACAGGTCAACTAACTCTCATTAGAGTATTAGTAGACTATCTGCTTAATATCCGCTAACACTTTATGTTGACAGTCCTCCAACAGATATTTGACTGACTATAAGAAACTTTGCAATTACATGTCAACTTATTCTCAACTTATTTTACCAAGACTGAAATAAAGAATTATAACCTGCAATGAAACAATAAAACACACTAATCTGAAGATGGGATCTACGAGAAAGAGAACAGGACAGTCTACTAATACACCGCGTTCCAAATTATTATGCAAGTGACATATCAGTAAGATTTCAGTACAATAAACATTCAGATTTTAGTTTTTCTAAGAAAATGTTTGTTTGTTTGTTAATTTATCCATGTCTTTTTAGATAACTGGTATCAATCTCAGACAAAACAATTTGCCAGGTCTATGGAAACCCTACTTAGATGTTGTTCCACATTATTAAGCAGGTCACAGTTCCCATGCAATATGGGGAGGAAGAAAGATCTTTCTGAAGATGAAAAGCATGAAATGGTCCAATGTTGTGCAAAAGGCATGAAAACAACTAATATTGTGTGAAAAATGCTTTACTCACCCCCAAGCCATCCTAGGTGTATATGACTTTCTTCTTTCTGATGAACACAATCGGAGTTATATTAATAAATATCCTGATGCTGTATAATGGCAGTGAATGGGACAAACGAGTTTGAAGCTCAAGAAAGTGCATCCATCCATCATATACGTACTCCACACGGCTCCGGTGGGTTAATAAAGGCCTTCTGAAGCGAAGTGATGCGTTTGTGTAAGAAAAATATCCATATTTAACAAGTTATAAAGTAAAATATCTAACTTCCGCCAGACCACCTTCCGTATTCAATTTACGAAGAAATCGTAACTGACGTAGCTTAAGTTACCCTTTTTTGTAATTTGACTATGGAAGGCGTATGTAGCGTAAGCGTTTTAAACTGAGAGAGGCATTACATTTTCTTTGTAAGTTGAATACGGAAGGCGGTCTGGCAGAAGCTAGATATTTTACTATATGTACAGTTGCAAGAAAAAGTATGTGAACCACTTGCAGAATCTGTGAAAATGTTAATAATTTTTGCAAGTAATTTCTGCAAGTGGTTCACATACTTTTTCTTGCAACTGTATACTATATATATTTAACACATTTGGCAGCAACATATTTAAGAGTCAAACAAAATGTAGATTCACTACTGACACTTTTGCTGATCATATTATAAGATCAGTTTATTATCTGTAATATTTCGCTGTCAATTCCAAACCTGATTAGTAACAGTAAAGTTATTCTACAAGAGTGTCTGGTCCCACCTGGATCAACTACTACAATCTCACAACATCTTTACCTAGCACAGATCAAATACTATCCAGACTCAAATACTTCATGCCACTGGAAATCACACCATCACTCACCTTCATATAGAACAAAGGAAATAATTTCATTGCAATAATGGCTAACAATTTTGCACCTTAACAAAAAACTCTAATGTGCATAGAACATAGCTACAGTCACACATCAATTGATTTAATTTCTGACTGCAGATGTAGGATTCAAATTCCACCTGCAGGCTCTAAATGAGTCCTATTCAGCAAATTCAGCAAACACGATCTGCCATCTCTCTTTCAATGAAGTCCATTCTGACTAAATGAACTGTAACTTAGCGAATAGGCCTACTTGTCACACAAACATGAGATATTGAAATGTCAGGTTTTAAATAATGTAAGTCAAATCGAAAACAAATATTCTGTTTATGTAATCTGTTTGAAAAAAGAGAGAGACGTTCACAAGTCACCTCATTATCCACAAATGTGGCCACGCTCACAGAGAGCGCGCACTATTCAAAGGCAAATTCTGAAACGATCCATGCAAACAGAGTCAACGCCCACATCAGCTCAAAAAAACGTATCAAGTTTAGGCAGATTCATGTACTTTCAGGGCCGGCCCTAGCATTTCGGAGGCCCTAAGCAGATTTTCAAAAAGGGCCCCCACTGACACCTTATTGTAAAATGTCCAATCTGCCCCCCTTCACTCACTTAACACGCTTAACATAGCTTAATATGTTTTTAAGCAAATGAAAAAAGCACAAATGTCAGGGCATGTCAAAACTTATCCAGGGCACCAAAACCCCCTCAGTCCCCAGCATTCTTTGGAATTTTTTCCTTCAATTGGAAATCATTGCATGTCTAACCCTAACTGGCTTGTGTGACTCTAAAACTTGACATCCTGTTTGATCAAATTGCAAAAGCATTGACTGCAACATGAGCAAATTCAAATGTTTACATTCAAGGGTTACATTCAGGAATATTTGAATTATTTGAATAAACATGAATCTGATTGTGTTTCTTCTTGTAGCACACCCTCTTGAGTAAATAAGATATAGATTATATTACCCATGTAAATGACTGAGTAATTTTTTTTTATGATTGCCGAGCTACATGAGATAAGAAAACAGTTAGAAACCCAAAACCAGTATATCACCAGGGCACATTCATTAAAATGGCATTAGACAAGATGCATGTAAAACTGTGCAATTTTTTATTTTTTTTTGGTACTAAACTAAAAGAGGGTCAGGACACTCATCAGAGGAACAAGTAACACCATCAGAGAACCACACAGACAAGAAGCCTCAGATACCTTCACTTGGTCTGGGACCCACTTATCTGTGAACGGGAATATAATGCAGTGAAATGTATTAATGACAGAAATCATCAAAAACCTTTATTATAAATAATTAAAATAAATGAAATGTTCACCTGTGTTCCCTTCAGACAACATCAGAGGACCCATGGATATGGAAGCACTGTCATGGAAGTCCAGAGACCTGCCCTCTCTCCGCTGGTGTCCAGAGTCACAGTCCTGATAGAGAAAAGAGCAAAATCCAGCTGTGTGAATCCCTGTTAAATATCACTGAACAAACATGAAACATAAAGGAGAGCACAAAGTCTCCAGCAGAGAGCAGCCAAAACATGTATTTTAGCAGCCTTACATACTGACACTGAAGCATTTGATAAAAGTTCTAATATAGAATTTAACAGTCATTTTTATATATTTAAGGTGATCAATTACATTTAATAACAATTACTCATAAAACATCATTAACATTGTGAGAGGTTTTGTAATCTCACCATTGAGCAGCGATTGCTTGACAGAAGGCAAAGGTGAACAGCACAGTGCAGGTAAAGCTTAGTGGAGTTTGCAGTGAAGATGAACATCCTGAAGGAGAAACGGCTGGATGTCGAGATGCCGTTCTGCAGCAGCTCCACTGTGTCCTCTTTTGGATTGGGACACCTGAGAATATCAATAATGAAAAATTCTTTCATTTGAAACAGTCAATACAAAGTGATTTTTTGTTCAAAATGAAATTTTGTGCTTTAATTCTGAAAAACTGAAAGACAAATCACATAAGACAATCCTAAAAGTTGTATAATTAATTTTATTCAGTCAATAGTGTTACACTGAGTGAAGGCTAAGCTTAAAGAAATAGGGGGGAAAAAAGCCCTGCTTTACTCTGAAATGATGAGATCCCAGCGGAGGCTGTAATCAGGATCATTCACAGGTGTAGCCCAACACGTGTCCAACACCAGGGCAAACTGGCGGCTGTCGACCCCCTCAACACGAACTTCCACATGCATCTCCTGGTTGAGCTCTGCATCCACTGCACCAGTGAAGGGCCGGGTAAACTCATCATCCTGATATGGAATCATCCGGACACGATATTTGTCTTCACCAGCGGGAAGAGTCTTGTGCACAATGCTGATGAAAACAGAATAAAGTTCTATGTACATAATTTGCCACAACAATATTTAGAAATTTAGATATGTTAAGAGCACATCATATATCTTGTACATATATTTACTCATTTTTATACTGTACATAAGTTTTTCCTGCTTAAAAGATTCTCACCTCTCCAGTGGGTTGATTTCCACATTCATGGAAAGTGTTTGTGTTTGAGGATAAACACAGCTGAAAGAAAGCTTCAGGATTTTCTCTCTGCTGATGAAACCTTCTGACCTCGCTGTCCCCAGAATAAAGTTATCATAGATGAAGTGGGTGCCGTTAGCCTGATGAAACATAGATATAATATTTGAACGTCAAATATTTTACTAAAGTGTTAATGGGGGTTCCAACTCTCACACAACTGAAACTGTTCTCATGCAGTGAAAAAATGAACATCACAGAGCAAAGAGGACACAGAAAACACGACGACAGACAAGACAGAGCAGGCAGCAGTGAGTTATTCAGAGATCAGATGAAACACACAACTCTATTAAATTTTTATTTTTCCCATGCATGCTAAGTAGTCAGCCTTTCTCCCTCTCATCTCAATTATTTTACATCATCTCAAGATAGAAACACAGTACCAGTTATTGTACCATGTAAACATTATAACATGTTGTCAGTAAATCTATTGAAATTCTGTTGAGTTACCAAATGTTTTGACAATCACAATAAACTTGATGCAGGGAATAACTCTCCACAGAAATAATTCTCACTCCAAGCTGAACTCATAAGTTATCAGCCCTTCATTATAATATTATATATATAATATTATTGTCAAAAAGACAACTGGCATCACACATATGATAAAAAAAAAAAAAAAAGTATATATAATTTGAGTTTTTTTTTTTTGTTTTGTTTTTTTTTTTAAATCAAACATTCAGTGACAGTTTGAGATGATATGCATTTCTTTAGCACTGTATGTGATATATCCTACCACAAGATTTGTACCACAGATGTGTTCATCATTATCAAAATGGAATTCCACTCTGCCATTCCGGACTGTTCCTTTACAGTTGGGATCATTGAGGTGTAAGTCATCAGCTGGAAAACCAGCCTCAAAGAGCTGACAGCGAGACACAGACATGGAGCCAGAGCTGCTTTCACAGGTTTCTGAGGAATCTGAGAGAGACAGAGAAAAAAAAGATAATTAATGGCTGAAAAATTGTATATTTTAATTTAGTTCTGGAATGATACCAACCAAAAGAGTCAGAATGTGGTTGTGGTGTGTGATGGTCTTTTTCACATAAACAGCCATAAACACCATTTTTCATCCCACACCTTTCATCCTCAGAGCAGCTGAACTCAGAACAGGGATCTCTCACATCTAAGAGAAGCACAAATAGATGAAATAAAGTACAAAACAACTCCACACATTGTATGTTCCAGTAGCATCTGAGTTAATGAAAAGTAGGACTTGAGCCACTACTAAATTAACATCCTACTTTTATATTGAAATAACATGAACTTTGTCTCTTCTCTTCTCACAGACACAAATAATCATCCACAGCGCCCTTCAATAAGCCACAGGAACCCAATAGCTTCTCAGAAACAGCCCAAACTCTCACTGCTAGCTTTTCTAACATGACATGATGACATAGTTCTGCAACTATAGATTTAACACACTATATTACATGCATCACAGACACATACTGTAACACTGATCTGATTCGCTTATGTAAAACAATGATCTCACAGATAACAGCACATTATATTACCAGCTGTAGTGTCAGTGGTTGTAGTTTTTGTGGTTGTGCTTTCAGTTGTATTTCCTGTGGTTGTAGTTGTCTCTGGTATGACAGTAGTATAGGTAGTGTTTATCCTTACTGGAAACAAGGATAAATACATTTAGTCATTGGTGGAGTAATGGATTCTATGGTTGCGATTGTCTCTACTGTTGTAGATGCTAAAGGGATGGATTGACTTGTGCCATCTGGTATTAGGAAAATTTTATATCAATAAAAATAATTTTAAAACAAAATCCAGAGTAAGTAAATGGCTAAACAACTAAAGGACAAGTTAGTAAATGTTCACCTGCACAGTAAGCTCCACACAACAGTGGCTTGAGAAACTCATAAACATAGTAATCTCCTGGACAGGCTTTGACTCTTATAGGGTGGGATGTGTAGTTACAGCAGTGATCCCATGATGAGACACAGACCTGACGGGTGACCACTCCATCTTCCAGCTGTGGGTGAGGGCCGTTGAGCCACAGTGGGTAATAAGTGCCACACATGTTCTCATTAACACATGATTCTGGCATCTGAGCATTTTGACCATTGTAGAACAGCCTGTACCAGCCATTCCACTCCATTTCATAATCACATTTCAACATAGAGTTAGAATAAGAGTTGTCAGTGGCTCTCCAAGGCTCATCCAGACTTGTATAGTTGTAGCAGGGGTCGACACTTGGAGTGGAGAAAGATACTGTTATGGTAAAAGTAGAAAGAGAGCATTATATACATAAAAATAAATGTGTTCAAGATAAGTATACATTAATCTTCAACAGGAATACATTAGTAGTTGTCATATGTGAGCCTGCAATGTCAAACATAAATAAGAGTGAATGTACCTGCACAATATACAGGAGCTGGGATTGAAACACTCGGCATGGTAAATTTGTAGACATAATAATTTCCAGGACAAGCTTTGACTTGGATTGGGTCGGATCTGTAGCGACTGCACTGATCATCACGGCAGCCATAAATTTCACGAGTAACAACTCCATCTTCTAGCCGAGGATGAGAGTCACCAAGATACAGAGCACTATAACCTCCACATGACATGGAAGGCAAACACCATTCAGGCATCTGAGCACTTGATCCATTAATGAAGAGTCGATACCAGCCATCCCATTCTACACGAGTGTCATCATGATCAAATATGTATCCATACATAGACCAGTAATTGAGTGTGCTTCTCCAGTGGTTGTCAAGTATGTTGTAGTTATTGCACGGGTCATAATCTGTGTTAGATGGAAACCAAAACAAGTTATATTTCAAAGGTATATTTCAATGATGAACTTCACGAGTGTGAATCTGAATCAGTCAAACACAGTAAAAATCATGAGATTCTTAAGTCACTCATAACATGACTGTGTAATGATGCTACACATTTATGGAAAAAGGTCACTTTTTACTGTAACAGAACTTTCATTGCAATAGATAATTGAAGAAGAAGTGAATTATAAATTATTGTGAATAACCTCATTCATATATATATATATATATATATATATATAATTATTTACAACTTACTTAAGGTGATACTGGATCCAGTGAATATATCTGGACTTACAGTGGAAACTGCCTGTGAAATGGTGCTGACATCTAAAAAGAAGGAAATTCATGTCATGACAGAAATCATTTTAAAAGCTTTGAAATACTTAAATGAGAAAAGCACAGTACCTGTGCAGTATCCTGTACACCACAATGCTTGATTCACAAGTTCATAGACATAGTAATTTCCTGGACACGCTTTCACTCTGATGGGTCTTGACTTGTATTCACAGCAGTCTCCCCAATAAATACCACAGACCTCCCTGATCACCACTCCATCCTCTATCTGAGGGTGAGGATCACTGAGCCACAGATTATAGTATCTGCTACAGCTGTTTGGCCTAACACAGGTCTCTGGCATCCGGATGTCCATTCCATAGTAGAAAAGCCGGTACCAGCCATTCCAGGAGAAAGAGTTATCACAAATATATTCTCCACTTTCATTGTTGGCTCTCCAGGGACGATCCAGAGACTCATAGTTGTAGCAGGGATCACTGCTGATGCTTTGGAAAGCAACTGTCATGGACGAAAAGAAAAAATACTTTAATGTAGTAGATGGCTTTTAAGACTTTAAAAGTTTAGTTAGCCCAAAAATGAAAATTCTGTCATTAATTACTCACCCTCATGTCGTTCCACACCCGTAAGCCCTTCATTTATCTTCAGAACAGTTAAGATATTTTTGATATCTGCATCAACAGCAAGTTAATTTACACTTTCAAACACCTAGAAAGGTACTAAAGACGTATTTAAAACAGTTCATGTGAGTACAGAGGTTCAACCTTAATATTATAAAGCGAAGAGTATACTTTTTTGTGACTTTATCAAACTGCCAAAGTCACGTGATTTCAGTAAACGAGGCTTCGTTACGTCATAAGTGTTTAGAAACATTTTGTCTTTAGTAGTCTTTAGTCAATATGTCTTTAGTAGCTTTCTGGGTGTTTGAAAGTATAAATTAACTTGCTGTCAATGGAGGACTCACTGAGCCATCAGATTTTATCAAAAATATCTTAATTTGTGTCCCGAAGATGAACGAAGGTCTCACGGGTGTGGAACGACATGAAGGTGAGTAATTAATGACAGAATTTTCATTTTTGGGTGAACTATCCCTTTAAATAAATAAATGCCACTGAAACTTATTAAAGTAACTTTTTTCCAAACACTTTCTACTTTCTACAAATTTAAGTCGCATTTAAAGGCTAAAAATAATAATTCTTAGGTTGAGTTTCCCAAAGACTGAAAACGTTCTTTCAGAACATTCATTGTTCTGTTTGTTTGAGGATTCATTTGATTCATTTGTCTGCTCAAGAATCCTGTGGGGAACCTGTTCAGTAAATATTGTACTGATTCTGTTAGGAATAATAATGACACACTGCATGTTTAAGTTCTGTTTAAATAAACTGAATAACATTTACATAGCCTTTCTAGAAAATACTAACTGTATACATGTTACTAACAAAAACATCTTTTTAAAACACAGCCTAGAACTTCACCTGCACAGTACATAGGCATGGGGGCTGATATGATGGGTTTGACCAATTCATAGACGTAATAATCTCCTGGACAGGCTTTGACTTGGATGGATGTGGATCTGTAGGCTCCACACTGATGGGAATACGGCAACCCCAACTGTGTAGTAGTACCCACGACTTCAAGGGTCACCACTCCATCCTCAAGTGTTGGATGAGAACCGTTGAGATACAGTCCAGTTTCACCACCACATCCCACATAACTCACACACCACTCTGACATCTGGGCACTTTCTCCATTCAAATACAGCCGATACCAGCCACTCCATTCAACAAGGCTGTCATCATATTCATAGTAGAGATGCTGTCTTATGTCTCTCCAGGATTCATCAAGAGTGTGATAATCATAGCATGGATCAGAGCTGGAAGTTTTTGAATCTGAGAGAGTGAAGAAAAAGGGACAGTCTGTGATGAAACATATAGCCAATTACAGAATGTTTCAGATGTCTCACTAATAGAAACACCTGATTCAACTCATCAGCTTCTTAGTGTGTTGAATAGGGATACACTGAAAACATTCTGGGAGTCCAGAGGACTGGAGTTGAGAAACTCCACATTATAGTTTAGGATTTGAACCCAGCTCCCTTACTTTAAATAAAATACACCACTAGACTGTCATTTCTCATTGTTGGTGCCCCTTCAAAAAATAATAATAAAAAAAGTGCATGAGGACCCTGATTTTACATGTTTAATAGACTAATGATTAAGCATGATTTAATATTGGGATATTATTCTGTCAATTCACAGATTATAAAACACTCACCATTAATCAGCAGCAGTAGAGACACACACAGTGAGATCAGAAACCTCATTGTGATGAACGGCACCTGCACACACATATACAACATGAAACATTGTGCAGGTTCGTAAGAACGACTTAAATTATAATGCTCACAGATATTTATATAAAATAACATAAATAATCAGTCAAAAGCCTAGTCATTTGAGCCCAACAGTATAAAATGAAGAGAAATATCTTTACCTGAGGTCAGACGATCAAACTCAGGGAGATTCTCTCTTCAGTACAGTGATGCTGAACTGCAGCTTTCACAATCTTATCAGTGCCTTTAATAACTGTGGGTGGATCATTACTGGAAAAGGGAGTAATCTCTAAACAATACCTTGAAGATGTGTTTCATTTCTTTTCATCTTGTTAGAGATTGTATCGGTGCTTGCCATTTAATCATTTGACTTCATTGTGCAGCTCTGTTGTGTACTGACTGCTCTGATATTACAGTGAAAACAATAGTTAATGTATGTTGACCTAAAATCAGATCATGTTCCTATTAATCTGGATCAGTAAGATTCCCAGCAACAATGTATAAATATATAATACAATCATGACATGAGAAGGTGCAACACTTTGGAAATTTCAAAATGAAGGTGTGACCATCAGACAATGAAATGCTTTGTTAATAATTATCAGCAGAGTTGCAAAAAACAGGTTGAGAAGAAAAGACTGTAAAACACTTTGAGAACGAAGGCAAAGAATTAAATGTGAAACAACCAGGAATCCTTTAGTCTTCAGTGTCACCATTTTCCAGAACTGAAACCTACCTGGAAGTAGTATAAGAAGTATAAGGTGTCCATTTCTCTGAGACAGAGAACTGCCTAATTATTATACACAACTGAATAAAAGGCATTTTTAGACCTCATCAACAATTAAATATCACCTATAAATGATTATATTCAATCTTCATTAATTGGTAACACTTTATAATAACTGCACACTATGAAGCATTAGTTAAGCATTAGTAAATAGTTAGTTCATCATTTATAAAGCATTAATAGACATTAATAAGCAGTTTATAAATACACCTATAAATGCTTTGTTCTTGATTTATAAGCATATCTATAATGTGTTTAATAATTGTACTTTCATACTTAATTTAGAAATGATAAATTGATCATTAATAAAGTATTACATTATTTACAAACCAGTTATTTAGGAGTTGTCAGTGGTTCATAAGATCATTTAGGAAATGTAAGTAAATAATTAATAAACTATTTAAACGCACATTTATACATCTTATTATTTAGACATATAGTAATAGTTACTCAGTGTGTTAATAAATGCTTTATTAATACATGTTCCTACTGTAATTCATGATTAATCTGGGTAGTTATAAAACATTTAGAAGTGGTCAGTGAACTATTTTTGTGAGCTCATCTAAAGTGAGGACTATTCATGCCTCGTAAAGCTTTATAAAGGAGATTTAAAGGCTCAGTGATCTTCTGCACTGCTGTTCTCTAATGTTTTAAAGTTAGTACTGAGGTAGTTTTGACACTATGAAATATTTTATTACATTATTATTGTTTTATAAAAAACATTATTTGTTGTATTTTGGCACTCCTTTAATCCAGTGTTGGCACTGGTAATTTTTTATTCAGCAATGTTTACACTACAGAAATTTATTTTTTATATCAGATTGCAAAAGCTTAGTTTCATTTTACTGCACAGTTATTTTTTCTGGAGGAGTACAGGGATTTTTATTTCTTTGAAATTGCAGAGGTTTACTTTTAATCAAGTTACCTATCGTAAAGTTTCATTTTTTTTTTTTCCTTGAAATAAATATTTCTATGTTCTGTATCTCTTAAATCTCCTTTATAAAAGCTTTACGAGGCATGAATAGTCCTCACTTTAGATGAGCTCACAAAAATAGTTAACTGACAACTACTAAATGTTTTATAACTACTTGAATTAATCATGAATTGCAGTAGAAATTTGTGTTAATAAAGCATTTATTAACACACGGAGTAACTTCTACTATATGTCTAAATAATAAGATGCATAAATGTGCATTTAAATTGTTTATTAATAATTTACTTACACTTTCTAAATGATCTTATGAACCACTGACGACAACTAAAGAACTGGTTTGTAAATAATGTAATACTTAATTTAGAAATGATAAATTGGTCATTAATAAAGTATGAAAATACATTTATTCAACACATTATAGATATGCTTATAAATCAAGAACATAGCATTTATAGGTGTATTTATAAACTGCTTACTAATGTCTATTAATGCTTTATAAATGATGAACTAACTATTTACTAATGCTTCATAGCGTGAGTTATTCTAAAGTGTTACCCATTAATTCTTGATACTTACTGCATTATGTCCCTATCATATGCTATGATATTCTGGATAAAATATAAATATATTGTTTGCTTGTTTGTTTTTTAAAGATGGTGCTGCACTTATAAAATATAAAATGCACATTTTCAGAAATATAGCAGCTTGATGTTTCTTTACTTTTTGCAACTGAAATGGTTAAAAATCTAAAAAAAAAAAAAAAAGATTTCTTGGGAACATTGTTTTATTTGGGTATGAATTGAAATGTCTTTTTTCCTTTCTAAAACAAATCTCTGGTTTGCATCACTCTAAAATATGATCCAATTACACAAATCAGTTTCAACAATTAAAAAGATGGGTAAAAATACCAAAGTAATGAAATTGATGTCTTCATCTTGTTCATGGACCCGATCATATTTCTATTTCTGAAAGTCTGTTATAGATATGCTACCTTGAACTGCAACATAAGCATTTAAATTTTTTAAATAAGTTATAGGACTGAAAGGAATTGTAGAACAGGAATGATCCATTTAATGTTTTGCATAATTTGAACAAACATGCATTTGTTATTACAGCATGTCATCTTAAGTAAAAAATTAATGACTAACATAGTACATAGAAATTGTGAATGATTAATTGATTGAATAATTCATTAATAATTAAATAATATTTGGTGCTTGTAAGTAAACAAACAAAGGATACATATCATCTGTGACAAAGAAACAATTAGAAACTCAAAACCAGTGTGTCATCAGTGCCACATTCATTAAAATGGCATCAGACAATATGCATGTACATTCTGCCCTTTTTGTGGTACAAAACTAAAGGTGTGTCAGGACACTCATCAGAGGAACAAGAAACACCATCAGAGAACCACACAGACAAGAAGCCTCAGAGACCTTCACTTGATCTGGGACCCACTTATCTGTGAACAGGGAATATAATGAAATGCAGTGAAATATAATGTATTTACATAGAAACTTTTATTTAAAAATGATTAAGATAAATGAAATGTTCACCTGTGTTCCCTTCAGACAACATCAGAGGACCCATAGATATGGAAGCACTGTCATGGAAGTCCAGAGACCTGCCCTCTCTCCGCTGGTGTCCAGAGTCACAGTCCTGATAGAGAAAAGAGCAAAATCCAAGTGTGTGAATCCCTATTAAATATCATTGATATTTAAATCACAGTTCACAGTGCATCAGGTTTTCTTTGTGAAAGGAGTGCACAAGAGTGTTCTGCAGTGGAAAGCCAAAACAAGCATTTTAGCAGCCTTACATACTTACACTAAGGCATTTGATTAATTTAAAGCTACACTATGTAACTTTGTTGTTCTATATTAGCTACATTTTTAATAATTACTGAGCTCATTGTGAATCCATCTTCCAAACAGTGTTTTTGACTTGCCCTGAATCACTATGGTAAACCTACAATAATACCACATTCATATATAATAATTTGTTTTAGGAGTTCGAAACAGCTTGCCAAAGCAAACTTTCCAGAAACATTCGCTCCGGCTGGTAAACATCTTCGTACTACCATTGGTCCGTGGCAACTACATAATAGGTAGGTGTGGCTCTGCCTTCTTTGACATGGAAATCTTCTCTGGTTCATTTCTTCTGTTTAGTCTGTCGAGGTCAGATGTGAGTGAAAACAATCTCACTAGAGAGCTGCTTTATAGCAGAATCTGAAGTTGTAATTCAATCTATTGTATAATGTGATTATATAAATGAACATGATGTGACTTCACTGGAGTGCTGAATTACAGAGCTCATGCAAACAAGTCCACATCGCTATGATCAGATGCTTTCTTAACAGCTGTTTTCTCACCGCTGTTATTTTTGTTGTACTTTTATTTTCTTATTGAGAGGAAAGCGTGCAGCACATACACTGATGATCCAAAACATTATGACCACCCTGCCTAATATGCTGTTGGTCATCCACATGCTGCCAACCCATCGAGGCATGGACTCTACAAGAGCCCTGAAAATGTCTGGCAACAACACGTTAGCAGCAAATCCTTTAAGTCCTGTAGTTTGCGGGGTGGAGCCACCATGGATCAAACTTGTTGGCAGTGTGTGCAGTGTGGCAGGGTGCATTATCCTGCTGATAAGAGGTCACTTCCACCAGGGAACACCATTGTCATGAAGAGGTGTACCTGGTCAGCAATAATGTTAAGGTAGGTGGCATGTGTCAAATTTACGTTTACATAAATAGCCGGACCCAGGGTTTCCCAGCAGAACATTGCCCAGAGCGTCACACTCCCTCCACCGGCTTGTCCCACAATGCATTATTTCTATGAATGAACATGCATGTCCCCAGGACATCGTGCGTATTACTACCATTTTGTATATTGCCCTTTTGTATTATATGCTGTTTTATGCATGCCTTATGATAGAATTATTAGATAATGTAACCTTATTGGTATCATGTCCTCATTTAATTTCCTACACATTGGAGTACATCACCTCCTCATAATGTGCATGCCTTATATTAATCAGAGTATAAAGGGACACAAAACCACAAGCCCACTGAAATGAGTCAACTTTCAAACAAAGGAACGTTTCCCTGTTGAAATTATACCCTTTTCATTGGTCAAGCCAAACTGAAGAGGTGTAACCTCTGCAGAATTTAAAAGCCACTATCTCCCGATGCTTCTTTGAGTTGTTTCTGTAGAAAAGAGTAGAACCATTTGGTCCAACATAGCGACATAGCGGGACTTCCCCGCGCCGGCGGGACCTCAAAGTTATAACAAGCCACGTTGTAACTTTCCACCCAGGAAAGAGAACTCTCCTACAACAAGAGAGTTAGACTAACATCGCTGGAGTTCGTCATTCTTCACTCAACCCGGAAGAACCTGATTGCAACTGTCAAGACTTTTCATCCAAGACTGCATTGGACTGGATTGTTTAACGGCTAAGGCATTACAAGTATTGTACATTTAACTAACTAAACAGAGGTTTAGTATAAGCTGTAGATCTCTTGTTGCCAAGGTGCTTTAAATTTAGAAACTGATGTTTATGTTCAGGTAGTTAACTGACTCTTAATTCACTTTAACTTCTATTTTACCCATGTATGTGTGAGTATGTGTTTGTTTAGACTAGTTACGTGTTCGTGATTTAGTTAAATAAAACTTTTGTGCACATTCACGTGAGTGCTGATTCTGTGGTCACTGCTTGCAAAACAAAGTCCCTTTTACGATGCAATCATATTTCCTTCTGTGCTAATTTTCTACATTTTATAAAAGAAAACAGAACTCATCAGACCAGGCGACCTACTTCCACTGCTCATAGGTCCAGTTCTGACACTTGCATGCCCATTGTAGGTGTGCCCATTTTTCCTGCATCCAACACGTTGATTACAAGCACTGATTGTTTGCTTAGCATCTAATCTACCCAGACCTCAATATGTGGCCTTGTTAGGAGATGATCAACGATATTACCTGTGACTGGTCATAATGTTCAGCTAAACACCTTTCTCAACAGTGTGGATGGCATCAGGATGTTTGTTAACAGTATATCCCTGCAAAAGGTATTTCCAACTTCTTTTACCCCGAAAAAGAACTTTGCCGAGAGTATATTGGGACCTTAACCACAACCAACACAAGTAACTTTTTTTATGCTTCAAATGCTAGATGGCCAAAAGTATATATTGTAGCTTAAACTATAATTTTATACATTTAAATTGATGTTACTTTAACTGCAGTGTGGTGAGAACCTCCATTACAATCAATTATACAAAAACATAATTCAGTACTATTATGAGAGGTTTTGAAAACTGACCATTGAGCAGCGATTGCTTGAAAGAAGGCAAAGGTGAACAGCACAGTGCAGGTAAAGCTTAGTGGAGTTTGCAGCAAAGATGAACATCCCAAAGGAGAAACGGCTGGATGTCGAGACGCCATTCTGCAGCAGCTTCAGTGTGTCGTCATTTGGATTGGGACATCTAAGAATATCAATAATGACAACAATTCTTTCATTTGAAACAGTCAATACACATTGGTATTCCATGTTCAAAAATGGAATCTTGTGCTTTAATTCTGAAATACTGGAAGACAAAGTATCTATGGCAATCCTAAAAGTTATATGACTATAATTTATTCAGTAAAAGTGCTACATTGAGTTAAGGCTAAGCGTAAAAGAATAGAAAAACAAACACTGCTTTACTCTGAAACGATGAGATCCCAGCGGAGGCTGTAATCAGGATCATTCACAGGTGTAGCCCAACACGTGTCCAACACCAGGGCAAACTGGCAGCTGTCGACCCCCTCAACACGAACTTCCACATGCATCTCCTGGTTGAGCTCTGCATCCACTGCACCAGTGAAGGGCCGGGTAAACTCATCATCCTGATATGGAATCATCCGGACACGATATCTGCCTTCACCAACGGGGAGGATCTTTTGCACAATGCTGTTGAAATGTTCAAGATCCATTTAAAAAATCTCTGTGTACAAGTTATATTTGCCTCAACACAATTTATATTTAGAAACATAGATATTAAGAGCATAGCATATATACAGTATTCTTGGAGAATATTCACATATATTTACTCATTTTTATACTGTGCATTAGTTTTTCCTGCTTAAAAGATTCTCACCTCTCCAGTGGGTTGATTTCCACATTCATGGAAAGTGTTTGTGTTTGAGGATAAACACAGCTGAAAGAAAGCTTCAGGATTTTCTCTCTGCTGATGAGACCGTCTGACCTCGGTGTCCCCAGAATAAAGTTATCATAGATGAAGTGGGTGCTGTTAGCCTGTGGACAACAAATATAACATTTTTGTAATTTTGTCTAAATTTAATTGAAGGTATTTAAATTAATTTTTGTTAAAGCAAAATCAGAAACTAAGACAAAATTTGCCTCAGTCAAGAGAAATAATGGTGGGTGACATATTAATGGTGGAGAATGCGGGCAAAAGTTCTAAGCTCTTTTGTGGCATGGATTAGTGTATCCTTCCCCACTGAATCTCTCAGAGTCTTTAGGGAGGTCTGTTTGTGCCCCTCCCTTGGTTGTTACAGATTCTTCAGTACCTTTACAGACCTCCATACAGACTTCTCAAAGTCTCAGAAAGATTCCCTAAGTGGTTAAATCAAACTCTGTATAATCTATTCAAATATACCATCTAATTATTTGTATTGCCTGATAGAACCAACAGAGTTGAACTTACCACAAGATTAGTACCACAGATGTGTTCATCATTATCAAAATGAATTCCACTCTGCCATTCCGGACCGTTCCTTTGCAGTTGGGATCATTGAGGTGTAAGACATCAGCTGGAAAACCAGCCTCAAAGAGCTGACAGCGAGACACAGACATGGAGCCAGAGCTGCTTTCACAGGTTTCTGAGAAATCTGAGAGGGGAAAAAAATAAAGATACTTTATGACTGAAAAAAAAACTGCATTTCACATTATGTTGTGGAATTATACCAACCAAAAGAGTCAGAATGTGGTTGTGGTGTGTGATGGTCCTTTTTACATAAACAGCCATAAACACCATTTTTCATCCCACATCTTTCATCCTCAGAGCAGCTGAGTTCAGAACAGGGGTTTTCATCAACTAGAAGGGGAAGCACAGATAGATGAAATACAACACAAACTGCTTTTGTTCCACTATTTGAAGTCGCTTTGGAGAACAGCATCAGCTAAATGCATAAATGTACTGTATATGTAAACTTAATAAACCACTCAATCAATTAACATCCTACTTTCACTCAATTTACTTCGAAGTTAGAAATTCCAGTATCATGACAACACTAGTGTAGGGTGCCACAAATTATTGAACATTTTCAAAGGGTGCCATGACTGAAAAAAGGTTGGGAAACACTGTGCTAGATAAACTTAAAGTTGATAGACAAGCACTAAAAGCCACACACTTAAAATATTTGTTCAATGACGTTTAAACATATGCATAGTTTTCTTTCAAACCATTGCACAGAGTTATATGAATTTATCAGAAAAAATGGCTTGTAAAACAAAACCTTATGGTTTTTATCTATTTCTAGAAAGATAAATCTTATACCTTTGTGTCCACCATCCACCCTGAAGGCCCAACGGCCTGTAACATTGACATTACTGGAGTTCTTGAGGTTTGGAATGGAGCTCCCATTGACTGATCCAGGAATCACAAAGTAGTGTATGGAGTTTACAGTGTCATAACCAGCCTGGATAAAATATGTAAAATATGCTAATTATATATGTTAACAGTACATACATAAATACATACACTTATATAGTATTGAATAGTAACATTTTGATCGGATACAGATAAGTTGATTTACCTCCACCTCAAGTCCTGTTACAGAAATGTCACCATAATTCATCAGAATAAATGAAAAATTACTGCCTGAAATTAAAACCACTTGAAACGATGTTTCCTGCAAAGACAGGAAAAAAGATAATCATTTAGTGTTTATTTTTCATTATTTTTATATATTGCTCTTATTTGTATGACCATTATTGTGACCTTGTTGCTATTATTAATGTTTTAATTCATTATTTTCTCTGTTACTTTCTTTGTGTATTAATGTATTCATGCCAACAAAGTATTTTGATTCTGAATGGAATTGAATGCAGAAGTATATCAAACTCACTGCTCTATACATGGAAAAGTAAGGGACTTCATCCCACGTTGCAACAAAGACCCAAGAAGCGTTGAAGGTCAGATTTGGGAAATGATTGTTTATATCCTGAGTGGCACGTGCTGAGAACACTTCCATTAGTGTACTGATGATATGAAACAACACCTCTTGCACTGTTGTCAAGGTCGGTCCAGAGACCAGCAATTATATCTTGGCTTCATTAGCGGGAAAAGAGTAGGGAATAAAATTTGATGAAGACTGGTTGAATGTGATGTGTCCATTATTATTCACCTGAAACATGAAAAATACTGTCAAAATAACAGCCACGGGTTTTACTGATCACAGATGAGCTTATAAAAGCATTCACCACTCACATTTAGACTTAGAATCAAGATGGAATCAAATTCTTACATAAATCTGCTGGTATGTACGGCCAAAGAACAGAAATGGCCTCAACAGCTTAATTTTAGAGGAGCTTCCATCATCAGCAGCAGCATTTCTTGTGTCTCCTGATGAGCTGAAAGGGTAGAATATTTCTGGTGCTGCTGTGAGAATGAACAAAAAAAAATACAAAACATTTGATATTTACATTTCACAGTGATTTGTGAGGCTCATGTTTATGTCATGTGAGAGGAATCTGGCTGCTATTAGTAGTGGGACGATGATGACGACCTCTGGTTGTGGACTGGTCTAAGTGTGGACTTATTCATGTGTTATTCATGCATTTCTTTCAACAAGACTGGACTACTGCAATTCAGTGTACTTAGGGATCACTCACTCTTGTTTATCTCGCATGCAGCTGGTCCAAAATGCCACGGCCAGACTTTTAACAAGGACTAGAAATTACTCCTGTTTGGTTAGTTTGCATTGGCTTCCTATTGAGTATAGAATTCAGTTTAAGGTTTTACTGTTTGTGTGTATGTCCCTGATAGGCTCAGCACCATTCTACTTACCTGATCTTCTCTCCTACCATCAGACCAACAGGAGATATATATATATATATATATATCTCAATCAAACATTTGTCCAAAATACGTGGTATAATTATTATTATTATTAATTATTCTCACCCCTAGAAAATCTTAAGAGTAAAATCTAACCAATCATATTGTACGTTTTTAAGTTCACCTGAGTGATTAGGAACACTTAAGTTGTAAGTCATGACTTCTTGCTCTAATTATGATGTGACACGTAAGCCAAATTCCTCATCCATCTCTATGGGAAACACTGAAAACTCGGCAATGATGTTTAACAAAAGGTTTTTGAGAAAATGAGGAAGTAAAAATAAAAATCACTGAAAATGGCCAATTCCACTATCAAGGAAATAATCATTCTGAGCTGTTTTACTTCTGTCTAATGTAATCTAAATGATTTATTTTCTGGAGAAATAAAAGTTTACAAATCAAGCAAGACAATACTTTACCAGTGGTTGTGATTGGCGGAGTAATGGATTCTTCTGTGGATTCTTCTATTGGCGGAGTAATGGATTCTTCTGTGGATTCTTCTATTGGCGGAGTAATGGATTCTTCTGTGGATTCTTCTATTGGCAAAGTAATGGATTCTTCTGTGGATTCTTCTATTGGCAAAGTAATGGATTCTTCTGTGGATTCTTCTATTGGTGGAGTAATGGATTCTTCTGTGGATTCTTCTATTGGTGGAGTAATGGATTCTTCTGTGGATTCTTCTATTGGTGGAGTAATGGATTCTTCTGTGGATTCTTCTATTGGTGGAGTAATGGATTCTTCTGTGGATTCTTCTATTGGTGGAGTAATGGATTCTTCTGTGGATTCTTCTATTGGCGGAGTAATGGATTCTTCTGTGGATTCTTCTATTGGTGGAGTAATGGATTCTTCTGTGGATTCTTCTATTGGTGGAGTAATGGATTCTTCTGTGGATTCTTCTATTGGTGGAGTAATGGATTCTTCTGGGATTGTCTCTGTTGTTGTAGACACTGATGGGATTGACTGGCTTGAGGCATCTGCTATTAGGAATAATTTTATATCAACAGCAATCATTTTCAAACAAAATTCAGTGAAGTTAATGGCTGAAGATCATATGAGCAAATTCTCACCAATACAATAAGCTCCGCAAAATGGTGGCTTGACAAACTCATAAACATAGTAATTTCCTGGACAGGCTTTTTTATAGGGTGGGATGTGTGAGTACAGCAGCCATTCCATGATGAGACACACCTCATCTATTGTGCTATGTAAATTAACTAACTAACTAACTAATTACAATTAGTCTTGATACCGACATTAAACAAAAAATCATGTTATCACAAAAATCCCAGAGTAAAAATGTTAAGGCCGTTCACACAAAGCACAATAACTATAAAAGTTTTAATAATCATTTAAATTCTATGAGAATAGTGGAGTACACACCACAACTATAACAATAATGAAACAGAGGAACTATATTGTTGTAATCACTTTCAGAATCATTTCATCCAGCTGACAAACAATAAAAATCTTGATATTGTCAGAATCCATCCGGCTTTAAAGGGTTAATTCACCCCAAAATGAAAATTCTGTCATTAATTACTCACCCTCATGTCGTTCCACACCCGTAAGACCTTCATTCATCTTCGGAACACAAATTAAGATATTTTTGATGAAATCCGAGAGGTATATGACTCATCCACAGACAGCAATTTAACCACTACTGTCAAGGTCCAGAAATGTACTAAAGACATTGTTAAAATAGTCCATGTGACTACAGTGGTTCAACCTTAATTTTATGAAGCGACAAGAATACTTTTTGTGCAAAAAAAAAAAAAAAAAAAAAAAAAAAAAAAAACAACTTTATTCAACAATTTCTTCTCTTCTGTGTTATTTTCATATGCTGTCTACGTTCAGCGCTTCCAGGTTCTACGTCAGAACACGGGCTGACGAGAACTGTGTTTCTCCAAATTATTGTCAGCCTGAGTCAGAGTCCAGTGTTGCCAATGGTTTTCTACTTATGCTTACGATACACAGCCCTGCTTTCTTCAGATGGTTTCAGACAGATCATTCCAGCCTTACTAGTCTGTTCCTTTTTATTTCTTAGCCAATTTTGACTTCAAGGCATTTCTTTTATAACAAGCGTTTTTGTCTTTACGCATCTTAACAGTGATTTTTCCATGGTATTAATGACATTTTTCATTAAATATTTTCACAACAATCTATCCTTTAACTGAAGTTATAGGAAAAAAATAAAAAATAAAAATTCTCCACAACATGTGCCACAATCACTGTCACCCCTAGAAATTCTTAAGAGTAAAATCTAACCAAAGTATATTCTTTATCATATTGTAAGTTAAGTTCACTTGAGTTATTAGGAACACTTAAATTGTAAGTCATGACTTCTGCTCTAATTATGGTGTGACACATAAGCCAAATTCCTCATCCATCACAATAGGAAAGACAGAATTCAGCAATGATGTGTAAGAAAAGGATGTTGAGAAAATTAAGAAGCTGTTGAGAAAT
Source organism: Ctenopharyngodon idella (assembly GCF_019924925.1). NCBI lineage: Eukaryota > Metazoa > Chordata > Actinopteri > Cypriniformes > Xenocyprididae > Ctenopharyngodon > Ctenopharyngodon idella. Next base: position 28,947,393 of record NC_067231.1, read on the forward strand.
TTCTTTTCTGGAGAAATTTGTTTTTCTATGACTTTTTCTATACCCTTGTGTAATGGGTCAAACTAAAAAAGTCTAAGCTGTTCATGAGAGTTTATAAAGGAAGCAAGACAATACTTTACCAGTGGTTGTGATTGCTGGAGTAATGGATTCTACAATGGATTCTTCTGTTGGTGGAGTAATGGATTCAGTGGATGGGATTGTCTCTGTTGTTGTAGACACTGATGGGATGGGTTGGTTTGAGGCATCTGGTTTTAGAAACAATATTAAATCAACAGCAATCATTTTTAAACAAAATCCAGAAAAGTTAATGGCTGAAGATCAAACGAGTAAATGCTCACCAACACAATAAGCTCCACAAAATGGTGGCTTGACAAACTCATAAACATAGTAATTTCCTGGACAGGCTTTGACTCTTATAGGGTGGGATTTGTAAGTACAGCAGCCATTCCATGATGAGACACAGACCTGATGGGTGACCACTCCATCTTCCAGCTGTGGGTGAGGGCCGTTGAGCCACAGTGGTTCATCAGTGCCACACCTGAACCGATTAACACATGATTCTGGCATCTGAGCACTTTGACTATTGTAGAACATCCTGTACCAGCCATTCCACTCCACATTATAATCACACATGCTATAGTAGTAAGAGTTAACTGTGGATCTCCAAGGCTCATCTAGACTGGTGTAGTTGAAGCAGGGGTTGATACTTGGAGTGGTGAAAGATACTATTATGAAATCGCAGAAAGTGTGCATTATAATAACAAAAACCTTCAATACAATTCATGATAATCATGTCAAATATAAAGATGAATGAATATACCTGCACAATATACAGGAGCTGGGATTGAAAGAGTCGGCCTGGTAAATTTGTAGACATAATAATTTCCAGGACAAGCTTTGACTTGGATTGGGTCGGATCTGTAGCGACTGCACTGATCATCACGGGAGCCGTGAATTTCACGAGTAACAACTCCATCTTCTAGTCGAGGATGAGAGCCACCAAGCACCAGAGCACTATAGCCTCCACAAGCCATGTAAGATGCACACCATTCAGGCATCTGAGCACTTGATCCATTAATGAAGAGTCGATACCAGCCATCCCATTCTACAAGAGTGTCATCATGTGCAGATACGTATCCACGAACATACCAGTAATTGAGTGTGTTTCTCCAGTAGTTGTCGAGTATGTTGTAGTTATTGCATGGGTCATAATCTGTGTTAGTGAGAGATGACCAAAACCAACAAATTATAATTTCAATAATGAACTTCACAAGTGTAAATGTGAACCAGTCAAACACTGCAATAATCATGAGATTCTTAATCCATTTATACATGACATGTAAAAGCAAAGACTATAGAATAACACAAGACATGTCACTCGTATTGTTTTGAATGGGAGAAAGTGTAACGCGAAATATGGCGGAATAAGTCCCGCCTTCAAAATAAGAGCCAATCGCCGACTTGTAAAGTCATCGCGTCACTGCAGCGGCCGTTAGAAGCACCGGTTTCTATAGAAACAGTCAGACGTGCGCCTCCGAAATGAGGCACAAGAGACGCGCATTTAGGTCTGCGCATGCGCATTAGCTTGATCCAGCCTGAAAAATGCATTTTTTTTGTCATGATTCGAGCGTTTAGAAACTAAATTTATGAGCTGGTTGTTGTTAGATTTCATTGGTGATTTCAAATATGAAATTTAATCGTAAGGTTGGCGAACAGTTTTGGAGAATTTGATGTTTCCCCATTCAAAGAGATAGGAGCTGCATGATGCCCAGGATGCCCGAGAGGCGTTTCAAAGATGGCCGCTGAGTGAAATGACTTGTCTTAAAGAGACTTTGGTAAAAGTTATGCTACAAGTTCATGTATAAAACCTGCCATATAAACTGTAATGCAGAACTTTCATTGGAAAAAACAAAACAGCTAATTTTATTGTTGAGATAATATATATATATAAATATGTGAATACATTATTATTTTCAACATACACAAGGTGGTGCTGGATCCAGTGATTATATCTAGACTTGTAGTGGAAACCACTTGTGAAATAGTGCTGACATCTAAAAAGAAGGAAATTCATGTCATGACAGAAATCATTTTAAAAAGCTTTGAAATACTTAAATGAGAAAACCACAGTACCTGTGCAGTATCCTGAACACCACCATTGTGGATTCACAAGTTCATAGACATAGTAATTGCCTGGACACGCTTTCACTCTGATGGGATTTGTCTTATATTCACAGCAGCCTCCCAAATAACTACCACAGACCTCCCTGATCACCACTCCATCCTCTATCTGAGGGTGAGGATCACTGAGCCACAGATTGATTACTGTGTTACAGGTGAATGAACTAACACAGGTCTCTGACATCCGGATGTCCATTCCATAGTTGAAAAGCCGGTACCAGCCATTCCAGGAGAAAGAATTATCACAAATGTAATCTCCACTTTCATTATTGGCTCTCCAGGGACGATCCAGAGACTCATAGTTGTAGCAGGGATCACTGCTGATGCTTTGGAAAGCAACTGTCATGAACAAAAGGAAAAGACACTTTATTTAAGTAGAAGACTTTTTACACTTTAAATAAATAATGATGGCATGCTGTGACATGCCTTCAAATACATTTTGTGTGATTGGATAATGCCACTGAAATTTATTGAAAGAAATTTGATAGTAGAAAGTTTTTTTTTTTTTTTTTGTTTTTTTTTTAAATGTAAAGTCTAAAAATAAGTCATTTTTAGATTGAGTTTCCCAAAGATTGAAAACGTTCTTTCAGAACATTTATTGTTCTGTTTGTTTGAGGAGCCCAACATGAGAACTTCTGGCTCAACAGGTCATTATTTGACTATAGCTGTAATAGTCCATTTAACAGTGACCTGATTCATTTGTCTGATCAAGGAGGGTTGTAAAGGAACCTGTTCAATGAATAATGTACTGATTCTGTTAGGAATAGAAATGACACATTACACTTTTAACTTTTGCTTAAATTAATTGAATAACATTTGCATAGCATTTGTAAGAAATCTGTATGCATGCAACTAACAAAAACATCTTTTGAAAACAGAGCCTAGAACTTCACCTGCACAGTATGAAGGCATGTGCATCGACACATCTGGCTTGACAAGTTTATAGACAAAATAATCTCCTGGACATGCTTTGACTTGGATGGACGTGGACCTGTAGGCGCCACACCGATGGGAATACAACCCCCCCGACCACAATGTATAAGTTCCCAAGACTGCACGGGTCACCACTCCATCATCAAGTGTTGGATGAGAACTGTTGAGATACAGTCCAGTTTTACCTCCGCATCCCACATTATTCACACACCACTCAGACATCTGGGCACTTTCTCCATTCAAATACAGCCGATACCAGCCACTCCATTCAACAAGAGTGTCATCATATCCATAGTCTTGGCTCTGTTGTATGTCTCTCCAATATTCATCAAGAGTCTTATAATCATAGCATGGATCAGAGCTGGAAGTTGTTGATTCTGAGAGTGAAGAAAAGGGGGACAGTCTGTGATGAAACAAACACCTACCAGTATGTTTCAGATGTCTCACTATTGAAACACCTGATTCAACTCATCAGCTTTTTAATGTGTTGAATAGGGATACACTGAAAACATTCTGGGAGTCCAGAGGACTGGAGATGAGAAACGCTGGATTAGATAAACTGACTAAACTAAAACCAAGATAAATCACTCTCACTTCAGTGTTTTCTTGGATCCGTATCTATATCTGTATGCTCCATTGTCATTTACACAAATAGTTCATTTCTATGAATTTTTTATGCCATAAATTTCGGTATAAACCTCTAAATTGTCAGCGTGGCTGTTGTAAATACAAAATGAATCGATGCAGGACTGCTCTCTCTCTCAAGAATGTTCTGGAATAGCAACACTAAAGGCAAAAATAATGCTTTAAGTATATAAATAGGCACTGACACTGAAGTAATTATTACAGGAATATTTAAGTTCATATAATTAATAATTATGTGGGCTTGGGTTTTCCCAATAAAACAAAGTGTTATTTAAAAAAAGAAAATTTTGCTGTTTTCCACACATGAAAATGCAGGGCTATCACTGGCAGTTGAGTTCATGTGTAATATGCTTGGTTCATTATAAAAGAAATGATATTATAGTTTAGGATTTGAACCCAGCTCCCTTACTTTAAACAAATTACACCACTAGGCTATCGTCTCATTGTTGGTGCCCCTTCAAAAAAAAAAAATGTATAAGCATGAGGCCCCTGATTTTACATGTTTAATAGACAAATTATTAAACCTGATTTTTTTATTGGAAAATTATTCTGTCAGTTCACAGATTATAAAACACTCACCATTAATCAGCAGCAGTAGAGACACACACAGTGAGATCAGAAACCTCATTGTGACGAACCACACCTGCACACACATATACAACATGAAACATTGTGCAGGTTCGTAAGAACAACTTAAATTATAATGCTCACGGATATTTATATAAAATAACATTTTGCTAAATAATTTCAATCAGTCAAAAGCCTAGTCATTTGAGCCCAACAGTATAAAATGAAGAGAAATATCTTTACCTGAGGTCAGATGATCAAACTCAGGGAGATTCTCTCTTCAATACAGTGATGCTGAACTGCAGCTTTCACAATCTTATCAGTGCCTTTAATAACTGTGGGTGGATCATTACTGGAAAAGGGAGTAATCTCTAAACAATACCTTGAAGATGTGTTTCATTTCTTTTCATCTTGTTAGAGATTGTATCGATGCTTGCCATTTAATCATTTGACTTCATTGTGCAGCTCTGTTGTGTACTGACTGCTCTGATATTACAGTGAAAACAATAGTTAATGTATGTTGACCTAAAATCAGATCATGTTCCTATTAATCTGGATCAGTAAGATTCCCAGCAACAATGTATAAATATATAATACAATCATGACATGAGAAGGTGCAACACTTTGGAAATTTCAAAATAAAGGCGTGACCATCAGACAATGAAATGCTTTGTTAATAATTGTCTGCAGAGTTGCAAAAAACAGGTTGAGAAGAAAAGACTGTAAAACACTTGAAGGCAAAGAATTAAATGTGAAACAACCAGGAATCCTTTCAGTGTCTTCAGTGTCACCATTTTCCAGAACTGAAACCTACCTGGAGTTTCCAGAAGTACAAGGTGTCTATTTCTCAGAGATAGAGAACTGCCTAATTATTATACATATCTGGATATGACAACTGTGATCCCACAGGGTGACATGGATTACAGCGGGGATCATGTTCATTCTGTCTGACAAGCAACAGTCGTAAAGGTCTATTATAAATCACACAGCATGCTCTCGGATTTAATTATGCAAGCACTGAATATGTACGACAAATTAATTGGTTTATCACATTACCATGACATCCTTGCTTAAGTTGTTATAGTGATTGAATAGAATTCTACACCATGATATAACAGGCCAAAAGATCTCTCACATCAGAAGTTTAACCCTTTAGGAAGCACTAGTAAAATAATCTAGGACTAGTAGAAGTATTTGAGCAATGACTGAACCTCAAAATCTTATCAGAAAGAACCATTCAAACAGTGCAGTAACATTCTTCAAAGTCTTTAGAGTTGAAAATAAAATCACACGTGTCATGTATATTACCATTACGGAAAATTATCAAAAATCACTAATACAGTATGTCTCTTTTTTAATATTGCTGAAAGTAACTGATTACAAAAGGCAGACTGTGAAGCCACTTACTCATCAAAATTAATTACCTGTTGGGTAATTTTTGACACTTACAGTGTTATGCCCCATCATATTCTTTGATATACTGGATAAAATATGAATATATCATGTGTTTGTTTGTTTTTTAAAGATGGTGCTGCACTTGTAAAATATAAAATGAAACATCTAGCTGCTATATTTCTGAAAATGTGCTTCACTTTTTACAAATTGTGATATATTGTTTTATTTGGAAATTAATTCAAATGTATTTTTCCTTTCTAAAACAAATCTCTGGTTTGCATCCCTCTAAAATATGATCCAGTTACACAAATCACTTAGATATTTTCAACAATTAAAAGACGGTTAAAATACCAAAATAATGGAATTGATGTCTTCATCTTGTTCGTGGACCAGATCATATTTCTATTTCTGAAAGTCTGTTATAGAAATACTTCCTTGAACTGCAACATAAGCATTTACATTTTTTTAACCAAGTTATAGAACTGAAAGGAAGCATAGAACTGGAATGATCCTTTTAATGTTTTTGCATGATTTTAACAAACATGAATTTGTTATTACAGCATGTCCTTTTAAGTAAAAATTAATGACTAACACAGTACATAGCAATTGAGAATTATTAATTGATTGAATAATTCATTAATAATTAAATCATTTTTGGTGCTTGTAAGTAAACAATCAAAAGCTACATAGCATCAATGACAAAGAGACAACTAGAAACTCAAAACCCTGTGTCATCAGTGCCACATTCATTAAAATGCCATCAGACTAAATGCATGTAAATTCTGCCCTTTTTGTGGTGCTAAACTAAAAGATGGTCAGGACACTCATCAGAGGAACAAGAAACACCATCAGAGAACCACACAGACAAGAAGCCTCAGATACCTTCACTTGATCTGGGACCCACTTATCTGTGAACAGGGAATATAATGAAAGACAGTGAAATGTAATGTATCCATTGCAGAAATCATCAGAAACCTTTATTACAAATGATTAAAATAAATGAAATGTTCACCTTTGTTCCCTTCAGACAACATCAGAGGACCCATGGATATGGAAGCACTGTCATGGAAGTCCAGAGACCTGCCCTCTCTCCGCTGGTGTCCAGAGTCACAGTCCTGATAGACAAAAGAGCAAAATCCAAGTGTGTGAATCCCTGTTAAATATCATTGATATTTAAATCACAGTTCACAGTGCATCAGGTTTTTCTTTGTGAAAGGAGTGCACAAGAGTGTCCTGCAGTGGAAAGCCAAAACAAGTATTTTAGCAGCCTTACATACTGACACTGAAGCATTTAAAGGTAAATGGCTAACACAGACAACCATCCACATGATTGTAGTTACTGGGAAAGATCAGATCAGATTAACAAATAACACACAATACCCCTCACCCAACAAGCAAACCATGATGTAGAGTTTAAAGGCAAAGAGCAACAAACCACAAATGCAGAACCAGGCATTGGTTACCATGGCTCAAAGGCATATCAGCAAAATAAAACCAAAGGAATTTAAAGAGAGTTTCCCTTCTCACTTCATTCACTAGGAAAGACAGACACATAATGGCCATAAAAAGGACTTCTCTCCATTAATTCACAGACAAAACTTTCTATGAATGAACATGCATGTCCCCAGGACATAGTGCATATTATTACTGTTTTGTATATTGTCTTTTGTACTATATACTTTTTTATGCATGCCTTATGATAGAACTATTAGATAATGTAACCTTATTGGTATCATGTTTCATGTCAAAATGGTCCTTGTTTAATTTTCTAAACACTGGAGCACATCACCTACTCATAACGTGCATTCCTGTTATATTAATCAGAGTATAAAAGGACACAAAACTGCCAGCCCACTCTGATAGTGCAAACCAGTCAACTTTCAAACAAAGAAACTTTTCCCTCTTGAAATTATACCCTTTTCATTGGTCAAGCTAAACTGGAGAGGTGTAACCTCTGCAGAATTTAAAAGCCACCATCTCCCGACGCTTCTTTGAGTTGTTTCTGTGGAAAAGAGTAGAAACATTTGGTCCGACTGTGACACAGCGGTACTTCACCGCGTCGGCGGGACCTCAAAGTTAAAACAAGCCACGTTGTAACTTTCCACCTGGGAAAGAGAACTCTCCGACAACAACAGAGTCAGACTAACATCGCTGAAGTTCATTTTTCTTCACTCAACCCAGAATCAGAATCAGAAAGAGCTTTATCGCCAAGTGTTCTTGCACACACGCAAGGAATTTACCTTGGTATTGAAGCCTTCCAGTACACACATATAAGAACCTGATTGCAACTTCACCACCATCGAACCACTGAAACATCAAGACCTTTCATCCAAGACTGCATCTGGATGCTTGTTCAACGGCTAAGGCATTGACAGTATCATACATTTAACTAACTTGCCAAGGTGCTTTAAATTTTAAGAAACTGATGGTTTTGTACAGGTAGATTACTGAATCTTACATTTCCATAGCTTCATTCTTTTACTTTCACTTTCCATTTTACCCACGTATGTGTGAGTATGTGTTTGTTTAGACTAGTTATGTGTTCAAGATTTAGTTAAAACTCTTGTGCACATTCACGTGAGTGTTGGTTTGTGGTCACTGCTTGCAATCCTTTTACGATGCAATCATATTTCCTTATGGGCTAATTTGCTACATGCTGTAAAAGAAAACGGACTCATCAGACCAGGTGACCTTCTTCCACTGCTCCAAGGACCAGTTCTGATGCACGCATGAGCTAGGGTGCGATGCACTGTGTGTTGTGGCAGATTCCTCCCATAACTATCATTAAAATGTTGTGCACATTTTTCCTGCATTCAACACGTTGATTATGAGAACTGATTGTTTAGCATCTAATCTACCCAGACCTTAATATGTGGCCTTGTTTGGAGATGATCAGCGATATCACCTGTGACTTGTCATAATGTTTTGGTTCATCAGTGTATTTACATATTTACATATTCATCTAAACACCTTTCTCAGCAGTGTGGGTGGCACCGGGATGTTCCTTAACAGTATATCGCTGCAAAGTTATTTCCAACTTCTTTTACCCCGAAAAAGAACTTCTTCACGAGTATATTGGGGCCTTAATTATAACCAACACAAGTAACACTAGATGGCGAAAAGAACATGTTATACCTTTAACTATCATTTTTATATATTTAAATTGATCTTTTACTTTAACATCAATGTGGTAAGAACCTCCATCACAATCAATTATACAAAAATATAATTCAGTACCATTATGAGAGGATTTGTAATCTCACCAATGAGCAGCGATTGCTTGACAGAAGGCAAAGGTGAACAGCACAGTGCAGGTAAAGCTTAGTGGAGTTTGCAGCGAAGATAAACATCCCAAAAGAGAAATGGCTGGATGTCGAGACGCCGTTCTGCAGCAGCTCCACTGTGCCGTCATTTGGATTGGGACACCTGAGAATATCAATAATGACAAATTCTCTCATTTGAAACAGTCAATACAAAGTTATCTCCTGTAAATCATCACACATTTGCATTCCATGTTCAAAAATATGGACGCACCGAATGTTCGAAAATAGCAAAAAAACATGTCGGCAGTGTGGAAGCATTTTAAAGTGTCCAAGAAAGAAGCAAATGTACATTTTTTATTTAATTTTTGAAAATGTATAATTATTTTAAAAAGTACTTATAATTATATATGTAAATAAATAAATAAAAAAGATTAAGATTTTCAGGTCTGTAAACTAATTAATTAATTAGAAAAATAAGTAGATCAAGAATAATTTTGGAATCGGATCGTGACTCCCAGAATTGGATCGGATCGTGAGGTGTCTAAAGATTCCCGGCCCTACTATGTTACATTCTTTCTTTCAGTTATCGACCTAATATAGGCTATTTAACAAGGGGGGCTTAAAGATGGCCAAAATAAAAATATTTTTATTTTTCTCACTTATTTATTTTAAGTTATATTGTGCTTTGTTGGTACAGTATAATGTCTGCTGGAATGTTAAGAAAAAAAAATGTTCAGTGTTAAATATTTTTAAATCGTAGTTTTGTGATTGATTTTTTTTTTCTTTGAAAAGCAAGACAAAATAGTAAAAAGCACATTTTGACTATTTAATTTATGCAATGGTGAAAAAAATGGCAAAAAAAAAAGGAAAAATTGTGTTCTGTATTTTGGCCAAGTGTTTCATTATATTTGGTTTTGGCTTCAGACTAGAATTTTCATTTCGGTGCATCCCTATTCAAAAATGGAATCTTGTGCTTTAATTCTGAAATACTGAAAGACAAAGTATCTATGGCAATCCTAAAAGTTATATGATTGTTATTAAGTAAAAAGTGCTACATTTAGTTAAGGCTAAGCTTAAAGGAATAGGGGGGGAAAGCACTGCTTTACTCGTTAACGATGAGATCCCAGCGGAGGCTGTAATCAGGATCATTCACAGGTGTAGCCCAACACGTGTCCAACACCAGGGCAAACTGGTGGCTGTCGACCCCCTCAACACGAACTTCCACATGCATCTCCTGGTTGAGCTCTGCATCCACTGCACCAGTGAAGGGCCGAGTAAACTCATAATCCTGATATGGAATCATCCGGACACGATATCTGCCTTCACCAATGGGAAGAGTCTTGTGCACAATGCTGTTGAAATGTTCAAGATCCATCAAAAAAATATATTCTGTTTTACTTATATAGTTCTATTTGCCTCAACTCAATTTATATTTAGAATTTAGATTTTAAGAGTATAGCATATATATTCTTGGAGTATATTCACATGTATTTATTCATTTTTATACTGTGCATTAGTTTTTCCTGCTTAAAAGATTCTCACCTCTCCAGCGGGTTGATTTCTACATTCATGGAAAGTGTTTGTGTTTGAGGATAAACACAGCTGAAGGGAAGCTTCAGGATTTTCTCTCTGCTGATGATGGGACCTTCTGACCTCAGTGTCCCCAGAATAAAGTTATCATAGATGAAGTGGGTGCTGTTAGCCTGTGGACAACAAATACAATGTTTTGTAATTTAGCCTAAATTTAATTCAAGGTATTTTAAATTTATTTTTATTAAAGCAACATCAGAAACTAAGCCAAAATTTGCCCCAGTCAAGAGAAATAATGGTGGGTGACATAATAATGGTGGAGAATGCGGGCAAAAGTTCTAAACTCTTTTGTGGCATGGATTAGTGTATCCTTCCCCACTGAATCTCTCAGAGTCTTTAGGGAGGTCTGTTTGTGCCCCTCCCTTGGTTGTTACAGGTTCTTCGTTACCCTTACAGACCTCCATACAGACTTCTCAAAGTCTCATAGAGATTCCCCAAGTTGTCAAATCAAATTCTGTTGGTTCTATCGGACAATACAAATAATTGGATGGTATATTCGAATAAATCATACATTGTTAAACTTACCACAAGATTTGTACCACAGATGTGTTCATCATTATCAAAATGGAATTCCACTCTGCCATTCCGGACCGTTCCTTTGCAGTTGGGATCATTGAGGTGTAAGACATCAGCTGGAAAACCAGCCTCAAAGAGCTGACAGCGAGACACAGACATGGAGCCAGAGCTGCTTTCACAGGTTTCTGAGAAATCTGAGAGAGAATAAATAAATATAATCAATGATTGAAAAAAAAAAAAAAAAAAAAAAAAATGTATTTCACATTATGTTGTGGAATGATACCAACCAAAAGAGTCAGAATGTGGTTGTGGTGTGTGATGGTCCTTTTTACATAAACAGCCATAAACACCATTTTTCATCCCACACCTTTCGTTCTCAGAGCAGCTGAGCTCAGAACAGGGGTTTTCATCAACTAGAAGGGGAAGTACAGAAAAAACAACAACACAAGACTTCCAATTTTTCTTTTCTGCAATTAACCTCTGCTCTTGCTTGCTTCCTAAACAAGCTTTCTAATAAACCTGGCATTGTACATTATGAATATGGCTGGCTCTGTGACAAACAGCTTATGTCCCACTATTTGAAGACACTTTGGAAAACAGCATCAGCTAAATGTAAATGTAAACTTAATAAACCATTCGATCAATGAACATCCTACTTTCACTCAATTAACTTTATTTTCCTCTTCTGTTCTCCCAGACACAAATAATTATCTACAGCATTGATTAGTTACCAAAAGTCATAATCAACCAATTCTCAGCGCCACATATTACCTCACAAACAAAGAAAACTTCCACTTTTAACATAACTAAGGGTTGTGTGTACAAACTGTTACATTACCAAAGCCATAGCTAAACATTCAGGCCCCTGACCGATTACTGCTCTTGGCCTCAAGTTAATTTTTTTCTAGTGAATTTAATTGTCATGTCTAGTTTTGGGTTTTGTTCATGTTCTTGTTTTCATGTTCATGTTTATGATTTCATGTCTTTTATTTTGAGTCATGTTGCTTGTTTGTGTCATGCTTCCCTTGCTCCTCATGTACTCCCTTAGTCAATGTGTCATGTGCTGATTGGTTGTTTATGGTCATGTGTTTCTCAGTTCTGTTCTGTCATTGGTTCCCTTGTTCCTTCTGTCACTTGCCCATTGGTTGTCTTAGTCATGTGGTCACCAAGTTCATGTATTTAAGCCTCTTTTTCTCCATGTTACTTTGTCATATATTGATAATGTAACCCTGCTCGTGTTCGAGCCTGCTCGTGTTCGAGCCTGCTCGTGTTCAAGTCAAGTGGTTGTTTTGTTTGTTTGCTCACTTTTGGATTACAATAAACTGCACATGGGTTTATCAACTCTCCTTCAGTTGGACTAATCGTTACATTCATGGATGTTTTTAACATTTATAATCATTTCCCCTTGAGAGATGTAAACTTTTACCTTTAGAGATGTTGTGTCCACCATCCACCCTGAAGGCCCAACGGCCTGCAACATTGACATTACTGGAGTTCTTGAGGTTTGGAATGGAGCTCCCATTGACTGATCCAGGAATCACAAAGTAGTGCGTGGAGTTTACAGTGTCATAACCAGCCTGTATAAAATATGTAAAATATGCAAGTTATAAATGTAAACAGTACATACATACATACATACACACACTTACATAGTATTGAATATTAACATGTTGTTCTGATATAGAAAACTTTTACCTCCACCTTAAGTCCTGTTACATCAATGTCACCATAATTCATCAGAATAAAAGAAAAATTACTGCCTGAAATCAAAACCACCTGAAACGATGTTTCCTGCAAAGATTGGAAAAAAAAGATAATCATTGTTCATCATTTTATATAAAATTTTCATATTATTGTCATAGTCATATTATTGCTCTTATTATTATTGTTTTAATTTATTATTTTCTCTGTCACTTTCTTTGTGTATTAATGTATTCATGCCAACAAAGTATTTTGATTTTGAATGGAATTGAATGCAGAAGTATATCAAACTCACTGCTCTATACATGGAAAAGTAAGGGACTTCATCCCACGTTGCAACAAAGACCCAAGAAGCGTTGAAGGTCAGATTTGGGAAATGATTGTTTATATCCTGAGTGGCACGTGCGAGAACACTTCCATTAGTGTACTGATGATATGAAACAACACCTCTTGCATGGTTGTCAAGGTCGGTCCAGAGACCAGCAATTATATCTTGGCTTCCATTAGCGGGAAAAGAGTAGGGAACAAACTGTGATGAAGACTGGTTGAATGTGAGGTGTCCATTATTATTCACCTGAAACATGAAACCTGTGGCTGTTATTTTGACAATATTTTTCATCACAGATGAGTTTATAAAGCATTCACCACTCACATTTAGACTTAGAATCAAGATGGAATCAAATTCTTACATAAATCTGCTGGTATGTGTGGCCAAAGAACAGAAATGGACTCAACAGCTTAATTTTAGAGGAGCTTCCATCATCAGCAGCAGCATTTCTTGTGTCTCCTGATGAGCCGAAAGGGTAGAATATTTCTGGTGCTGCTGTGAGATTGAACAAAAAAAATACAAAAGATTTGATATTTACATTTCACAGTGATTTGTGAGGCTCATGTTTATGTCATGTGAGAGGAATCTGGCTGCTATTAGTAGTGGGACGATGATGACAACCTCTGGTTGCGGATTGGTCTAAGTGTGGATATTTCTTTCAACAAGACTGGACTACTGCAATTCATTGTACTTGGGGATCACTCACTCTTGTTTATCTTGCCTCTGGCTGGTCCAAAATGCCACGGTCAAACTTATAACAGGGACTAGAAATGACTCCTGTTTTGGTTAGTTTGCATTGGCTTCCTACAGAGTATAGAATTCAGTTTAAGGTTTTACTGTTTGTGTGTATGTCCCTGATAGGCTCGGCACCATTCTACTTACCTGATCTTCTCTTCTACCATCAGACCAACAAGCCTCTAAAGTCATTGAATATTTTGTTGCTGTCGGTACCTATGACGTGCTTGAAACTCAAGGGGGACTGTGCATTTTCAGTTGCAGCACCCAGGTCGTGGAATAATCTGCCATTGTATAAGATATGCCACTTCTGTTGAGGACTTTAAACTGTTGCTCGAGACTTATCATTTTAAAAATGATTTATGTGCTGGAGTAATTGCTAATGTTTTACTATGTATGAATTTTTTAGTATTTTGTAATTTTTTATCACTAAATGTGTGATTTGTTCTACTCTTATTTGTTTCATGCATTTATTTTAACTTGTCTGTGCAGTACTTGACTCTGTATTAAATATATTATGTAAATTAAAAAAAAGATATATATATATATAAATAAATATAATATAATAATATCGCTGGAAGCGTTTGTACGGCGTCACAGCAGCGGCTCTAAGCTGCATATAAAGTGAGCATTTCTTTACAAAGACAACTATAAATAAGTTAAATAAGTTGGTAATTTATAAACTTGATAGTCTTGAAAGTTTGTTAACATGGGGAGGTGAACAACACTCGTATATAAATGTAAAATAAATAAAAATAAGTAAATAAAAGCCTTATGTTATCCATTGCTGCACACGAATGAGGTAAGCTTTGTGTTTTACATCATCTGCCGTGTGCACGTTTACATGACAGCAAACTCTGCGAAAAACCCCCAGCAAACTCAGGTTTGATTTGGGTATGCTGCAGCCTATATATCTGTCTGTGTAATAACTAAAATAATGTTTATATATATCATATTTTCTGGCTAGTTTACTTTAGTTTTTTATAATACACCATACTTTAACCCAAACTGAATAATTAAAAACAAGTTTAAATGAGTACATCTTCTATAAATATTTTTTAATATTAATTTTCTTGGTAACACTTTACAACAAGGTTCATTAGTTAAACATTAGTTAATGTATTAACTAACATGAACTAACCATGAGCAATACATTTGTTATTTTATTATTTACTAATCTTTGTTAACGTCAGTTAATGAAAATATGGTTGTTCATTGTTTTCTCATGTTAGTTCACAGTGCATTAACTAATGTTAATGAAGCCTCTTATCTCTATGAAGCAAGACAATACTTTACCGGTTGTGATTGGTGAAGTAATGGATTCTACAGTGGATTCTTCTATTGGTGAAGTAATGGATTCTACAGTGGATTCTTCTATTGGTGGAGCAATGGACTGGCTTGAGGCATCTGGTATAAGGAACAATTTTATATCAACAGCAATCATTATCAAACAAAATCCAGAGAAGTTAATGGCTGAAGATCATATGAGTAAATGCTCACCAACACAGTAAGCTCCGCAAAATATTGGCTTGACAAACTCATAAACATAGTAATTTCCTGGACAGGCTTTGACTCTTATAGGGAGGGATTTGTAAGTACAGCAGCCACCCCGTGATGAGACACAGACCTGACGGGTGACCACTCCATCTTCCAGCTGTGGGTGAGGGCCGTCAAGCCACAGTGGGTAATAAGTGCCACACATGTTCCGATCGACACATGATTCTGGCATCTGAGCATTTTGACCATTGTAGAACAGCCTGTACCAGCCATTCCACTCCACATTAGAATCACAAGCGTCAGAGTAGTAATAATTACTATAATAGGAATTGTCAGTGGCTCTCCAAGGCTCGTCCAGACTGGTATAGTTGTCGCAGGGGTCGACACTTGGAGTGCTTAAAGATACTACTGTGAAATTGCAGAAAGTGCGCATTATAATAACATAAAAGCCTTCAATACAATTCATGATAATCATGACAAATACAAAGATGAATGAATGTACCTGCACAATATACAGGAACTGGATTGAAACACTTGGCCTGGTAAATTTGTAGACATAATAATTTGCAGGACAAGCTTTGACTTGGATTGGGTCGGATCTGTAGCGACTGCACTGATCATAGCGAGAGCCGTAAATTTCACGAGTAACAACTCCATCTTCTAGCCGAGGATGAGAGTCACCAAGATACAGTGAACTAAAACCTCCACATGACATGTAATAAAAACACCACTCAGGCATCTGAGCACTTGATCCATTAATGAAGAGTCGATACCAGCCATCCCATTCTACACGAGTGTCATCATGATCAGTTAAAGATTCATCCATATACCAGGAACGGAGTGTTCTTCTCCAGTCATTGTCAAGTATGTTGTAGTTATTGCACGGGTCATCATCTGTGTTAGTGAGAGATGATGAGATCAAAACAAAAGTTATATTTGAATTAGGATCTTTACAAGTGCAAATGTGAATCAGTCAAACATTGTAATAATCATGAAATTCATTAACAATTTATACATGACATGACTGCATAAAAGTGATGCTAGAAGTTCATGTATAAAAGTTGCCATTTAAACTGTAATCATTGAAAACAAAACAAAAAAGTAGATACTCATATATTCATTCAAATATATTATATACAACTTACTCAAGGTGATGCCAGATCCAGTAATTATATCTGGACTTACAGTGGAAACCACCTGTGAAATGGTGCTGACATCTAAAAAGAAGGAAATTCATGCCATGACAGAAATCACAGGTTTTAAAAAAAGACATTAAAAAAAATTAGAAAAGCAAGGTACCTGTACAGTATCCGGCACACCATAATTGTGGATTCACAAGTTCATAGACATAGTAATTGCCTGGACACACTTTCACTCTGATGGGTTTTAACTTGTATGCACAGCAGCCACTCCATTGATAACTACCACAGAGCTCCCTGATCACCACTCCATCCTCTATCTGAGGGTGAGGATCACTGAGCCACAGATTGATTTCTGTGTTACAGCTGTATGAACTAACACAGGTCTCTGACATCCGGATGTCCATTCCATTGTAGAAAAGCCGGTACCAGCCATTCCAGGAGAAAGAGTCATCACAAATGGAATCTCCACTTTCATTGTTGGCTCTCCAGGGACGATCCAGAGACTCATAGTTGTAGCAGGGATCACTGCTGATGCTTTGGAAAGCAACTGTCATGGACAAAAGAGATCTTTGTAAAATACTGATAAAATACTGTATTTAAATGGAAGACAATTTAGTTTTAGCCTGGTCTATGGCCCGAAATGCTCCACCAGCCCAAGATATTATAGGATAAGCAGTTTTGCAGAATTGATGGACTATTAGTTTTATGTCCCAAAATTACAATGATGTGAAATTCAATGATTTTTAACAGTCATATTTTTATCAGTGGTGTGGAGTTGATCCCAAAATGGGGCAAGAAGGTGTCTGTACATTCACAGCTTAATACATTGTACATAAAAAAAATCCCTCTTGCTTTTTGTCAGATCTGAAGTGGCTACAACTGACAAACTGTGCAAATAAGCAAGCTTTTTCTGACAAAGAACAGACTTCAGAGTGACCCAAAATTGTAATTACCATGTGCTCGTATACAGAGTTGTGAAATCTGAGAAACTGTTACAAATTATGTACAAATTATTACAAAATGTATCTACCACTGAATCATTCTTGCAGAAACAAGTGAAGTCTTTATGAATCCAACTGGATCTTACATGTGTGTTCAAGCATCTTATTTGTGTTGAATTTGTGGTAACACTTTACAATAAAGGTTCATTTGTTAACATAACATGAACTAACCATGAGCAATACATTTGTTACTGTATTTATTAATCTTTGTTAACCTTAGTTAATAAAAATACAGCTGTTCATAGTTGGTTCATGTAACTTCACAGTGCTTTAACTAATGTTAACAAATACAACTCTTGATTTTAATAAAGCAATAGTAAATGTTGAAATTAACATTAAGAAAGATTAATAAATGCTGTAGAAATGCAGTTCATTATTAGTTCATGTTAAAGGGGACCTATTATGCCCATTTTTACAAGACGTAATTTAAGTCTCAGGGTGTCCCCAGAATGTGTCTGAAGTTTCAGCTTAAAATACCTCACAGATCATTTATAAATCCATGTTGTAAATACCCATTTCTGACTACAGTCAAGAACAGGCTGTTCTCTTTCATAGGTTCACTCGACGCTGCGTAGCTATGATGCAATAGGAATGGCCTCTGGGTTTCCCGATTGTGTGAAGCCCGTGTAGAATCATGCCAATTCATTGGCTGATGGCGCGCTCCTCAGATTTCCCTGCCTTCACGAAGCGGCCATTTTAGCCCTTCTGCTACGGTTTATCTGGCCCGAATTTTGGATTGTTATTCAAGTGTTTCTTCATCTGCCTTTCAGCAACTGCAATAGTGGAACTCAGTTTTCCTTGCGGTGAAGTGCCATGGAGTTTCGTCGTTGTATACAGCCGTGCTCTCGTTTCATTGCGAGTGATGACCCACACATTAAGTGTGTTAAATGTTTGGGTTTTTTCGCACGTGCGCGAGGCTGTTCATGGCGCTTTTGATTGTAAATTCTGTGAAAATCTTCTTCTCAAAACTCTCCGCTCTAGACTCATGATTTTTGAGAAGGGGTCATCCATTTTACCCCCCATCGCGTTCCCGAAGCCGCCGAGGCCTCACGTGAATCCGCGACCTGGGGTTCGGGTGTAGAGGACATGGAGAGCGAGCAGATGGGCGTCGACCTTTCTCACCCTCCCTCTCCTAAGCACACGCGCAGGGTTTAGCCATTCGAATTCTCGCGTGATTTTCGGTGCCCTAGCCCGGAGGTGCGCAAGATGGTTTCCTTCGGGCTAGACAATGTTATTTACACCGCAGCGTCCGACTGAGGATTTTGGGCCTGCTTCAGCTGACGCTCTCCCAGCGGCCAGGAAGCACGGCCTTCTGTGGCCTATTCAGAGCTTATCGACATGCTTTTGCGTGCTACAGAGAAGCTCATTTTTAAGCGGCCCCAATTCTAGGCCAGTTTGGAGAAAGCTGCCCTTTTTCAGTGATCTGCATAGTGAGATTTCCAGATCTATGGAAGCAGCCGTTTTCTGCCCCCTTGACCCATGCGGCAGCTGCTGACTTTACCCACCTCATTGGTTCTGTGGAGCAGGGCTATACCGCCATTCCAGCATATGAAGACATGCTGGCTGCTACACACCTCTCTCCATCTTCGGCTCCTTCTTGGAAGTCCCGCCCCCTCCTTCCATCTAAACCATGCAGGACTACTTCCGCCTTTATTGGAAAGTCCTACATGGCAGCTGGTCAGGCTGGCATGGCCCTTCATGCAATGGCCATTCTCCAAGCCTACCAGGTGGATGTTTTGAAAGAAATGGACGAGGGTGATGGTCTGATGCCGGAAGCGGTCAAGGAGCTCCGCAGAGCCACAGATTTGGCCTTAAGAGCCACTAAACATACAGCGCATGCTATAGGGCACTCCATGATCATTCACCTATTCGCCCCACCTATGGCTCAATCTTACGGAAATCCGTGATAAGGAGAAGGTGTTCCTCATGGATGCCCCTATCCCTCAGTCTGGTTTGTTCGGGGAGGCAGTCAACACGGTGGTTGACAAATTTTGGGCCGCCAAGTCCCAGTTGGCTGCTCTCAGGCAGTTTATGCCCAGGAGAGTTAGGGACTCTTCTATCCTCTCCTCTTCTCTACCCAGAGAGCGCTCCTTGCATAGGAAGGATTCTGCCAATAGCAGAAGTGACCCAGTTCATCCCCCACCGACTATGGTTTGGGGAGCCTGTGGTCGCCCATTGCCCCGCCAGCGACCCCATAGGCATCTTGAGCTGAAGCGGCCCAGCAAGCCCTCCGCTCCAGCTCCTTCGAGACGCTCCTGACCCTCAAGCCAGACAGAAGAGAGCTTCCCCTGCCTTCCAAGGTTGGGTCAGACCGCGCAAGCGTTTCTGCCCATCTCTCACTCACTCTCCTCATTCAGCTCTGTCACATCCGCCGCCCAGTGCGTTTCGGTCACACAGGCTGTGGGCCCTCTCGTTCTGTGTCAGGACGCCAGGCGCTCTCCTTTGCGGTCGACCATGCTACCCTGCAAGGACCAGTTTGACACTCTAATACAAGTATGTCCTCTACATTGTAACACACTGCTTCCTCTATCACATTTCTTTCATGAATGGAGTATCGCCTTGGATTCTAAAAACAATGCAGTTCGGTTACACACTCCAGTTCTGTCGCAACAGAATGTTGACGCTGAAGACTATCATGTTTCAAACTCGTGCGGAGGACTGGTTTGTCACTATAGACCTGAAGGATGCATATTTTCATATTCAGGTTGTCTGGCGGCACAGGAAGTTCCTCAGATTCACCTTCGGAGGAAAGGTTTATCAGTACAAGGTTCTTCCCTTTGGCCTGGCCTTGGCACCCAGGACATTCATGAAATGCATGGATGCTGCTCTGGCCCCGTTGAGGCTCCAGGGCATCTGTATACTCAATTACCTGGACGATTGGCTCATTTTAGCCCACTCCACGAAATTAGTGACTCGTCACAGAGATGTCGTCCTTCACCACATTCGGTCTCTCGTCCTCAGACTGAATACCAAAAAGAGTGTTCTCGCCCCATCTCAGCAGACTGTGTTCTTAGGGGTTCACCTGGATTCTGTTCAGATGCAGGCCCGTCTGGCTCAGATTTCAAGTCTTGTTACATGTTTGGCCCACTTCAGGCTAGGCCATCATGTCTCTGTAAGGTTGCAGGCTCCTGGGCCTCATGGCTGCAGCCTCCCCTGTGCTACCCCTATGATTGCTTCACATGAGACCGTTTCTTTGGTGGATGAAGCTCTTAGGGGTCTGATCGACAGGACCGGCCTTTCGCCTGTTGAAAGTGTTGCGCATTTCTTTTCACGCCCTTTCGATATTTCGATTCCTCACTACTAAATATTCCATGGTCAAATGGTATCATAAAGTGGAAGCAACTGGGAACAACAGCAACTCAGCCACAAAGTGGTAGGCCACGTAAAATCACAGAGCGGGGTCAGCACACGCTGAGGCACACAGTGTGCAGAAGTCGACAACTTTCTGCACAGTCAATAGCTACAGACCATCCAAACTTCGTGTGGCCTTCAGATTAGCTCAAGAACAGTGCGTAGAGAGCTTCATGGAATGGGTTTCCATGGCCGAGCAGCTGCATCCAAGCCTTACATCACCAAGTGCAATGCAAAGCATTGGATGCAGTGGTGTAAAACTTCTGGAGTGACGAATCACGCTTCTCTGTCTGGCAATCCAATGGATGAGTCTGGGTTTGGCAGTTGCTAACTTCTTTAAAGCGAGTTGGGGATTTGCAAGCTCTCTCTGTTAGCGAGGCGTGTATGGACTTCGCCCCTGGTCTAGTTAAGGTAACCTTAAGACCAAGGCCAGGATATGTGCCCAAGGTCTTGTCTACACCATTTCGCTCTCAAGTTATCACCCTTCACTCATTCCATCCTCCTCCTTTCGCCTCTGATGAGGATGAAAAACTTCACTTGCTCTGCCCTGTCCGAGCTCTGAAGTCTTACGTAGATCACTCTAGCAGTTGGAGAAGAAAGAATTAGCTTTTGGTATGTTTTGGTGCTGGCCACTGCGGGCTAGCCGCATCGAAGCAGAGAATTTCTCACTGGGTTACGGAGGCTATTTGGCTGGCATATGAGGTGCGTGGTCTGTCTTTGGTTGTTATCTGGTTTTTCATTGTGCCAGATATGGCAGCGCTTTAGGTATATCATTCCCATTGCGTCATAGATACGCAGCGTCGAGTGAACCTATGAAAGAGAATGTCTCAGGTTACTGGTGTAACCTATGTTCTCTGAATAGGGATCGAAATACTGCGTCTGCTGCCAAGTTCCTCGCGCTGCCGACAAGTGGCCTTTTTCAGCAGAGAAATCTGAGGAGCAGATGGCGCATTCGTCAGTATAGGATGGTGACATAAGAGCATCGGGGCGGCGCCCATGCTATCAGCCAATGAATTGGCATGATTCTATATGGGCTTCAGACAATTGGCACACCCAGAGGGCATTCCCATTGCGTCATAGCTACGCAGCGTCTCGTTCCCTATTCAGAGAACATAGGTTATGCCAGTAACCTGAGACGTTTTCTTGCATGTGCCTTTAAATGCAAATGAGCTGTTGTGCCCTGCCCCCTCTCTACAGTCACAGTTCCTGCCTCAATCAGATTCTCTGCCAAATATTAACAAGATATCTGCTTGGTTCTGCTTGGTATAGTTCTTCTTTCATCATTAAAGTTTATTATTTCCACGCGTTTTAAAGCTATATCAGTTTAAACATCTAATGGATAGTTTTCTGAGTGCACTTATCTGAAGCTCACGCACACAGAGAGCTGTCAGACGTCAAGTCTCGTGAGTAACTTCTCTTTCTCATTTTTTGTTTTCTTTAAACTGTCAAATACACACAAGGTTCTGTCAAAAACACACACAGTTCACATAAACACAGTTAGTTATGTCTGTGAACATAAATAGCAGGCAATGTTACAGAATCGTATGTGTATATTAGATCTGTGGCACATTCCCTTTAAAAATAAAACTAATCCACTGCATTCAATGGCTCAGATGTGTACAGTGTACAGCTCGCTGAGGGTGAAAACTATGGCAATGCAGGGCTGTCAGTCAGCGGTCGTGGGTGGGTCCTGTGTCTAATGTGACGTCACATTAGCACCATGGCTAAAACAGGTCGTTGGGAGACACTGCTTATGATTTATGGGGATTAAAAAAAAAAAAAAAGGAGTGGGTGTATTTTAATCACTATATGGTGGTTGTGTACACACACTGCCAACACACATTTATGTCCAAACACCAATCAAAAGTGAATTTTGCATAACAGGCCCCCTTTAACGTAGTTAACTAACGTTAACTAAAGAACCTTATTGTAAAGTGTTACCGAGTTTGTAGCAGGCTGTTAAATTCATTTTACAAATACTGTATAAAAAAAAAAACACAAAAAGGACTGTTTGAGTATTGTGCGTTTTTTACTATACTTCTATTTTTTATTGGTTGTTTAATAATTTTGATGGAACCGGAATTGGAACCAGAATCTTTAGGCAGAACCGGAATTGGAACTGGAAAATTTCTTACGATTCCCAACCCTAGCCCAGTTTCTCCACCACATTCCATAATTCACACACCACTCAGACATCTGGGCACTTTCTCCATTCAAATACAGCTGATACCTGTGTTTCTCAAAAGCATTGTTAGCCTAAGTCGTACAGTCTTGGCAACAATTATATTTAATAATTACTAAAAATATTATAATATATATAAGAACATAAAATCCTTCAATACAATTCATGATAATCATGTGAGAAATAAAGATGAATGAATGTACCTGCACAATATACAGGAGCTGGGATTGAAAGAGTCGGTCTGGTAAATTTGTAGACATAATAATTTCCAGGACAAGCTTTGACTTGGATTGGGTTGGATCTGTAGCGACTGCACTGACCACCACGGGAGCCGTTAATTTCACAAGTAACAACTCCATCTTCTAGCCGAGGATGAGAGCCACCAAGATACAGAGCACTATAACCTCCACATGACATGGAAGGCAAACACCATTCAGGCATCTGAGCACTTGATCCATTAATGAAGAGTCGATACCAGCCATCCCATTCTACACGAGTGTCATCATGATCAGTTAAAGATTCACCAATATTCTGATAATTGAGTGTTCTCCATTGGTTGTCGAGTATGTTGTAGTTACTGCACGGGTCATAATCTGTTAGTGAGATGATGATGAGACCAAAACAAGTTATATTTCAATTAGGATCTTCACAAGTCCAAATGTGAACCAGTCAAACATTGTAATAATCACAAGATTCTTAAACCATTTATACACGACTGTGTAAAAGTGATGCTACAAGTTCATGTTTATAAACTGCCATTTAAACCATAATGCAGAACTTTCATTAGAAAAAAAAAGCTAATTTTGCTATTAAAACCTTGATATATTCATTCATATATTTTATATACAACTTACTCAAGGTGATACTGGATCCAGTGAATATATCTGGACTTACAGTGGAAACTGCCTGTGAAATGGTGTTGACATCTAAAAAGAAGGAAATTCAAAACATGACTGAAATAATTTGAAAAGGTTTGAAAGACTTAAAGAGAGAGCAAGAGAGAGAGAGAGAGAAAATGAGAAAAGCAAGGTACCTGTGCAGTATCCGGCACACCATAATCGTGGATTGACAAGTTCATATACATAGTAATTGCCTGGACACACTTTCACTCTGATGGGGTTTAACTTGTATTCACAGCAGCCACTCCAATAAGTCCCTCCACAGAGCTCCCTGATCACCACTCCATCCTCTATCTGAGGGTGAGGATCACTGAGCCACAGATTGATTTCTGTGTTACAGCTGTATGAACTAACACAGGTCTCTGACATCCGGATGTCCATTCCATTGTAGAAAAGCCGGTACCAGCCATTCCAGGAGAAAGAGTCATCACAAATGTAATCTCCACTTTCATTGTTGGCTCTCCAGGGACGATCCAGAGACTCATAGTTGTAGCAGGGATCACTGCTGATGCTTTGGAAAGCAACTGTCATGGACAAAAGAGATCTTTGTAAAATACGAATAAAATGCTGTATTTAAATGGAAGACAATTTAGTTTTAGCCTGGTCTATGGCCCGAAATGCTCCAGCAGCCCGAGACATTATAGGATAAGCAGTTTTGCAGAATTGATGGACTATTAGTTTTATGTCCCAAAATTACAATGATGTGAAATTCAATGATTTTTAACAGTCATATTTTTATCAGTGGTGTGGAGTTGATCCCAAAATGGGCCAAGAAGGTGTCTGTACATTCACAGCTTAATACATTGTACATAAAAAAAATCCCTCTTGCTTTTTGTCAGATCTGAAGTGGCTACAACTGACAAACTGTGCAAATAAGCAAGCTTTTTCTGACAAAGAACAGACTTCAGAGTGACCCAAAATTGTAATTACCATGTGCTCGCATACAGAGTTGTGAAATCTGAGAAACTGTTACAAATTTTACAATAAGGTTCATTTTTTTAACATAACATGAACTAACCATGAGCAATACATTTGTTACTGTATTTATTCATCTTTGTTAACCTTAGTTAATAAAAAT
The DNA here is from genome assembly GCF_019924925.1 of Ctenopharyngodon idella. NCBI lineage: Eukaryota > Metazoa > Chordata > Actinopteri > Cypriniformes > Xenocyprididae > Ctenopharyngodon > Ctenopharyngodon idella. The sequence continues at coordinate 28,972,397 of NC_067231.1, forward strand.
ACAGCTGTTCATAGTTGGTTCATGTAACTTCACAGTGCTTTAACTAATGTTAACAAATACAACTCTTGATTTTAATAAAGCAATAGTAAATGTTGAAATTAACATTAATAAAGATTAATAAATGCTGTAGAAATGCAGTTCATTAGTTCATGTTAAAGGGGACCTATTATGCCCATTTTTACAAGATGTAATTTAAGTCTCAGGTGTCCCCAGAATGTGTCTGTGAAGTTTCAGCTTAAAATACCTCACAGATAATTTATAAATCCATGTTGTAAATACCCATTTCTGACTACAGTAAAGAACAGGCTGTTTTCGTGCATGTGCCTTTAAATGCAAATGAGCTACTGTGCCCCGCCCCCTCTCTACAATCACCGTTCCTGCCTCAATCGGATTCTCTGCCAAATGTTAACAAAATATCTGCTTGGTTTTGATTATCATCTATATCGCAATGACTCTCACGGATAGTATAATTGTTGTTTTTTTCATTAAAGTTTATTTCCACACGTTTTAAACATCTAATGGATAGTTTTCTGAGTGCACTTATCTGAAGCTCACGCACACAGAGAGCTGTCAGACGTCAAGTCTCGTGAGTAACTTCTCGTTCTCATTTTTTGTTTTCTTCAAACTGTCAAAAACACACACAGTTCACATAAACACAGTTCACATAAACACAGTTAGTTATGTCTGCGAACGTAAATAGCAGGCAATGTTACAGAATCATATGTGTATATTAGATCTGTGGCGCATTCCCTTCAAAAATAAAACTAATCCACTGCATTCAATGGCTCAGATGTCAGTAAATGGAGACTGTTATGTTCACTCTTACATCCAACAACAAAACATCTCAATTACTTGGCAGACGTTGTTGTCGCTACAGCTGCTCGAGCACAGAGAAAATGGCGGACAGCATACAGCTCTCTGAGGGCAGAAACTATGGCAATGCAGGGCTGTCAGTCAGCGGTCGTGGGTGGGGCCTGTGGCTAATGTGACGTCACATTAGCACCATGGCTAAAACAGGTCTTTGGGAGACACTGCTTATGATTTATGGGGATTAAAAAAAAAAAAAGGAGTGGGTGTATTTTTATCACTATATGGTGGTTGTGTACACACACTGCCAACACACATTTATGTCCAAACACCAATCAAAAGTGAATTTTGCATAACAGGCCCCCTTTAATGTAGTTAACTAACGTTAACTAATGAACCTTATTGTAAAGTGTTACCGAATTTGTAGCAGGCTGTTAAATTCATTTTACAAATACTGTATAAAAAAACACAAAAAGGACTGTTTGAGTATTGTGCGTTTTTCCCCATACTACTATTTTTTATTGGTTGTTTAGTAATTTTAATGGAACCAGAATCGGAACCAGAATCTTTAGGCAGAACCGGAATTGGAACTGGAAAATTTCTTACGATTCCCAACCCTAGCCCAGTTTCTCCACCACATCCCATATAACTCACACACCACTCAGACGTCTGGGCACTTTCTCCATTCAAATACAGCTGATACCTGTGTTTCTCAAAAGCATTGTTAGCCTAAGTCGTACAGTCTTGGCAACAATTATATTTAATAATTACTAAAAATATTATAATATATATATATATATATATATATATATATATATAAGAACATAAAATCCTTCAATACAATTCATGATAATCATGTCAAATATAAAGATGAATGAATGTACCTGCACAATATACAGGAGCTGGGATTGAAAGAGTCGGCCTGGTCAGTTTGTAGACATAATAATTTCCAGGACAAGCTTTGACTTGGATTGGGTTGGATCTGTAGCGACTGCACTGACCACCACGGGAGCCGTTAATTTCACGAGTAACAACTCCATCTTCTAGCTGAGGATGAGAGCCACCAAGATACAGAGCACTATAACCTCCACATGACATGGAAGGCAAACACCATTCAGGCATCTGAGCACTTGATCCATTAATGAAGAGTCGATACCAGCCATCCCATTCTACACGAGTGTCATCATGATCAGTTAAAGATTCACCAATATACTGGTAATTGAGTGTTCTCCATTGGTTGTCGAGTATGTTGTAGTTACTGCACGGGTCATAATCTGTTAGTGGGAGATGATGAGACCAAAACAAGTTATATTTCAATTAGGATCTTCACAAGTGCAAATGTGAACCAGTCAAACACTGTAATAATCACAAGATTCTTAAACCATTTATACACGACTGTGTAAAAGTGATGCTACAAGTTCATATTTATAAACTGCCATTTAAACCATAATGCAGAACTTTCATTTGAAAAAAAAAAAAAAAAAAAAGCTAATTTTGCTATTAAAACCTTGATATATTCATTCATATATTTTATATACAACTTACTCAAGGTGATACTGGATCCAGTGAATATATCTGGACTTACAGTGGAAACTGCCTGTGAAATGGTGTTGACATCTAAAAAGAAGGAAATTCAAAACATGACTGAAATAATTTGAAAAGGTTCGAAAGACTTAAAGAGAGAGCGAGAGAGAGAGAGAGAGAGAGCGAGAGAGAGAGAGAGAGCGAGAGAGAGAGAGCGAGAGAGAGAGAGAAAATTAGAAAAGCAAGGTACCTGTGCAGTATCCGGCACACCATAATCGTGGATCGACAAGTTCATATACATAGTAATTGCCTGGACACACTTTCACTCTGATGGGTTTTAACTTGTATTCACAGCAGCCTCCCCAATAAGACCCTCCACAGAGCTCCCTGATCACCACTCCATCCTCTATCTGAGGGTGAGGATCACTGAGCCACAGATTGATGTATGTGTTACAGCTGTATGAACTAACACAGGTCTCTGACATCCGGATGTCCATTCCATTGTAGAAAAGCCGGTACCAGCCATTCCAGGAGAAATGTTCATCACAAATGTTATCTCCACTTTCATTGTTGGCTCTCCAGGGACGATCCAGAGACTCATAGTTGTAGCAGGGATCACTGCTGATGCTTTGGAAAGCAACTGTCATGAACAAAAGAGATCTTTATAAAATACTAATAAAATACTGCATTTAAATGGAAGACAATTAAGTATTAGCCCGCTCTATGGCCCGAAATGCTCCAGCAGCCCGAGACCTTATAGGATAAGCAGTTTTGCAGAATTGATGGACTATTAGTTTTATGTCCCAAAATTACAATGATGTGAAATTCAATGATTTTTAACAGTCATATTTTTATCAGTGGTGTGGAGTTGATCCCAAAATGGGCCAAGAAGGTGTCTGTACATTCACAGCTTAATACATTGTACATAAAAAAAATCCCTCTTGCTTTTTGTCAGATCTGAAGTGGCTACAACTTACAAACTGTGCAAATAAGCAAGCTTTTTCTGACAAAGAACAGACTTCAGAGTGACCCAAAATTGTTATTACCATGTGCTCGCATACAGAGTTGTGAAATCTGAGAAACTGTTACAAATTTTACAATAAGGTTCATTTGTTAACATAACATGAACTAACCATGAGCAATACATTTGTTACTGTATTTATTAATCTTTGTTAACCTTAGTTAATAAAAATACAGCTATTCATAGTTGGTTCATGTAACTTCACAGTGCTTTAACTAATGTTAACAAATACAACTCTTGATTTTAATAAAGCAATAGTAAATGTTGAAATTAACATTAAGAAAGATTAATAAATGCTGTAGAAATGCAGTTCATTATTAGTTCATGTTAAAGGGGACCTATTATGCCCATTTTTACAAGATGTAATTTAAGTCTCAGGTGTCCCCAGAATGTGTCTGAAGTTTCAGCTTAAAATACCTCACAGATCATTTATAAATCCATGTTGTAAATACCCATTTCTGACTACAGTAAAGAACAGGCTGTTTTCGTGCATGTGCCTTTAAATGCAAATGAGCTACTGTGCCCCGCCCCCTCTCTACGATCACAGTTCCTGCCTCAATCGGATTCTCTGCCAAATGTTAACAAAATATCTGCTTGGTTTTGATTATCATCTATATCGCAATGACTCTCACGGATAGTATAGTTCTTTTTTTTTTTCATTAAAGTTTATTTCCACACGTTTTAAAGCTATATCAGTTTAAACATCTAATGGATAGTTTTCTGAGTGCACTTATCTGAAGCTCACGCACACAGGGAGCTGTCAGACGTCAAGTCTCGTGAGTAACTTCTCATTCTCATTTTTTGTTTTCTTCAAACTGTCAAATACAGGTTCTGTCAAAAACACACACAGTTTACATAAACACAGTTAGTTATGTCTGTGAACGTAAATAGCAGGCAATGTTACAGAATCGTATGTGTATATTAGATCTGTGGCGCATTCCCTTTAAAAATAAAACGTCTTGGTTATGTATATAACCTTAGTTCCCTGAATAGGGAACGAGACGCTGCGTAGTCGCTATGGGAACGCCTCTGCGTGATGTCGTCATGAAGCACGTATGAAATCTGTCCAATCAGGAGACGGAACGTCATAGGCGGGTGACGTCACTGACCAGGAACTATAAAGCCAGCCCGAAAACACTCTCATTCAGATTCTGAATTACTGAAGCAAGTCGCTTACGGGCATGACGGGAGTATGCCCGTAAGCGAGTATCCCAACGTCGCCATACGAGCAAGTGACCGTTCGTGTAAGGCCTCAGCGCTCAACTCACAGTAACACCTGCGCCCCCGGAGTGGAGCCGAGGTCTAATTCATAAAACCTCACAAATGTATGCGGTGAGGACCAGCCTGCCGCATCACAAACATCATTTAGGGAAACCCCTGAGATTAAAGCCTTAGAGGCAGCCATACTCCTGGTTGAATGAGCCCGGACGGCCAAGGGTGAAGGCTGTCCAACTGACTCCTAAGCAAGTGAGATGGCCTCGACCACCCACTTGCTCATTCTCTGCTTGTATGCAGGGAGACCCTTCCTAGGTGCTCCAAAACATACAAATAGCTGATCAGCTTTTCTCCACATGGCAGCTCTGTGGACATAAGCATCCAGCGCCCTCACCGGGCACAGCAGATTTAGCTTTTCCTAATCCAAGGACGTAAAAGGAGGAGGACAGAAGGCCTGCAGCACAATAGGTCTCACAGGATTAGTGAGAACCTTAGGTATGTATCCCGGTCTGGGATGAAGGAAAGCCTTAACATTACCAGACGCAAATTCAAGGCACGATGGAGACACCAACAGGGCCTGAATGTCTCCAATTCTCTTGAGAGACGTAATAGAAAGCAGAAACACTGTTTTGAGCGTTAGGAATTTTTCTGGCACCTCCTCAATGGGTTCGAAGGGGGCCATAGAAAGGCCTTGCAACACAATTGCCAAATCCCAAGCCGGTACTCTCGTGCGAGCTGCGGGTCTCAACCTCAAAGTGCCACGGAGGAAACGAGTGATAAGTGGGTGTCTCCCCAAAGATACCCCACTCAAAGGAGCATGGTAAGCAGCTAAGGCTGCCACGTACACCTTCAATGTGGAGGGGGATAACCCTAAAGAAAATCTATCCTGTAGGAAATCCAGTACTGCGCTAACTGGGCAGTTAACAGGATCCCACTGGTGATTTTCACACCAAGAAGTGAATAATCTCCACTTCAAAGAGTAGAGTTTCCTCGTGGAGGGAGCTCTGGATTGGAGAATGGTCTCTACAACCTCGGTTGAGAGACCGGAACCTCTGAGCTGTGCCCCCTCAGAGGCCATGCCCACAGCTTCCATAGCTCCGGACGGGGGTGCAAAATCAGATCGCCCGCCTGAGAGAGAAGGTCCCTCCTGATCGGAATCTCCATCGGAGACCCGTCGAGAAGGGATACCAGGTCCGAGAACTATACTCGAGCCGGCCAAAACGGGGCTACTAACAACAGACGGGCCCCGTCCCGGCTGGAAGGAAATATTTCAGTGCTAGAAATACCGCCAGCATCTCCAGGCAATTTATGTGCCATGAAAGATGATGGTCCTGCCAAAGACCTTGAGTCGAGCGACCACTCATGATCGCCCCCCAGCCCGTGAGGGACGCATCTGTCGTTAGCGTGACGCGACGACTGAGAGCCCCCAGCACAGGTCCCTGGGACAGAAACCAAGATTGCTTCCATATGACTAGAGCACGTAAGCATCGCCGCGTGACTCTGATCATACGAAAAAGATTCCCCCTCGGTGAGAACCCCTTGATTTTGAGCCACCACTGCAATGGTCTCATGTTCAGCAGGCCAAAAGGTATCACGTTGGACGCTGCTGCCATAAGACCTAACAGTCTCTGGAACTGTTTGACAGTGAGTGACTGGCCTAGCTTTATGTCTGAGACAGTCGAGAGAATCGATGTTATGCGAGCCGGAGATAGACGGGCGCGCATAATCACCGAATCCCACACCACGCCTAGATAAGTGGTCCTCTGCGCCGGAGAAAGCACACTTTTCTTTGCGTTTAATCTCAACCCCAACCTCCTCATGTGAGCGAGAACAACATCTCGATGTTGGACCGCCATCTACTCTGATTGAGCCAGAATCAACCAATCGTCTATGTAGTTTAAGATGCGGATTCCCTGCATACGCAAGGGTGTCAGAGCCGCGTCTACACACTTGGTGAAGGTGCGAGGTGACAATGCTAGGCCGAAGGAAAGAACCCGATATTGGTATGCTTCGCCCCCGAAAGCAAACCTTAGGAACTTCCTGTGTTGCGGGAGGATTGATACATGGAAGTATGCGTCTTTTAGATCTATCGTGACAAACCAGTCCTCGGACCTGATTTGTGACACGATGTGTTTGACTGTCAGCATTTTGAACTTGAGCTTTGCTACTGTTCGATTCAACTGCCGCAGATCTAAAATTGGACGCAATCCCCCGTCTTTCTTTGGCACAATGAAATAGCAGCTGTAAAACCCTGACTCCCTGCTGGGAGGAGGAACCCTTTCTATAGCCTCCTTTTGCAAGAGAGTCTGTACTTCTTGTGCCATTACCAGAGCCTGCTCGGGGCCCACCATAGTGGGCAGGACCCCGTTGAATCGGGGTGGGCATGTTCTGAACTGAATCGCATACCCCTTTTCTATCGTGTGCAGGACCCACTGAGATACTTTTGACAGATGATTTTTCCACTCTGACAAAAAATCTACTAAGGGAACCAGCCTCTCGAGGTTGGCCTCTGGTGGAATATGGGCAGCCAGCACAGTGCCCTGAAGCGGAACCCCGGCAGGGAACAACTGAACTGACTGCAGAGAAAGCGCGCCACCCTCGGGTGACACGCGAGGAGCTACTACGCCCCGGTATGATAGCGGGGTTGGCAGAGCTCCCCCCTGAGGGCACCGAAGACAAACAGGCACCGTTGAGAGAGGTGAACACTGTTTGACTCCGGAGGGGATTTCTTTGCCGAAGCCCTCTTAGCCACAATGACAGCCCTCAGATCTGTCTTGCCCTTGTAGGACTTTGGCTGCGAGCGTTGCCCCGCCTCCCAGCTCCTTGGAGGGGGAGTACGGGTAGCAACGCTCTGCTTCTGCTGTTGTCTGTGATGTTGTGAGGAGCTCGTACTCGGCTTCGGCTGCTCCTGCCCAGCAGCTGAAGGGACTTGGGCACGACGAGGAAGAAACTGCTGCATAGCAGCAGCCTGCTTCCTCGCCTCCTGAAACCTCTCAGTGACAGAAGTGATAGCGTCACCAAAGAGGCCAGACGGATTCAGTGGGGCATCCAAGAGAAACGTCTTGTCACGATTTTTAATGTTAGACAGATTTAGCCAGAGATGGCGCTCCATAGCCACCAGGGCTGCCATAGAGCGGCCGATTGACTTGGCCGTCTCCTTGGTGGCACGGAGCGCTAAATCTGCTGACTGACGCAACTCATGAATAAAATAAGCCCCCACTTCCTCACTATGCTTGAATGATGCTTGAATGATGGCCATAGTATGTAAGCATGCCGCAGCCTGACCTGCTGCCGAGTACACTTTGCCCACTAATGCTGATCTAGTCTTTAGCGGCAACGTCAGGGCTTTGAGGGACGATGCCGCCTGTGGAGAGAGATGGCTCGCGAGCGTCTCTTCCGCTCTCGGCATCGCCCCATACCCGTGTTTTCTCATACCCACCACGTTACTGTATGTGGAGGTTTGAGGAGAGTAAACACGGGATGATCGTGGTCTCTTCCACGATCTCGACACCTCAGTGTGGAGATCGGGAAAAAATGGTAGTGCCCGACGTGGAGGTAGAGCAGACCTTGATGGTAGGAAGCGTTCATCAAGTTTACTTCCAGTTCTCTGCTCTTGCTTCTCGGCTGGCCAATCGATATCGAGCCTGGCAACAGCGCAAGTAAGCACCTCCATGAGCTCCTCGCTCGCGGGAGAGTGAAGTGGCGAGTCTTCAGTCTCTCCTGTTGTCACGCTAACAACGTCCAGCTCCTCAGAACTAGATGCCATTAACATGACTGTGTCGACTGGAGCGGAAGAAACCGCAACGCGTGCTTCCTGCCTCCGAATGGACACACCGGATGCAGCAGGTGAAGGCAGAGATAAGGCAGGGCCCGTCTCTAACCCCGCTGCTACATCCATTTGCGAATCCCAGGACATGAGACGCCGTCCTGCCTCAGCAGAAGCGGGGCCCGAGCCCTGGGGCACGCGAACCGAGCCACTCTCCTCAAAGAGGGCTCGGCGGGAGCGCAGCGTCCTCAAAGGAAACTGTTCACAATGCACACAGGCAGCCCCCTCGAGAGCTGCCTGGGCATGCTGCGCTCCCAAACAAACAACACAGAGATCGTGTGTATCCCCACCCATAATAAAACGAGGGCAGGGATGAACACACTTTCTAAACTGCTGTTCGCTTGCCATAATACCAATTTTTAAATGAATGACGGTAGACAGACAACAATAAATAAAGACAGACAAGATACACGTAGCTCTTGCTGAAGACACAGAAGCTGAATGAGAGTGTTTTCGGGCTGGCTTTATAGTTCCTGGTCAGTGACGTCCCCCGCCTATGACGTTCCGTCTCCTGATTGGACAGATTTCATACGTGCTTCATGACGACATCACGCAGAGGCGTTCCCATAGCGACTACGCAGCGCGAGTTCCCTTGAAAGGGAACTAATCCACTGCGTTCAATGCCTCAGATGTCAGTAAATGGAGACTGTTATGTTCACTCTTACATCCAACAACAAAACATCTCAATTACTTGGCAGACGTTGTTGTCGCTACAGCTGCTCGAGCACGGAGAAAATGGCGGACAACAGCTCGCTGAGGGCGGAAACTATGGCAATCCAGGGCTGTCAGTCAGCGGTCGTGGGTGGGGCCTGTGGCTAATGTGACGTCACATTAGCACCATGGCTAAAAACAGGTCGTTGGGAGACACTGCTTATGATTTATGGGGATTAAAAAAAAAAAAAAAGGAGTGGGTGTATTTTTATCACTATATGGTGGTTGTGTACACACACTGCCACCACACAGTGTGTGTCCACAACATCAATCAAATGGTGTATGTCCAAACACCAATCAAAAGTGAATTTTGCATAACAGGCCTCCTTTAATGTAGTTAACTAACGTTAACTAATGAACCTTATTGTAAAGTGTTACCGAATTTGTAGCAGGCTGTTAAACTCACTTTACAAATACTGTATAAAAAAAACACAAAAAGGACTGTTTGAGTATTGTGCGTTTTTTCCCATACTACTATTTTTTTATTTGTTGTTTAGGAATTTTAATGGAACCGGAATCGGAACCAGAATCGGAACTGGAAAATTTCTTACGATTCCCAACCCTAGCCCAGTTTCTCCACCACATCCCATATAACTCACACACCACTCAGACATCTGGGCACTTTCTCCATTCAAATACAGCAGATACCAGCCACGCCATTCAACACGGGTGTCATCATATCCAGAGAACTGGTTTTGCTGCATGTTTCTACAATATCCATTAAGAGTGGTGTAATCACAGCACTAAAGTGGCTTTGGATAAAAGCTTCTACATGAAACTTAAAAGTAAATGCTTATGGATGAAGTGAAAATAAAGAATTCTTTTAACAGTTATTGCGTGTTTGCTGGGAAAACAATTTGCTTAGAAATGTGATTATAACCGTCACGTCTACCATCATCTCCAGTTGGTTTTCAGGTTTTGCTGTTCCTGCTCTGACCAGCAGGTGAAGTCTGGTGTTACTGTTCTGCTTTCTATTGTGGATTGCCCCACCTGTTACTCTGCCCATTTCACCTCTTCATAATTAGCATCTCATGCTAATTATGAACATGCTATGCATGCTATGCATTTGATGGACACTTTACTATCCCATGAGGCCATGCGAGAGGATTTATGAATGGCAGTGGAGCGACGCATATAACACAGGTAGGTCGCATAACAGTAACAACATGATGAATGTAGTACATCCGAATTTCGTTCATTCTACCCATATTCATACTATACAGAACGCTTTTTTAACAGTGGCAAAATAAGTTCAAATGTAGAAGCTACTCAGTATGCAATTTTGGGCACAACACTGGACTGTGTTTCTCAAAAGCATTGTCAGCCCAAGTCGTACAGTCTTGGCAACAATTATATTTAATAATTACTAAAAATATTATATATAAGAACATAAAATCCTTCAATACAATTCATGATAATCATGTCAAATATAAAGATGAATGAATGTACCTGCACAATAAACAGGAGCTGGGATTGAAAGAGTCGGCCTGGTAAATTTGTAGACATAATAATTTCCAGGACAAGCTTTGACTTGGATTGGGTCGGATCTGTAGCGACTGCACTGACCACCACGGGAGCCATTAATTTCACGAGTAACAACTCCATCTTCTAGCCGAGGATGAGAGCCACCAAGATACAGAGCACTATAACCTCCACATGACATGGAAGGCAAACACCATTCAGGCATCTGAGCACTTGATCCATTAATGAAGAGTCGATACCAGCCATCCCATTCTACATGAGTGTCATCATGATCAGATATGTATCCAAACATAGACTGGTAATTGAGTGTGCTTCTCCAGTGGTTGTCGAGTATGTTGTAGTTACTGCACGGGTCATAATCTGTTAGTGAGATGATGATGAGATCAAAACAAGTTATATTTCAATTAGGAACTTCACAAGTCCAAATCTGAACCAGTCAAACACTGTAATAATCACGAGATTCTTAAACCATTTATACACGACTGTGTAAAAGTGATGCTACAAGTTCATGTATATACATTGCCATTTAAACCATAATGCAGAACTTTCATTGGAAAAAAACAACAAAAAAAAGCTAATTTTGCTATTAAAACCTTGATATATTCGTTCATATATTTTATATACAACTTACTCAAGGTGATACTGGATCCAGTGAATATATCTGGACTTACAGTGGAAACTGCCTGTGAAATGGTGTTGACATCTAAAAAGAAGGAAATTCAAAACATGACTGAAATCATTTGAAAAGGTTTGAAAGACTTAAAGAGAGAGCAAGAGAGAGAGAGAGAGAATGAGACAAGCAAGGTACCTGTGCAGTATCCGGCACACCATAATTGTGGATTCACAAGTTCATAGACATAGTAATTGCCTGGACACGCTTTCACTCTGATGGGGTTTAACTTGTATGCACAGCAGCCTCCCCAATAAGACCCTCCACAGAGCTCCCTGATCACCACTCCATCCTCTATCTGAGGGTGAGGATCACTGAGCCACAGATTGATGTATGTGTTACAGCTGTATGAACTAACACAGGTCTCTGACATCTGGATGTCCATTCCATTGTAGAAAAGCCGGTACCAGCCATTCCAGGAGAAATGTTCATCACAAATGTAATCTCCACTTTCATTGTTGGCTCTCCAGGGACGATCCAGAGACTCATAGTTGTAGCAGGGATCACTGCTGATGCTTTGGAAAGCAACTGTCATGGACAAAAGAGATCTTTGTAAAATACTGATAAAATACGGTATTTAAATGGAAGACAATTTAGTTTTAGCCTGGTCTATGGCCCGAAATGCTCCAGCAGCCCGAGACCTTATAGGATAAGCAGTTTTGCAGAATTGATGGACTATTAGTTTTGTGTCCCAAAATTACAATGAGTAATTTCATCATTTTTAACAGTAATATTCTAACCAGTGGTGTGGAGTTGATCCCAAAATGGGGCAAGAAGTTGTCTGTACATAAAAAAAAAAAAAAAAATCTGTCTTGCTTCTTGTCAGCTCTTAAATATGTGCAAATAAGCAAGCTTTTTCTGACAAAGAACAGACTTCAGACTGACCCAAGATTGTTATTACCATGTTCTCACATACAGAGTTTTGAGATTTGAGAAACTGTTACAAATAACAGAGCTAGAGGAGTGTTGAGAATGGGTGGATGTGAGAGAACAACACAGTAGCAAACAGAATGGCTGATGGACTGCAAATCACCAATTTTAACTGGCTAAAGCAAGCTTAATTTCTTGAACAATCCATTTAGACAAATATTAAATGGTCTAATAAATACTACAATTAGATTTGATACCGACATTAAATAAAATTCATGTTATTATCAGTATCACCAGAGTAAAAATGTTAAGTCCTCTCACACAAAGCACGATAAAGTTTTAATAATCATTTGAATTCTATGAGAATAGTGGAGTACACACCACAACTAATAATAATGAAACCAAGGAACTATATTGTTGGAATCACTTTCAGAATGATTTCATCCAGCTGACAAACAATAAAAACCTTGACATTGTCAGAATCCATCCGGTTTTAAAGAGTATTCTAAAGCAGCAGACGACATAATGCATAAAGCATGTGCTTCTAATAAACAGAACAATATAGCCTTTATTACAGTTATCTTTAGAATTATCATTCTTTGTGTGAACAGGCCTTTAAAATGTATACATACAGTAGATTATACATATATCTACATAAAGTAGGTACACACAGTGCATAATAGTACATAGGAGGCTGATATGTTGGAATATGGTTGACAAATTTACCCTTTCTGAGGCCCAGAGCAAATCTCAGTGTCCTAGCACCCTATGTTAAGCCTTATTTGAAAAAATCTGAGTCCTTCTAGACAGCACTCGAAAGCTTGATAGACAAGTTAATCAGGTTGTAAAATAAAGTTATCAGTTGTGAGTCTAGGTGAAAATGAAGTCTTTTCTCTCTTTTAATAATTTTGAAAGAGTGATTCATGCTTTTATCTTAACTAGGCTTGACTACTGTAACTCTCTGTACTTGGGGATTAGCCAGTCTTCTCAAAACCAACTTCAGATGGTCAAAATTAAGCTGCTGGAGTTTTAACAGGGGCTTGAAAGTGTGAGCATATTACCCCCGTTTTAAGGTCTTTATATTGGCTAACTGTGCGCTATAGAATTGATTTTAAAGTCTAAAGTCTAAATCTTATTGGTTTTTAAGTTTCTCATACATCTCCGACCAGTTGATAGTGAGAGCTCTTAGGTCTGCCAATCAGCGGCCATTAGTTGTTCCAAAAACCAGACTTAAGTCTAAGTGTGATAAGGCATTTGCTGAAGTCAAAATCAGGTAAGAAATATATTTATTGAAAAAATAAAAAAATAAAAAAGAAAGGAGCAGCAAACTAGTAAGGCCAGAATGATCTGTCTGAAACCGTCTAAAGAACTAATTGCTTTTGTTTTCAAGTTTATTTTGCCTGTTTTACATGTATTTGTTGGAAATAAATACCAAGAGAAGATTTAACATTGATGAAAGCAAGTGTTAATTGATCATGAGTCAACACGAAGCTCCCGACTGTCTCAAGGACTGAAAAGTTTGCCAGAACACATACTATATAGAACATACTTTTTTCACGGTGGCAAAAGAAGTTCAAATTCAAATGTAGTAGCTACTCAGACAGATGCAACTTCAGACACAATGCTGGACTGCGTTTCTCAAAAGCACTGTCAGCCTAAGTTGTAGAGTTTTATGTTGCCAATGGTTTTCTTCTTATGCTTTCGATACACAGCCCTGCTTTCTTCAGACGGTTTCAGACAGATCATTCCAGCCTTACTAGTTTGCTCCTCCTTTTTTATTATTTCTTTCCCGATCTTGACTTCAAGGCATTTCTTTTAAAGTTCTAAATTCTGCCTGACATTTGTTTTGGAGCTTTGGAGCATAGACTTAAGTTTGGTCTTACCACTGGTATATGCAAAAGTGGGATTTGTGATTTGCAGTACAATAAAATTTTTCTGTCTCAAATATTACACGCCCACACACAAAAACCACACTCTGACATCCATACCAACACACCTACACAATTATAGCTGCATAATTAATCCAATTGACTATATGCACGGCTACTTCGTGGTTGTCGTTAAGCCAGCTTGGGCATTTCCGGTGAACTGTTAGCTGATCATTCTGTACTCGCTGTACATCGACAGAAAACCATCAGTGGTTGACTTTTTATTGTTGTATTCATATTTGAATGCAGTTATCACATTTACCTAATTTGCCAATAAACCAGTTTTATTGATTGCAATAAAGACAAAGCTATTGGGACCAATGTGATGACAACAAACATTATTAGTTCATCCTTCTGAGATTGTCCCCATTTGTAAAACCGAACGATTCAAAATGTAGGAAATCCAACATTTGACAGAAAACATTAATAAAACACTACTTAAAAATAAAAAAGACATTAGCACTATAACCAGCAGGTGGCAGCAGAGTAGCATTTATTTTGCGCATATATCAGCCATTTCCTGTAATAGTTTTTCACTTAGTTTCGCTTTTGAAAAAATATTAAACATTATAAAATAACTAGGTTTAAAAATACATTTTGTCAATGTGAAGAACTAAAGTACTCACAAAATCTCATGAAAAACAATAACTTTTCTTGTGAATTAATTACACAGAAAGCAAGCACCACGCTTTCCCTTTGTAATCACAGCAACTGTCAGTCAGTGCAGCACAAGGTCAATGATTTTCGGTGCGTTCCAAATGGGATATATCGCCCTCTGAAGGACACTTTGGAATGAAAACAATCATGGGCACCATATCGAAGGGTCGTTCCAAACCGAAGTGCTCAAAACTGGCCACTTCAAAGAGCCCTTCGGAATGAAGGATTTCGAAGGGTACAACTGATGGACACTTCGGGCCCCCATGATTCTTTGAACAGGGAAGTTGTTTGACGTCACAGAATTTATCCTTTTGAAGCTCTCACTCCGGAGGGTAAACCCTTTGAAGGGATTAGGGCATAGGGATGAGCCCTTCCAAATGGAACGCAGGGACCGGCACACTTGTGAAAACTCACATTACATTCAATGAATCTAACTAAAGTGCACAATAAATATTTCATTTTTGACTTTTTTTTTTTTTTTTTTTTCCCACACAAAGGTGTGAAAACTGATGGTCGAATTGAATTTAGCCGAGGAGGAACACTGAGGTACGTCTTTATTTATTTATTTTTCTATGTCGTCTTACGTTTGAATAACTAAATTAATGCTATGCCTGAGTATTTAAGTGAATATATTTTGATTATAAACTAAGTATTACACTATTGATGCTCAACACACCAGCAAGTGACATTTCAGTCTTCCAGTTTTCAAGTTTTCCAGCTGGCTTATATTATGGCAGAAGCTATAAAGAACGCTCCGTGCATATAGTCATTTGGCTCTATAATATGCAGAAGCAGAAAACAGGAAAATGAAATAAGATAAATATTTCTCAAAAACATGTGCCACAATTACTGTCACCCCTATAGAAGGTCTTAAGAGTAAAATCTCACCAATCATATTGTAAGTTTATGAGTTGACCTGAGTGATTAGGAACACTTAAGTTAAGTCATGACTTATAATTATGATGTGACACGTAAGCCAAATTCCTCATCCATCACTATGGGAAAGCAGTGATGTGTGAGAAAAGGCTGTTGAGAAAATTAGGAAATTGCTATTTAAAAAAATAAAAAATAAAAATAATTGAAAATGGCAATTCCCACTATCAAGGAAATAATCATTCTGTGAGCCTTTTTACTTCTGTGACTTCTTTTCTGGAGAAACTAGTTTTGCTATGACATTTTCTACACCCTTGTGTAATGGGTCAAAAAAAAAAAAAAAGTCTAAGCTGTTCATGAGAGTTTATAAAGGAAGCAAGACAATACTTTACCAGTGGTTGCGACTGGTGAAGTAATGGATTCTACAGGTGAGATTGTCTCTGTTGTTGTAGACGCTGATGGGATGGACTGGCTTGTGGATTCTGGTATTAGGAACAATTTTATATCAACAGCAATTATTTTCAAACAAAATCCAGAGAAGTTAATGGGTGAAGATCATATGAATAAATGTTCACCTGCACAGTAAGCTTCATAAAATGGCGGCATGACAAACTCATAAACATAGTAATTTCCTGGACAGGCTTTGACTTTTCATCATTACCATTCTCATTATCTACCTACATATACACCAGGGCCCGTATTCTTAAAGTTTCTAAGAATCCTCTCAGTAAGCTCCTAATTTAGCTTAAAAACGTAGGAGTCTTAGCTTAAGAGCGATTCAGGACCAAACTGAGAGCAACTCTGAGCGAGGAAAAGACAAAAACTTTTATCTTAGTGAGAAGGCGGGGCTGACCCCATTGCTAGGTATGACAAGTCTTTTGAAGACTGTGATGGGTTGGTTGTCCCAGAAGGGGACATGTTTATGAGGGGGAGAAGAAAGGAAGAAAAAAAAAGAAAGAAAAAAAAAAAGAGTGCTTTTAAGAAGGATCTATTAAGCCTTCACTTTGAAATTACATTTTTAACAACTGACAATGAAACGACAAATGTCGTTTTTCCTGTTTTACCATACCATACGCCGGTCACAAACATGATTCCTGCACGATCTAATGTGTATTGTCTTATTAACTCACTGTCATGCATTGTGTTCAACATTTCTTCTCCCTCTTAATGTTTCATCCATTTTCTCCGCTGCTAAAGAAACTCTTAAGCCTCTTAAAAGTCATCCTCCGTACTCCTAACAATTTTGGACCTTAAGACCTCTTTTAAAGGTTAAGATGCTTTCTGAATTACTTTTTTCTTTACTAGGATTTTTTCTTTAATTTTAAGAAGAAACGGACACCTTTCTAAAAAAATGTTCGAATTTTGTCACTAGGAGCTACTCTTTGCATTAAGATTTTTCATGAATACAGGCCCAGGGGCCTAATGTATAAAACTTTGTATAGATTTCATCCTAAAGGTGTGCAGACACAAAAGGCAGATTTTGTAAAGGCACAAAAGTTTTCAAATTTGTAAAACCATACGTACACCTGAATCTGCACAAAATTCCCTTTAGAAATCCCACTGGAAGACTGTTCATACAGTACATGCATCCCCACTCCATCTCCTCCCCAAAATAACAATATATGGAGCTTACTTCACCCAGTTTTACTATGCACAACCTTATCAGCCTATAATTTCATAATATGCACATTCCCATCCATGTGATAGCTTACTTCTGTGTTTAACAGTAAGACACTAGTAAGAAAAAATTAGATACATACCGTAAATGCCATTTGTGCAGTCCCTTTCTGTCATGTTTTAGAACAAAAATATCCATATAGCTGTAAAATTCCTTCAAATTCTATCCTTCAAATACAACTGTATTTTTCATAATTTTGGGAAGACCATGGAAGGGGTTATCCTTAGGCTACTGTCTGTCTGTACACAACACTAAAAGCAACCCTGCGTGCAGCAGAAGTTGCTCAAGTAACCTAAAAATGTGCTTAATTTAGGAACATTTTACTACTCAAATCAAATACAAATAGCACCCTAAATTTACAAATTACAAATACATGATAAATCCACATTTCTTCGTACACTGTATAGATCTGGTAAAGGATGTTTTGCTCAGATGGCCGAAATGTCTGTCCAAAAGAGAAAGCTTGGTTTGCTCAGCAAAAACAAAAAAACAGAGGGAACATTGGCCATGTAATGTCTGACATCACTCACAGAAAGTGGTTGGAACATATAGACCTTTAATTAAGAGTATTTAATCATTTATAGGCACATTTAAACATTTAGGCTACCTACAGAATGACCCCCAAAAATGTATAAATTCTAGACTGCTAAATATGACAGGCTCATTTACTACTTGAATGATTCCTACTACACTTCATTTATGGAAAGCAAAAGATGGAAAAAGGAATTGAAGGTTATGAAGTGAAAGAATGATTGTACCTGTTGTTAGTCCATTGGTTATTTCACTTGTACACAATATTCAAGCATAATGATTTTAATTTGGAGTACCTTATCAGTTCACATATTTAAAAGTGTCAATCTGATTAGACATATTTGGTCAGTTATACATTTTAACATGTGTAAATCACTCACCA
The DNA here is from genome assembly GCF_019924925.1 of Ctenopharyngodon idella. NCBI lineage: Eukaryota > Metazoa > Chordata > Actinopteri > Cypriniformes > Xenocyprididae > Ctenopharyngodon > Ctenopharyngodon idella. The sequence continues at coordinate 28,990,572 of NC_067231.1, forward strand.
TTAACCAGCAGTAGCAGTGACACACACAGTGAGATTAGAAACCTCATTGTGATAAACTGATCTGTAAAAGCAATATTATCTCAAGATTATACACTTACACATGCAAAAGGAATAACAACAATATATTTGTTTCTTAATATGCTCATATCAACTTTTAAGCCATTATAATCCAAACATCATTTACTGTAAATATAAGATTGACGGCTTTATACATATATATATATATATATATATATATATATATATATATATCCGTGAAAAGCAGATGACTAAAAGAGCAATTATAGCCCAATGTGATAAGATGCAGAGAAATAACTTTACCTGAGATCAGAGCAAACTCAGAGAGATTCCCTCTTCAGCAGCTCAATACAGTGATGCTGAACTGCAGATCTCACGATCTTATCAGTGCCTTTAATAACTGTGGGTGGATCATTACTGGCACTCTTAACAATACCTTATAGCAGTGTTTCATTTCTTTTTATTTTGTTAGAGATTGTATCGATGCTTGCTATTTAATCAGGTTACTTCATTGTGCAGCTCTGTTGTGTACTGACTGCTCTGATATTACAATGACAACAATAGTTAATGTATGTTGACCTAAAATCAGAATGAATCTAGGTCAGCAAGATTCCCAGGAAAAAATTTTATTATATACAGGTGCTGGTCATATAATTAGAATATCATCAAAAAGTTGATTTATTTCACTAATTCCATTCAAAAAGAGAACTTGTATATTATATTCATTCATTACACACAGACTGATATATTTCAAATGTTTATTTCTTTTAATTTTGATGATTACAACTGACAACTAAGGAAAATCCCAAATTCAGTATCTCAGAAAATTAGAATATTGTGAAAAGGTTCAATATTGAAGACACCTGGTGCCACACTCTAATCAGCTAATTAACTTAAAACACCTGCAAAGGCCTTTAAATGGTCTCTCAGTCTAGTTCTGTAGGCTACACAATCATGGGGAAGACTGCGGACTTGACAGTTGTCCAAAAGACGACCACTGACACCTTGCACAAGGAGGGCAAGACACAAAAGGTCATTGCAAAAGAGGCTGGCTGTTCACAGAGCTCTGTGTCCAAGCACATTAATAGAGAGGCGAAGGGAAGGAAAAGATGTGGTAGAAAAAAAGTGTACAAGCAATAGTGATAACAGCACCCTGGAGAGGATTGTGAAACAAAACCCATTCAAAAATGTGGGGGAGATTCACAAAGAGTGGACTGCAGCTGGAGTCAGTGCTTCAAGAACCACTACGCACAGACGTATGCAAGACATGGGTTTCAGCTGTCGCATTCCTTGTGTCAAGCCACTCTTGAACAACAGACAGCGTCAGAAGTGTCTCGCCTGGGCTAAAGACAAAAAGGACTGGACTGCTGCTGAGTGGTCCAAAGTTATGTTCTCTGATGAAAGTAAATTTTGCATTTCCTTTGGAAATCAGGGTCCCAGAGTCTGGAGGAAGAGAGGAGAGGCACACAATCCACGTTGCTTGAGGTCCAGTGTAAAGTTTCCACAGTCAGTGATGGTTTGGGGTGCCATGTCATCTGCTAGTGTTGGTCCACTGTGTTTTCTGAGGTCCAAGGTCAACGCAGCCGTATACCAGGAAGTTTTAGAGCACTTCATGCTTCCTGCTGCTGACCAACTTTATGGAGATGCAGATTTCATTTTCCAACAGGACTTGGCACCTGCACACAGTGCCAAAGCTACCAGTACCTGGTTTAAGGACCATGGTATCCCTGTTCTTAATTGGCCAGCAAACTTGCCTGACCTTAACCCCATAGAAAATCTATGGGGTATTGTGAAGAGGAAGATGCGATATGCCAGACCCAACAATGCAGAAGAGCTGAAGGCCACTATCAGAGCAACCTGGGCTCTTATAACACCTGAGCAGTGCCACAGACTGATCAACTCCATGCCACGCCGCATTGCTGCAGTAATTCAGGCAAAAGGAGCCCCAACTAAGTATTGAGTGCTGTACATGCTCATACTTTTCATGTTCATACTTTTCAGTTGGCCAAGATTTCTAAAGATCCTTTCTTTGTATTGGTCTTAAGTAATATTCTAATTTTCTGAAATACTGAATTTGGGATTTTCCTTAGGTGTCAGTTATAATCATCAAAATTAAAAGAAATAAACATTTGAAATATATCAGTCTGTGTGTAATGAATGAATATAATATACAAGTTTCACTTTTTGAATGGAATTAGTGAAATAAATCAACTTTTTGATGATATTCTAATTATATGACCAGCACCTGTATATAAAAAATAAAGGAACACTTTGAAAACACATCAGATCTCAATGGGGAAAAATATCATGCTGGATATCTATACTGATATGGACTAGGCAATGACTAGGCAATGTGTTAGGTGTAAGGAACCCCCTATCGGCCCAATGAACGGAATCCGATGACCGGGGCGAAGGTTTAACGCGTGTATGTCTTTTCAGCGCCCCTGTGAAGTTCACTCAATTTTTAGAATGTAGTTTCAATTTTACTTTAACTGCTCGTTTAATCTGACTCGAATTTCAAATGATTATTACTCTTAGATCACGTTTCTAATTAAGGAATTAATCGTTGATCATGTATTAATTTAGATATTTGATTATTCTGGGTATCCCGTACTTTCAATTATTCGTTCATCAGGGACCCAATGCCCAATGCCGCTCAGAGATACATTTTTTTAGAAAATGACCAATCGTTTCGCTAGATAAGACCCTTATTCCTCGTCTGGTATCGTTTAAAGCCCTCTGAAGCTGCACTGAAACTAATTTTGACCTTCAACCGTTTGGAGAGACCATTGAAGTCTACTATAAAGAGAATAATCCTGGAATGTTTTCATCAAAAACCTTTCATCATAAACCAAAATTTCTTTTCGACTGAAGAAAGAAAGACATGAACATCTTGGATGACATGGGGATGAGTAAATTATCAGGAAAATTTTATTTGAAAGTGGACTAATCCTTTAAACTACGCCAGAGCGCATACACACCTTACGCACCGGATACCGTGCGCTCAAGGCAGTTGGACATAGTGGTGTATTAGAGGTAAAAAAAATTATATAAATACTGTTCGGTTTCTCGCACAAAGCAATCATTTCGTGTCTTAGGACATCAATGTGTCGTCACGAGCCGCAGGGTTTAATTTGGATTTGTCTGTGCATGTTTTTTTGACTCTTATAGATTGTGTTCCCATTGACATGTATTATACGACTGACAGACGGCAACGGTTGGAGTTAAAAATCATCATTTGTGTTCTACTGAAGAAACAAAGTCACCTACATCTTGGATGCCCTGGGGGTAAGCAGATAAACATCAAATTTTCATTTTAATACTATTCTTAAGAGCATTTCTGAGAAGTGTTATACATACGGGCCCAGATCATCAACTGAAAGACTGTTATAGAAATACTTCCCTGAAGCATTCAATTTTTCAATTTTTAAACAATAGAACTGAAAGGAATCGGGGAAAAAAGAAATTATTCTTTTAATGCTTTTTGCATGATTTGAATAAACATGAATCTGATTGTCTTTTTTATTGTAGCACACCCTCATGAGTAAAATAAGATGTAGTGTATAACAATTCATGTAAATGATAAGTTAATTTTTTATTATTGTAGACAAAGGCTACATGAGATAAGAAAACAGTTAGAAACCCAAAACCAGTGTGTCATCAGTGCCACATTCATTTAAATAATAAAAAAAAAAATCATGTAAATTCTGCACTTTTTGTGGTACTAAACTAAAAGTGTGTCAGGACACTCATCAGAGGAACAAGAAGCACCATCAGAGAACCACACAGACAAGAAGCCTCAGATACCTTCACTTGGTCTGGGACCCACTTATCTGTGAACAGGGAATATAATGAAATGCAGTGAAATGTAATGTATTTACATAGAAACTTTTATTTACAAATGATTAAAATGAAATGTTCACCTGTGTTCCCTTCAGACAACATCAGAGGACCCATGGATATGGAAGCACTGTCATGGAAGTCCAGAGACCTGCCCTCTCTCCGCTGGTGTCCAGAGTCACAGTCCTGATAGAGAAAAGAGCAAAATCAGCTTTAACCATATTTTTTATATATTTAAATAGATCTACTGTACACTGCATTACATTTTATATCAATTACTCCTAAAACATCATTACCATTATGAGAGGTTTTGTAATCTCACCATTGAGCAGCGATTGCTTGACAGAAGGCAAAGGTGAACAGCACAGTGCAGGTAAAGCTTAGTGGAGTTTGCAGTGAAGATGAACATCCTGAAGGAGAAACGGCTGGATGTCGAGACGCCGTTCTGCAGCAGCTCCACTGTGTCGTCATTTGGATTGGGACACCTGAGAATTTGTCAAAACAAAAGTGGTCTCCTGTAAATCATGACACATTTGCATTCCATTCTTCAAAAAAAATGAAATCTTGTGCTTTAGTTCTGAAATACATTATCTAAGGTAATCCTAGAAGTGATATGGATTATGTTTTTCACAATGTTACAGTAAGTTAAGAATGGAATGTAATTACTCTGAAACGATGAGATCCCAGCGGAGGCTGTAATCAGGATCATTCACAGGTGTAGCCCAACACCAGGGCAAACTGGCGGCTGTCGACCCCCTCAACACGAACTTCCACATGCATCTCCTGGTCGAGCTCTGCATCCACTGCACCAGTGAAGGGCCGTGTAAACTCATCATCCTGATATGGAATCATCCGGACACGATATCTGCCTTCACCAGTGGGAAGAGTCCTGTGCACAATGCTGTTGAAATATCCAAGATCCAATTTAAAAAAAATAAAAAAATGTACATTTGTTCTATGTTCTATGTACATTTTAGCCTCAACTCAATATTTATTTAGAAATATAGATATTTTAAGAACACACCATATATATTCTTGGAAAATATTTGCATAAATTAATATTGTGCATTAATTTTTCCTGGTTAAAAGATTCCCACCTCTCCAGTGGGTTGATTTCCACATTCATGGAAAGTGTTTGTGTTTGAGGATAAACACAGCTGAAAGAAAGCTTCAGGATTTTCTCTCTGCTGATGAGACCTTCTGACCTCGGTGTCCCCAGAATAAAGTTATCATAGATGAAGTGGGTGCCGTTGGCCTGATGGAACATCGATATAATATTTGAACATGTCAACCTGTTTATTTTACTCTAACCTTTTAACCAAAGTATTAAGAGATTATTAGTGGGGGTTCCTTGTAGAAAAGCTTTGTCTAAATCACTGTTCATGACTGGAGTCTCTTGTGAGTGAACATTATTTTAAAAAGTTATGAAAATAAAAGCATTGCTTTCAGTATTTCTTTAAAGATTTACACGTAAAGCAAGCATTATTAAAATTGCAACAGCAAATTTGTCATGCAAGATATTTCTAATTTTTGTTTGTTTGATTTTTTTTAATGAAACATTCAGTGTGAATTTGAGATGATAGTACATTGAATAGCATTGTGTGTAATAGATCCTACCACAAGATTTGTACCACAGATGTGTTCATCATTATCAAAATGGAATTCCACTCTGCCACTCCGGACTGTTCCTTTGCAGTTGGGATCATTGAGGTGTAAGACATCAGTTGGAAAACCAGCCTCAAAGAGCTGACAGCGAGACACAGACATGGAGCCAGAGCTGCTTTCACAGGTTTCTGAGAAATCTGGGAGAGAAAACAGCAAAAAGATGGTCAGAATTAATAATAATAATAATAACTAGTTAAAAACATTTTTCAGCTGTAGAATGAGTTTCACCAAAAGAATCTGGACTGGTCTGGTTCTCATAACACAAACAGCCATAGACTCCATTTTTCTCTCCACACCATTCATCCTCTGTGCAGCTGAGTTTGGCACAAGGGTCTAAAGGGGAAAAACACAGAATAAACGGAAAAAAGAAAGAAAAAGGGGGGGGGGCATCAACTAAAATGTCATTCTGTATTATGTACAAATTTGACCAGTAAATCTTTAAGTTGGTTTATTCCTTTTTTAAAAATATCAATGAAAGCGTCAAAGAATGACAATTCAAGTTTATAAATCAGCAAAAACATGCCCGCTAAGATGATTTTGCAGGTCTAATGTGATTCTTACTCATCTTTATTAAATTAAATAATTTACTACACCCTTGTGTAAAAGTGTGATGAATTTGTATGTTTGTTTGTTTTTTTAGGTAGGACTTTTTTATTATTATTTGTAGTTATTCAGCAAAGATGCATTAAATTGATCAAAAAGTGACAGTAAAGAGTCAACAAAATATTTCTCTTTCAAATAAATGCTGTTTTTCTATACATTAAAGAATCCTCAAAGTCAATACATCAAGGTTTCCACAAAAATATTAAGCAGCACAACCATTTTCAACATTGATAAGAATGTTTCTTTACACTTTACATTTTAAATGAAAAGTTATTTTGAACTATAATCATTTTTAACAGTAATAATGTTTTTGACTATTTTTCATAAATGCTGCCTTGATGAGCATAAGAGACTACTTCCAAAAGAAAGCATTAAAAAAAAAAAAAATCTAACTAATCTTTTCTTTTGTACAGTAATGTATACAAGGGCTCTCTTAGCATATTAGGGAAAAAGTACAGTACTTTACCAGTGGATGATGTCTCAATAAGGCCTCTGACATCTGATATGAGGAAGATTTCTGTTAATGCCACTCATTTCCAAAAATAATTGCACAAAGTTAATGAACAAAGTGAAAAATGGTTGAATCTATCTACCTGCACAGTAAGCTGAACAAAATAGTGGCTTGACAAACTCATAAACATGGTAATTTCCTGGACAGGCTTTGACTCTTATAGGGAGGGATTTGTAAGTACAGCAGCCATTCCATGATGAGACACAGACCTGACGGGTGACCACTCCATCTTCCAGCTGTGGGTGAGATCCGTTGAGCCACAGTGGTTCATAAGTGCCACACATGCCTTGATTTACACATGATTCTGGCATCTGAGCATTTTGACCATTGTAGAACATCCTGTACCAGCCATTCCACTCCACATTATAATCACACATGCCATAGTAGTAATAGTTACTATAATAAGAGTTATTAGTGGATCTCCAAGGCTCATCCAGACTGGTATAGTTGTAGCAGGGGTCGACACTTGGGGTGCTAAAAGACACTATTACGAAAATATAAGATTGAGGTTTATAATACATTAATATTTAAAAGGTCATATGAAAGGAAACAACAACATTCATCATGTAAAATATAAAGAATAATAAATGTACCTGCACAATATACAGGTAATGGGATTGAAAGAGTTGGCCTGCTAAATTTGTAGACATAATAATTTCCAGGACAAGCTTTGACTTGGATTGGATCGGATCTGTAGCGACTGCACTGATCATAGCGAGAGCCATAAACTTCCAGAGTAACAACTCCATCTTCTAGCCGAGGATGAGAGCCACCAAGCCACAGAGCACTATAACCTCCACATGACATGTAAGACGCACACCATTCAGGCATCTGCGCACTTAATTCATTAACGAAGAGTCGATACCAGCCATCCCATTCTTCACGAGTGTCATCATGATCAGATATGTATCCATACCAATACCAGTAATTGAGTGTGTTTCTCCAGTAGTTGTCGAGTATGTTGTAGTTATTGCATGGGTCATAATCTGTGTTATTGAGAGATGAGATCAAAACAAATATTATATTTCAATTAGGATCTCCATAAATGTAAATCTGAACTGGTCAAACAGTACATTTCATAAATAATTCATACACAACATACATGACTGTATAATAGTGATGCAATGCAGAACAATCATTGCCAAAACCAAAAACAGCAAATTATAGATAGTTTTAATCTTGTTCATATGTATCATTAGTAACAGCTTACTAAAGGTGGTGCTGGATCCAGTGAATATATCTGGACTTACAGTGGAAACCACCTGTGAAATAGTGCTGACATCTAAAAAGAAGAAAATTCAAAACATGACTGAAATCATTTTAAATAGTTTGAAAGACTGTTTAAAAAAAAAGTGGAAAAAACGTGTTACCTGTGCAGTATCCTGAACACCACCATTCTTGATTCACAAGTTCATACACATAGTAATTGCCTGGACACGCTTTCACTCTGATGGGATTTGACTTGTATTCACAGCAGCCTCCCCAATAAGTCCCAGCACAGACCTCCCTGATCACCACTCCATCCTCTATCTGAGGGTGAGGATCACTGAGCCACAGATTGATTTCTGTGTTACAGCTGTATGAACTAACACAGGTCTCTGACATCCGGATGTCCATTCCATAGTAGAAAAGTCGGTACCAGCCATTCCAGGAGAAAGAGTTATCACAAATGTAATCTCCACTTTCATTGCTGGCTCTCCAGGGACGATCCAGAGACTCATAGTTGTAGCAGGGATCACTGCTGATGTTTTGGAAAGCAACTGTCATGGACAGAAGAGAAATGTTGAGTTATGCATTTAAACGCTTTTTGTGTAAATGAAAAATACAATGTATACAAATATGTATTTTTTTCCAAACACTTTCTCCTATCCCATTTTAACTTTAAATCAGACATTTGTAGGTTGAGATTCCCAAAGAGTGCAAACAGTCTTTTAGAACATTGCTCTTTTTTGTTTTAGAAGTCCAACACAACTTCTGGCTCAATTTTTCCTTCAACAGACTGGATAAAACTTGCATCCCATAGTCTGGGAGTTGTTTTATATCTGGGATGAAAGTTAGGGATTATAATTCATGGTGTAGTTAACTATTAAATTGAAGAGTGATTGTTGTACCTGATGTTTGTCCATTGATCATTTCACCTGTTAAAAACAAAATTCCCAGCATATTGAAATAAAATAATGGCATCTAGTTAGCTGACATTTAAATGCACCACTTTTATAGATTTATACCCACCATTAACCAGCAGTAGCAGTGACACACACAGTGAGATTAGAAACCTCATTGTGACAAACTGATCTGTAAAAACAAAAATTGATTCTCAATGATTCAATTGTGGCATTCTGTAATGAAAAACTTTCTGTATAATCTGCACTAAACTGTAGAATTAAGCACTATCTGCAACGTCCTACATTAGCTTGATGTCTCGCGTATCACTTCTCTCTCTCCTTCTTACATAAAATAATTTCAAACTAAATGTGTTTTCTATATCAATTTTTTTTACTCTTTTTACTGTTTTACTAAATAGACAAGTAAATGATAAAATGTCTGGCTGACTGTACAATATCACAAAACTAGACCTATGGGGGAGATCTTTTTCGAGTTGGGATGATCAAATCAACTGACTGAATATTATCCCTTAAGCATGGAGAATTATTAAATATTATTCCTCTTTGATTTAATTTTCTGTTAGTCTGCAGCATCACTTTTGTTATACATACATACTGACAGTATAACAGGGGACAACAGTGATTAGATCTTCATTTTTTGTTTTTACTTATTCATATTAAGTTATGCATTTATATAAATACCTTCACTACAACTATTTCATAAGTCAACAACCGGAACAAGTAATTAAAACAGCACTGCTATTAATAAATAATCAGACTCATCTAAAGCAAATGACTGAAAGAGTGATCAGTATACAATGTGATAAAATGGAGAGACAGTATTACCTGAGGAACAATGCAAAGCAAACTCAGGGCGATTCTCTGTTCGGCAGCTGAATATAGTGATGCTGAACTGCATTGCCTTTATTTATAACTGTGGGTGGACCATTACTGGAACCAAGAGCAATCTCGGAACAATGACTTAAACCGGTTTTTCCTTATCTTTTTAAGTTGCGTGAGTGTATCTATGGTTTGCGTGTCATTTAATCGGTTTACTTCATTGTGCAGCTCTGTTGTGCACTGGTTGCGCTGATATTACAATTCAACGAAAACAAAACTTAATGTATGTCAGCCTAAATTCAGATCATGTTTCTGAGATTCCCAGAAAAATACATACAAATAAAAATCAGGGTTGATCCTACTTAAGTGCATTTAATTACCAATGAATATTGCACATAAATATCTCATTGGTCTAACGTGTCCTATTTTGTCCGAATTTTTTTGTAGTCATACTGACATGTTCCAAAATACTGTTATCATAATTTTCAGAGCCCAGCACCACAGTTGTTCTCCAACAACTATGCAAACAAAAGCATGACGGGAAACAACTTAGTGATTGCTTAATACTAACTGGCTTACAACAATGGAATGATTTTATTAGAAATCTTATAATTGATGTAAATGTCTGAACCCAGTAAACAAGCCTATTCTTAAGCAGTATATTGTGAGATTTGTTTACCAGTAAAATTTCTAAAAACCTTAAGTTCCAGTTAGTCATTTCCACATCAAAAATATGGCAATGCATTATAACAAATTAGATGAGCATTATATTACAAAAAACAAGATAACAATATAAGTCTTACATCTTATATACTTCTTTTTTTTAATGACAAAACTGATAAAACTAGTAAACAAGATTAAATTGAATATAGATTTTTGCAGTGTAGAAGAAACATTTGTGTAGATGTGCATAGGGGTTTGTGAGCAACTGTTCCTAAGAGCAGCAGAGATGCCAGTGGTCAATCAACTAGATTACATTTCATTCAAGTTCAGGACACAATATGAAATTACATACCTCTCCATTTTAAGTCCAGACATGAGGAGGTCAGCAAAGACATACACAAATGTCAGGGCAAACTTCATCTGTGGGTAGAAGTAATGCTAATATAGCAAATATGACAAAAGGTATACATAATTTTATGTAAGATCATTTATGTTGCAGGTTTAATTACCTCTTCTTTAGGCCAGTCAAAAAAGGTTGTCCTTGATTGCAACAGGAGTTCAAACTTGATTTTCTTTTTCTTTTCTTTTTTCTATTGACTACACTGGACATGAAACTAAAGCATTTTGCACTGTGGGATATGATATTCATTGCAGGCTATAGTGTAGTATAGTCATCCAGATATTCCACGTATACTTCCCACATGCAGTATTTATTTCGCATATTGTAGAAATAGTAAGAGTAGTATAATTTTCCAAACATTGCCCAGGCCTTTAAATGCAATGCTGCAATATAGCCGTAAATAAAATTAACACTTACCATTGCAGAGGACATGGAAGCACCTGAAGATGACGAATTCAATTCAAATAGTGTTACCTGCTATTTTGTCAATCTAATCCTCTTTGGATCCCACAATGAAAATAGTTTTAGAACAAAAAGCAACAAAAACAAAAACTAATAGGTTTAAAGTCTCATTAAAAATCAACAATTTCTCTTTTTATTCTGTTGGACAATGAAGAAGAAACAGCAAAATTCAAGGAAAGAAATGAGAAACACTGTGAAATAACTCTCCACATAACTTTTTTATGTAATATTTTTTTTTTTTTAAATTGTTATTTTGGAGGTTTTCATTCAGATGTTAATGGATTCTAGCTTGTACATTTAACAGCATTTCCAAAAGAAATGAACACGCATGAGTTTTTCCCAACATTAAATGCCAATTACATTGGCCAAATGTTTTGTCATCAGTTCTGCTTCTACTATTTTGAAATGCCAAAGCAAAAACAGTTTTGCATTTAATGTAGTTCCAAACGTAGTTTTGGGAGGAGCCTAAACATTCAGTCCTGTCAATCATCATTACGGGCGTATATAAGCAGCAGTCACTGTGTCTTCCCAGCGACAACTCTTCGAGCATGCCTCCTCCTCCTCTATTCTCCCTCTATGCAGAACTGTTATTTTTTTTGTTTAACTCGGAGCTCGAGCCGAGCCTCGGGTTCAAGCCTCCTTCGAGGACAGCAAGCCAAGTTTGTTTTACCATTAACCATTCAGACTGAATGGGCAGGTGAACTTGTGAACAAGGCATTGGTTAATGGGTACATGTTTCTGAATCTCAGCTTGAAGTTGAAACAATCATCCCCAAAATTGCAGTGTAAAAAAATTAGTTTTTTTTAATTTGTGGAATTAGGTAGTAAACCTGGAATTTGGAACTGTGTGTGACCATGTATATACACTGTAACTTTGCTAAATGTGAAGCTGACATGAAAAAAAAAAATGTCGACATTCTATTCAGCAGCTTTGTGACATGTTGTGCTTTGTACTAAATGTTTTTTAAATATTTGTCTGATTCTTGTGTAATTATTATGCATGCAGCTTTTATGAGCTCATATCAGTAGAAAAAAGATTCTTTTTGCATCTACAGGTGCTGGTCATATAATTAGAATATCGTGAAAAAGTTCATTTTTTTATTGTAAATTATTTTAAAAAATGAAACTTTCATATATTCTAGATTCCCTACATGTAAAGTAAAACATTTCAAAAGTTTTTTTTTTTTTTTTTTAATTTGTTGATTAGAGCGTACAGCTAATGAAAGTCCGATTCAAACACTTGGGAGAGCTTCACAATGAGTAGAATGAAGCCGGAGTCAGCGCATCAAGAGTCACCACACTCAGACATCTTCAGGAAAAGGACTACCAAGCCACTTCTGAACCAGAGACAACGTCAGAAGCATCTTACCTGGGCTAAGGAGAAAAAGAACTGGACAGTGAACAGTGGTCGAAAGTCCTCTTTTCAGATAAAAGTAAATTTTGCATTTCATGTTGAAATCATGGTCCCAGAGTCTGAAGGAAGACTGGAGAGGCACAGAATCCAAGCTGCTTGAAGTCTAGTGTGAAGTTTCTGAAGTCAATAATGATTTGGGGGGGCCGTGACGTCTGCTGGTGTTGGTCCATTGTGTTTTATCAAGTGCAAAGTCAATGCAGCCATCTTCCAGGAGATTTTGGAGCACTTTATGCTTCCATCTGCTGACAAGCTTTATGGAGATGCTGATTTCCTTTTCCAGCAGGACTTTAGCACCTGCCCACAGTGCAAAAACCACTTCCAAGTGGTTTGCTGACCATGATATTACTGTGCTTTATTGGCCAGCCAACATGCCTGACCTGAATCTATGGGATATTTTCAAGAGAAAGATGAGAAACAGTCGATCCAACAATATACAGATGATCTGAAGACTCAATAGTGCCTCAGCAGTGCCACAGGCTGATCACTTCCATGCCACACTTCACTGATGCAGTAATTTGTGCTAGGAGCAAGTCATTTGCTGTAATATGTCCTGCCGATCAAGTATTGAGTGCACAAAAGAACATACTTTAAAGAACTTGAACTTTTCTGTTTTGCAAATCCATTTTTTGATTGATCTTAGGAAATATTCTAATATTTTGAAATACTGGATTTTGGACTTTCATGAGCTGTACGCTCTAATCATCAAAATTTAAAAAAAAAAACTTTTGAAACGTTTTACTTTACATGTAGGGAATCTAGAATATATGAAAGTTTCATTTTTAAAAATAATTTATAATAAAAAAATGAACTTTTTGATGATATTCTAATTATATGACCAGCACCTGTAAATATTCTTAAAAACCAATGACACGGTCATATGAAGCAACTCACTATCAACATCCAAGTATTTACAGTAATTTCTAGCAAGTAACTATGCTGTTAGTATTTCAAATAGAAGACATTTGTAGATTAGGGCCTATATATTTGCATGAAGGAAATAACGGTGCAGGAAACTATATCCACAAACACCACAAGTGGTTTTTCTTGTTAAACACCTTCAAGAAAAACATATACTTACACTGGGGAGAGATAATATATTCCTTCTGTGTTTATGTTTGTATTTAAAGCACAATGTATCTATCGCAACAGTGCAGACTAATCACCCATGGATAGTGACGTGTATTATTCTGAGCACCGTCCATTGTATTCAATGTTAACTACACCTCTAAAGTAACAACTTAATAATAATTCAAAGTATGCTTAAGCCACACGACTTTTAAAGAGTAATCTTTCAGCAAATATTTACTTTACACACCCGGAAACCAACCATTCTTAGATCCTGGTCACGAACAAACGAGTCCCACTATGGCTAAGACGTGCCTCATGTATATTCATGACGTCCCGGAAAGTTACCTCAGATGATCAAACTGATTGGATAAAGGCTGAAATGGGCGCCAGGCAGCTGACGAATCAACGAATCCTACTTGGCGCTCAGATTTGAATACATTATGTGATTGGATGCGCCAGCCAGATTAACGTCAACGTCAGTTTGGCGTAATTAAAATTCATGAGCTAAACCTTCGCTGTAGTAGGATTGGTAATTTGGCGTCGTGTTCACCTGTGCCACAGGTGCACGGTGGACAGATCGGAGTGAGATGGGTAATTCAGACTCCAAACTGCACTTCAGAAAAGCGGTGATTCAACTTACTACTAAAACACAGGTCAGGTTTATTTTATTTGACATATGTGACTTTTATAAATGTTTGTGTTGAGTTAAAACGTGTTCCAAAACGCTGTTAAAGTCTAACAGATGGAATACTATCTCTTGATGTCTTTTTCTTATAATCTAATATTATTAAACTTTATACACCCGTTTGGACATTTAAGCTTTCATTTAATATTAAACGTTAAGTTTTGAACTCTTAAATGTATAATTTTATGTCAAATGATTCAAAAGTATTCACAGAAACCAGAGAGAATCAAAAAATGTATATATATGACAGCTGTGTGCAGTAAAACTGTTTGTGTTTTTATTACATTCATCTGCTGTTCTCGTTTCTTAGTGAGTTTTTACAGGTGATGGTCATTTAAGGTGAAGCTGACCCGCTTCAGTTTTGACAAACATGTCTTGTTTGTAAAGGATTTAAAATAATCTCTATCAACACATTGTTCTGTAACAAAGACTGGTGAAAAAAAAAAAAATATATATACAAACAAAGAAAAAACACTATATTTTGCCTAAAAATTAAGAACATTTTTTGCATTTTTATGACAATTAATGAAAATTAAGGGGCAAGATGTATAGTGTAATGGAAGAAATGGTATAGGGGAAGATGTACACAGACTATAGTGTCACTAAATCCTAACACATTTATTCAATGGTTGTGTTTTTATTCATTTTAACTTACGAAAATTGACCCGTGTGTGATTTTTACAGCCTGTAGAAGCCTCTGAGGATGTGTTCTGGGACCAATTCTGGACTGACGTCAACTTGACGGCACAGGATATTTTTGCTTTAGTTCCTGCCGCTGAGATCCGTGCTGTGAGAGAAGAGTCTCCATCTAATCTGGCAACCCTCTGTTACAAGGTACATTTTGTGTGCCATAATAGAGGTTAATGTGGAAAAAAAAGTAGGTAATGTGATCACAACACCGATATATCAAATAAAAAATTTTTTAGACCAATAATATGACTGAAGTCTTATTTTTTCAGAGTTTTAGTTCAGGAGCCAAACTTTCAAAATACAATTTATTTAAAAATTTTTTTAAAAATAGTTTTTAATAGATATAACCACTTTTTGCATTCAGGTCCATTATGACCCAGGTATCAACACATGTTGTGTATAATTTTTAAAAAATCTTTTTTTGTACAATTTACTTAGATTCTTTCCTATATCTCACACTTTTAGGACTGAATTTTGTTGATAAACATAAATATGCATGCATATTAATGAACCACTTTTTTATCAAAAAGTGAAAGTTTATGCAAGTAAAATGAATATATTCCAGAATAATATTAATGTTGTTTTGATGTTGTTTTCTTAATATGTAGGTTTCAAAAATGTGGACAATTTGAGCAGTCATGAGTTATAAGTTCAAAGGAATTTAATTAAATCAATTGATTTGTCTAAAGAACTGATCATTTCTTTAGCTTAAGAACATTATGCACCTTTAATGTGTGTGTGTGTGTGTGTGTGTGTGTGTGTGTGTGTGTGTGTGTGTGTTTTGCAGGCAGTGGAAAGGCTCGTGTTGAACGCAGACTCCGGCTGTGTGTGTGAGAGAGACAGACAGACCGTTCTGAGCTGCACTCGTCTGTTGACTCGGATTCTGCCGTACATCTTTGAGGATCCAGACTGGCGTGGTTTCTTCTGGTCCACCGTGCCAAAAGTGGGCAAGTCTGTTGTGAGTATTTCACTGAGGGATTTCTCAAAATTGCTTTCAGTGTGATTAATCAAGCTCTCCAAATGGTTGAATATGCAGTAAAATAAATTGTGCGGTATGCACACCCTCCCAGAGCGTGCATGAGCTGTGCAAGCCGGTTTTAAGAGGATGCACAAAAACCTTTGCCTTGCTTGAACTTTAAATCATGAGCTGTGTGTGTGAGAGAGAGTGCATTTTTACGGTCTCCTGTTACCAGTCTGAACACTGTTCTGATTGTGTGTGTCTCAAAGAATGATGGCGTATTAAATATCCTGTGATTAGGGAGCAGAATGAGTGTATTGATGATGTGATTGTGTATATGAAACTCTTGAGAAAGCCAATAGCTCCTCAAACACTGGTCAGACAAGCTTGTCTCGTACGTTGTTAGTGCGATTTGAAAACATGGATGAATTTACTGCTTTTGTGATTAAAAACTTCAGTTGTAGACTGATAGATTTTGCTGACGCAGGATGAAAGCGATGACGAGTCCACGCGGCCGCTGGCGGAGTCTCTCCTCACAGCGGTATCTGATCTGCTTTTCTGTCCAGACTTCACCGTGGAGAGCCACTGCAGGACCACTGCGGTATAAACCTCTCCATCTCCATCCTTCCTAGTCTGCCAGAGCTTATGACTAATTAAGTTAGATGCACATCATTACTTATTCTGGCCAAGAACCACCTGCTTAGACAGAAAGAGACATCATTTAGAATGATGTAGAAGTGACCAGCAGCAGTTTTTGTTTTAGTACATATATGTGAAAATATATGTGGATGTACATGTATATGTGTGTGTGTGTGCAGGACGGTGCTGCTGATATCCAGTCTATAGACAGCTGTGAGTTCATCTGGGAAGCTGGCGTTGGATTTGCTCAGACTCCGCCTCTCAATCATACCTTTGATTCCAACAGGTCAGGGATCCTCCCACTTCATACTTCCCTGTCCATACTGCCCACCTAGGCTGTGTTTATTTGATCAAAAATACAGTAAAAACAATAATATTGTGAACTACTGTACAATTTTAAAATGTAATGTATTCCTGTGATGCAAAGCTGAATTTTCACCATCCAGTCTTCAGTGTCACATGATCCTTCAGAAATCATACTAATATGCTGATTTGCTGCTTATTATCAATGTTGAAAACGTTTGTGCTGCTTCATATTTTTATGGAAACAGTGATGCATTTCTTTCAGGATTCTTTGATGAATAGAAAGTTCAAAAGAACAAATCTTTTTGTAACATTATAAATCTTTACTGTCACATGATCAGTTTAATGCACCATTTCTGATTAAATTACCTTTCTCTTTTTCTCTCAGGGCAGAGTTGTTGAAGCTTTTATTGACATGTTTCTCAGAAGAAATGTACCAGTCTCCATCTGACACGCACGCACTCAACCCTTGGGTCTCGTACTTTTGCTCCAGAGAAAACAGGTAACCTCATACGCTCTCATTTATCCTCATTGGTTGGTGCAGCAGGCTTCATCACAATTAAAGTCTGCTCTCTCTGTCTCTCAGACATGCCCTGCCTCTCTTCACCTCTCTTCTTAATGTGGTATGTGCGTATGACCCTGTCGGGTACGGTATCCCTTACAATCACCTGATGTTCTCTGACCAGCGGGGGGCGCTAGCGGAGCTGGCACTGCAGACTCTGATCGTTTCACTGGAGCAAGAGATTGTCGATGCCACTAACACAAACACCAGCCTGAACCCGAGCACGAATACTGACACCAGCTCTGCTGATTACAACAAGAACACAACGACTGAAGGATTTCAGGTAACCAGACACACACATATGTACTACAGCTGTGGTCAGAATAGCATACTAGTATGTGTGAGGAATGAAATATGAATGTTTGTTTGTGTATAGTTTGTAAATTTTCTGTATATGTGGAATATGACTGACTACATTAGTGAAAGCACTGATGATGATGATGATGATCATGAATTTAGTGCTGAGGAGTAATTGTCATACAAATAATTGCGATTTAGATTCAGCACTGAATAAAATGGTTATAATTGACATTTCCCTACATCCAAGGTAAAAATATTCCCTTGGCAGTGGTAAGGTGGTATAGGTTTCAGTACATTTGACACCGAAACAAAGCATGTCTGTGATTTCCAAGAATGCTGTCTAAGCGAACCGCTAGGTTTTGAAAGAGAGCCTGTGTTTGGTATTATGATAATTGAGTATCTTAAACACTCAGCTTGAATATCAGATTTTTCCTCATATGTTTCAGGCCACAAGAGGTGAAAACCTGTTTGTAAACTACCTGTCTCGAATTCACAGAGAAGAGGTGAGACACGTGTAAACACTTCACAACCCCTCCTGCCTTACAAATGTAATAGCCTTCTGAACACTATAAATGATCAGTATTCTCATATATTACCATTATAAGCATAATACTTGTACATTTATAAATGCATATCTCTTTTTGCCTGTAGGATTTTCATTTAATCTTGCGAGGAATCGGCCGGCTGCTCAATAACCCCCTGATGCAGACGTACCTGCCCCATTCCTGCAAGAAGATCCAGTTTCATCAGGAGCTGCTGGTGCTTTTCTGGAAGCTATGTGATCTCAACAAGGTGCCACTTATTTTATTTTATTTTTAAAATAATATAAAAATTAAATAAAGAATGAAATAAAATAAATATAAAAATAATTAAAATACATTATTTAAAATGTAATATAAAATATGAAATAAATTATGTAATTGATATAAAAATTCAACAGCTCTTGCCTTGCGAACAGACTGCTGATATGGCATGGTTTCTTCTTTAGAAGCTCTTTTACATATGTGTTTTAAATACTTTTCCATCAGCTACATTTATATACCTGTACAGTTCAGACTTTGACGTTTCTTCATCTCTGTGTTCCAGAAGTTCCTGTTCTACGTGTTGAAGAGCAGTGATGTGCTGGATATTCTGGTGCCAATTCTGTTCTATCTGAATGACGCTCGTGCCAATCAGTGTGAGTATCTGGTGCATTCAGTGTCACACGTGCAGCATAAATTACCCATATATTTGTATAAATGTATTTAATGTACATTTGAGAGACATTTTTAGCTTTAGACGACACATGCTAGTGGATGAGTTGAATCAACTCCACAGCAACTACATAAATTTATCCACTAACCATTCAGAAACGTCTAAAAGATGTAACTTCTTCCTGAGTCTCTCCATCAGTGTCGACTCCGGTTTGAACAATGTAAGGCTGAACACCGTTACTGACAATCCTCATTTTGGCTGCGTGAGATTCTCCAGCTTTGTTGTTGTTGAGCAACCGAAGCGTGAGCTGTTAAAGCTCCGCCCTCTTCTGTAAAATGGGCTGGCAGCAGCAGCTGATTTGCATTTAAAGGGACACACACAAAAAGGGGCAAATTTGACAAGCTATAATAAATGATCTGTGGGGTATTTTGAGCTGAAACTTCAGACACATTCTTGAGACACCAGAGACTTATATTACATCTTGTAATATAAATAATATGGTTTGAAATAAATTCATGAGTACATATTTTCTAATTATTTTCTCATTTGTTTCTGATCTAATAAAATGTATTGCCCCTTTTTAGTGGTTTTGGTGGTGTCTTATATTTATGAAGTATAGATATGTAGAAAATAGGCAAATGTGTCATAGTGCATATGCATGTGTTCGCAGCACGTGTGGGTCTGGTGCATATCGGCGTGTTCATCTTGTTGCTGTTAAGCGGAGAGAGGAATTTTGGGGTGCGTCTGAATAAGCCGTACTGTGTGCGTGTGCCGATGGATATTTCAGTGTTCGCTGGGACTCACGCCGACCTGCTGATAGTGGTGAGATCAACAGATACATACATCTACCTTTGCTATTGGAGACTATTTAAAAGCCAAAAAGCAAAACAATAAAAGCATCCTAAGAGTAGTCCAAATGACTTCTGCACTGTTTTTTTTTTACTATTTGTGTGAGTTATTCACAGATTTTACTTGTCTTCCTATTAGCTCTTAAATCCTGTTTGTACATACACATTTTAAAACTTGGTGCATCATAATTATTTAGAACTGATTTGAATTGAAATATAAAATAATTCTTCTTTTGATCACCAGGTTTTCCATAAGATCATCACCAGTGGCCATCAGCGATTGCAGCCCCTGTATGATTGTCTTCTCACTATTATAGTCAATGGTAAGTGCATTTGCTCAGAGAAAAGCACATACGTTTTGAGAGGCTGTTTTCACTTCCTGATGGATCGTTGCTGCTGCTGTTGTTTCAGTTTCTCCTTACCTGAAAAGTCTGTCAATGGTAGCAGCCAACAAACTACTCCACCTGCTGGAGGTTTTCTCAAACCCCTGGTTCCTGTTCTGCTCACCTGTTAACCACCACCTGGTTTTCTTCTTGCTAGAAGTTTTTAACAACATCATTCAGTACCAGTTCGATGGTAAGTGTTTTGTAGCTGTCTGTCTAAATACAGTCTGTGCAGTTCTGCATTTAAATGACTAATAAATTAAACAAGTGGAAGCAGCAAAAGTCTGTTTATTGAATGCAAATAATGTTAGAATATAACATAAACCCTACAACTCTTTTCTTATTTGTATCCACCTTATTTTTAATATTGAGCAGACGCATTTCTAACTTGAATGTTTAAGACTTCTGGTGCCATTTGGTTCGGTTATTTTACCTGTACAAAACAGTCTGTTTTGCTTCTGCTATTTGTTATCATATTATTTTAATTTACTAGCATAATTGTAAACACACTGGTTTGTAGGGCAAATAGTTCTTCTAGTTAGCACTAATACTGTAAATCGGAAGTCTCGCACATTCAAAGTCAAGTCAGCTTTATTTCTATAGCGCTTTATACAATGCAGTTATAAAGCAACTTTGCAGTAAAAAAAAAACAGGAAAATAACTATCAGTAATGCAAACTTCCAACATCAAATATGAGACAAATTTGATTTCTGCTGTAAAGCAGCTCTATAAGACAATAGTTTCATTATTCATCTCAAATCAGTTCAATGTTGATTCAGTTCAATAACTATGTAAATTTCATAAATTTTCAAAGAAAATCGCCTCCTTCCACATTGCAAAATAGGTGGGTAGAATGACATATTTATGGAGAATGTTTTCAAAAGCATAACATTTTTTTTATTTACATTACATGCATTTCTATTCATCTAAAAAATCAGGTAACTTTAACCTGGTGTACGGCATCATCCGCAAGCGCAACCTCTTTCACCAGCTGGCTAACCTGCCTACAGACGTCAACTCAATCCAGAAAGCCCTGCAGAGGAAAACCAGGAGCAACAGCACCCATAATGCCGTCTTCATGGAGACCAACAACCCCTACAGCGCCACCTGCAGTGAGGGACCATATAAAATCACACCAGTTCAAACAGGCACTCTGAACGCTAGCTTGAAGGCCACGCCACGTACGTAACCCACGTTCTCTTTACACTTAACCGTGTAGGGCTGTGGCCCTCCAGGAAGCGTGAGCTGTTAAAGCTCCGCCCTCTTCTGGAAAGGGGGCCGGGAGCAGCAGCTCATTTGCATTTAAAGGGACACACACAAAAACGGCGTGTTTTTGTTCACACCTAAATAGGGGCAAATTTGACAAGCTATAATAAATGATCTGTGGGGTATTTTGAGCTGAACACATTCTGGAGACACCAGAGACTTATATTACATCTTGTGAAAAGGGGCATTATAGGTCCCCCTTTAAGTCGTTTTTACTAGGTGCCATTCAAGATTAGGTCATTAAAGATTCATGTTTATTCATATTCAAATTTATTGAATGGTGAAGAACCATCATGCCTTCCTTGCCTAACTCCAATGACTGTTAAACATGTTTTACTGGACTGTTTTTAATGTAAATAGACAATGTTTTTAGTCAGAGAAATGTTTAACTGATATATTTTTAAAAAGTATCACCAGGATGTGTTTTAGAATTTTTGACAATTTTTGTAAATTGACTTCTATTATTCAATTTGTTCTTGCCATTAAGATAATTATGGTTAATTATGTTGCAGGCATCGATAAACTAACAGAAACGTCGCAGGTTTCTGAGGACGGATCGACACTGTTACTGCAGCACAGTGACTCGCCTCACAGCCAATCAGATCACAGCTCTGAGACACAAGTCAGAGACGCTGAAGCGACCTCAGGTGAAGATGACAAGGTACAGCATCACCTTTGACATTTAATATCGATGTAACTTTATTTATTCTATTTATATCAATAAAATATTCTTTTTTTTAATTCATCAGAATTCATTAAATGGGGATTGTGATCGGAAAAGTCAGAAAAGTGTGTCGTCTTCATCAGACTGGGCTCCTGCTCCGGACTGGGTGAGTCATAAAACATCAGTTATAGACCAGTGCTTGTGAGGACCTCGTATAGACTACGATATTTGTGAATATTTTCAAAAAGTATAGCAAAATAAAGTAAATGCATATTCCTCTCCAAAACACTCTCTGCATGTTTTCTGTCAGGTCCTCTCCTGGAAGAGTAAACTTCCTCTGCAGACTATAATGAGACTCCTGCAGGTGCTGGTGCCTCAAGTGGAGAAAATCTGCATAGACAGGTGAGAAAACACACACAGACACAGACAGACACAGACACAGACAGACACAGACACAGACAGACACAGACAGACACAGACACACACACACAGACACACACACACAGACACACACACACAGACACACACACACACAGACACAGACACACACACAGACACAGACACACACACAGACACAGACACACACACAGACACAGACACACACACAGACACACACACACACACACACACACACAGAGTTTATCGGTAACACTTTAAAATAAGGATCTGTTCATTAACATTTTTTACTTTAACTGCATTAGTTAATGTATGAACTAACAATGAGCAAAACATTTGTTACAGTATTTATTAATCTTTGTTAATGTTAGTAAATAAAAATACAGTCGTTAATTGTTTGTTCATGTTAGCTCACCGTGCATTAATTTAATGTACAAATTTATAAATTTACAAATACAACTTTTGATTTTAATAATGTATTGGTAAATGATGATTAATTGCGGTAGAAGAATTGTTCATTCTTAGTTCATATTAACTAAAGTAGTTAATTAATGAAACCTTATTGTAAAGTGTTACTTACTTTTAATCTTGATGTTAATTTCAACATTTACAAAGACATAATTAAAATCAAAAGTTGTCTCTTAATATTAATAAATGGACCTAAGCTAACATGAACTGCCTATGAACAGTTGTATTTTTATTAACTAACATTTAACAAAGATTAATAAATAACAAATGTATTGCTTATTGATAGTTAATGCAATAACTGACATTAACTAAAGGGACCTTATTATAAAGCATCACTAGTTTATCATTTAATATTTATTCAAAAAAATTGCATGACCTGACACACAAAGTGGAGTCCATACATCTGAGAGCATTAAAATAGTTTTGTTTTGTATTTTTCTAATTTAATACAAATGGTTTCATTACAAATTATATTATTTGTAGTATAATAGTGTAAGTGAAAGTGAGAATTTAATAATTATTAATCTCTTTTTTGCACTTAAAGGATTAGTTCACTTCAGAATTAAAATTGACTGATAATTTACTCACCCCCATGTCATCCAAGATGTTCATGTCTTTCTTTCTTCAGTCGAAAAGAAATTAAGGTTTTTTTAGGAAAACGTTCCAATATGTTTCTTTTTTCTTGAACAGGGACCAATGGGTTCAAATGTCAGTTTCAGTGCAGCTTCAAAGAGCTCTACACGATCCCAGACGAGGAATAAGAGTCTTATCTAGAGAAACCATCGGTCGGTTTCTAAAAAAAAAAATATATATATATACTTTACTTTTTTGCTCTGCGATGCGCCACGCATTACGTAATCATGTTGGAAAGGTCACAGACGGAAGTACCGATTCAGTGTCTACAAAGCGAACGTGCAAAGACTAAGTCAAACGGCCTTTACAAAAAAAGGTAAAACAACGATGTCGGATGATTTTAAAGTTGGAGGAGAAAATGAGATGAGTTTTTCGCCCTACCGCGGTACTTCCTTCTACGTCACGCATGACCTTTCCAACGTGATTACGTAATGATTACGATCCCAGACTCTTATTCCTCGTCTGGGATCGCTTAGAGCCCTTTGAAGCTGCACTGAAACTGACATTTGGACCTTCAACCCGTTGAACCCCAGTGAAGTCCACTATATGAAGAAAAATCCTGGAATGTTTTCCTCAAAAACCTTCATTTCTTTTCAACTGAAGAAAGAAAGACATGAACCTACATGATCATGATCTATAGCATGATGTTCCAAAGATCATCATACATTTGATTAATCTCATAGAAATAGTGCAGAATCTGATATATTTCTTAAGTTTCAATCATTGCTTCATTTGAAATTATTCACAGTCCTATTACCAGGTTTAAAGTACATTTTAATTCCAGATTTTCATCATTTATAGTGGCGTTTAACCAAAAACCCATTGATTCAGGATGATGTAAACAGAAGTGCTAAAATAAGTCCTCCCTGCAGCACTGTATTGACTGAGACAGGCTCTTATTGTTCTCATAGAGGTTTGACGGACGAGTCTGAGATCCTGAAGTTCCTGCAGCATGGAACTCTGGTGGGTCTGCTGCCGGTTCCTCATCCCATCCTCATCCGCAAGTATCAGGCCAATGAGGGCACGGCTCTGTGGTTCCGCACATACATGTGGGGCATCGTCTACTTACGGTGAGTTCTGCTCTCTGTCTCCCTCTGCAGGACAATGTGGAAAATGTACACTCTAAGGAATCAAGAAGCATGAATACAAATGTCATTAAATTTAATTTTACTATAATCTAGTAATATATTTTTTATGATGTGTTGAAATGTGGCTAACATCTCATAAAACATAATAAAATTGATTTTTTTTTTTGTTTTCTTGTTTAAGTACCGTGGATCCTCCTGTTTGGTACGACACTGATGTCAAACTGTTTGAGATCCAGAGGATTTAATGGCATCAAGAGAATCAACTCAACACTCAGAAAGATGAAATTAACTTCACACTATCTCTCCAAAATTGAATTCAGTGCAGTCTAAGATTGTTTTTCTTGCCTTCTTTTTGTGTTGTGTGTGTGTATATATATGAATAATTGATACTGCTCAGTCAAACCGTTCTGTTATTTTTGACTCATTGTTTCATTCTCCGCTGCGAGTCGATCCATGAGAACGGACACATAACCCTCAGGTCTCTGACCTCGTGAACAGCGAGAGGAGTGTGTGTTTATGTTGTTTTTTTTTATGTTATTTTTACTGTAACAGTGTTCTGTGTGTGGAGGGTGTGAATGAACTCTGTATATAAACTTAATCATTTGAAACCTGAATGCTGCATGTATAGAAATACTATAAAAACTTTCTTTAATGCCATTTGGTCCATTGTTTTTTTTTGTTTGCAAATCTAATTTATGTCAGAAACCTGTTAAAAGTAGTGAGAAAGAATATTATATAATCTCTGAATATGCAATATTATATCTCTCTGAATGATACAGGATATTCAATGAGAAAAATATAGTATGACACTTTATTTAATCCATCAGAAATTGATTGGACATTCAAATCTGACAAGTGCTTAAAAAAAATATTTCAAAGGAGTTATTACATTTTGGTTCAAAATTATGAATGTAAACGTTTACAGTAAAATAGGACATATTTGTTTGTTTTTATCTAAATATAACTGACATTTAAATCATTGTATTATATATTGTGCACCAATATTCATTATTATTCTAATATGGATTTAACAGAGTGTGAGTTTCCATGAATGTGTCACCGCAGGTGTGAGTTCTCATCTCTCAGGTGTGCGCTGAGAGGAAGTGGGCGTGGCCTTTCCAGGAGGCCTCCCCATAGCAACCGCTCGAGCTTGCCTTGTCTGCAGTTGCTCGAGTGGAAGCGCACGTGAAACCTCGCCAACACGACACCCGCCAAATGACCATCCGTGAACCGGGATAGTGGGTTCAGCCGCCGCCATGAACGACAAATACCACCGGGCGGCTCGAGACGGTCATCTGCACCTGCTGAAAGACGCGACGCGCAAAGATCTGAACGCGCCGGATGAGGATGGGATGACGCCGACGCTTTGGGCCGCGCACCACGGCAACCTGGACGCGCTCAGACTGCTGGTGGGGCGAGGGTGAGTGATGCTTGAATTATTTATGTAGAATGTATATATTTTTAAGTAATCATTGATGGATATATTTTTGTAACATTCTTTTTAATTAAAAAAAAAATGTATGTGAATAATAATAATAATAATAGAGATTTTTTTGTAATATTTGGCTGAGTCAGATTCCATCAGTTGTTATTGAGACTGTAGGCATTTCTTTTCAGAACTGAACTGTTAGTAACAGTTTGATTGTGCAAAAATACAATAAACTCATGTACAGCAATCTGAAAATCTTAGCACGCAAATATTTCTTTATACATTACCTGAGACCCTCAACAATCCAATATTTTTCAGAGAAGATGTCTTATATTGTTACATACTGCTGCTGATCAGTGTATTGATTTTTTTTTTTTTTTTTTCTTTTAAGCATTTAGTAAACATGGTTTTGTAAAGAGAAAAATCTTTGTGGAACTTTAAATGATTATAGCATCAGTCTGTAAAGCCCTTTATGTCTTTGATTCTGCTTGAAGAAGGAAGTTTTAAAAGTGTATACATTTTTAAAGTAATTCATATGATATACAAGCCTCTCAGGTCTAGTTATGTTTTGGCATATACAGTTTCATTAACAGGATGGCTGTTCTGTGTTCTCTGTATCGGATCACATCTGCACTGAGATCATTTAGTCCTAAACCCAGCCGCTTCACTGATGGATATCTGAAATTATATTTGCATATTTATTGCCCTGAGCTAATTAAAATAAAGGTCACCCAGGAGAATAATGCATCTCTTTCTTGAATGATGCTTTTCTGTTGTCATGTCTTACTACTGCTTAAAAGTACTAATATTAAATAATGAAGAGTTGCAGATAAAGGCATACTGCAGCATTCAGCTCAGTCTTACTGATGATTTTAAATGAATAGTTCACAAAATAATGCTGTATTCTCATTTTTACATATGGAAAGGACTGCAACAAGATTCTTCAAAAAATTCTACTTATGTGTATCACGGAAAATATCATGTGGCTTTGGAACAGCATGAAGGAAAGTGAATAATTATCTGTGAACTGTTCTTTAGGAGGGACTTGCTTTAGGAGAAAGCTGTAGCATTGTATTGCTTATCAAGTCATTAGGTAATTAGATCTAAATAACCTGCTCTTATCTCATGACAAGGTTAATAATGGAAGCTAAATGTTCTGCTCTGTGAACACCCTCACCGTTCTCTAATTAGTGTTGTGCATCAGTCCGTCCAGATCTCTGACTGAACCAGATCTGTTACTGAAACACGTTCAGAAGAAGAAACGAATACAGTCATAACTCTACATTTAGAGTACATGATTCCCAAAGTGTGTGTGTTTAGGAGAGAGAATCACTTTGATAAAAATTTGGATGTGATGAGTAGGCCCAGATGTAATCTGCCAAATTTTCTGTTCTGATTTTGAGGTGTATAATATTTATGGAATTCTGTGGAATGGATTTATACTTGAAACGCTGTTTGCAACCCATTTTACTTCCATAATATTTCCAGTGAATTTCTGAATAAAACAGGATATTCAACTAAAATGAAGGCAAACCCTAGATTTTATCCATCTGGTGTCGATTGGATTATAAAAGTGTGCATTAGATTATTAAATAGAGTCAGGTTATTGGAGATAAGATGTCATCAAAAAAAAGGAAAGTCATTCCATAGCAAGTTTTAACATTTTAAAAAAAGATTACAAAAAAATTTGCACAGCAGAATAAGACCAAAATGTGAAGTGAATTTTAATTTTATTATTATTTTACACTTTTCTTAGTAGCCGAAAAAGCTTTTACTTAGAATTAAGAATGGAATGGACAAAAACGACTCCAGCATATCTAGAGTTCAGACGCTGAACGCTGTGCTACATCTCTAACATTTTAGCAGGTTTTAGTGCTGTTTTTAAGGAGAGCTCATGGCCTCATGCACATTCATGGAGAGGAATTTTACACATGGCCAGACAGGGAGAAAGATGGTAATGTTCACAGTTAAAGGTCAACATAATGAATTAGGGCTATTCCTCTGCCACCTCCTGTTTCTCTGGCTGTTGGCATTTTGTTAACTTGAATGTCAGCACCATTATACACCTCAGTCTTTCACATTTTTGCTTTCTGTAGACAGTATTTCAATCCCGTGACCCCCACATGGTCCCATAAAATCTCACATAGTTTGTTATAGTCTATGTTAATGAGTGGTAGCCATTTGCACTGCAGCAACTCCTTTTATATTTTTTGCAGACATGAGAATTTAAGATTAAAAGAGAAAACATGGCAGCGGCTGTACTGGCTTTTTGACTTTAGTGAGGGCAGACAGCATATTATATAGTAGTCAACATTTGAAGTGGATCAAAAAAGTTAATCAGAGTTGTCCTAAGAACTAAGTTGTCCTAAGAAGAAGGTTTTAGGACAACTTTGAGGAAAGGTTTTGATCACTTCAAATGCTGACTACTGTATATGCAGCTAGGGCTTGACTTTAACTTTTTTGCTCATCAGCCAATGTGGCTAGTGGAAGTTACTATCCACTCAGAATTTTCACTGGACACGATTTTTGACATCGATACTATTGTGAAAAACTGTCATATAGATATTTTTAATATTATCTCATAATTTGGCAGCAGGTATATTAGGCTGCTGTCACTTTAAGACCTGACGCACGGATCCATTATACTGTTACACATGCGTTTTTTTTCTCAACTGTTTACATTCACTTAAAACAACTGACTGTGTTTACGTGAACACTCGCCAAGACTGGCATTTTGACATTATTTTGTGTGTGTTTGAACTCAATTTAGTACTGAGAGGCGGCTTTATGTGCGCACACTTTGCATGTGAGCACAAACTCTGCGGTAATGAGTAAAATTTATGTGAAATACGTGCAATCTCACGCTGAAATTCAAGCCCTGTAACACCAACAATATTCATCCGGAGGTGGATTTGTGTGTCAACTCTCTGTCGAAGAGATGAGAGCTGGTATCATGTATCTGTGGAAAATGAGTATTGGAAGCGTTTCAGATATTTCAGTATCGATACGTATTGAGAAATCTATATTTTTGACAACACTACATTGCACTTACTTTATTATTTCAGATCCCTTTTTAAAAGACTACAATTGAAAAATCTATATATTATATATAAATTTAAACCCACCAAAGTGTCTAGTTGGAGTCACTGTGTTACACGCCACTGCTGAAATCCACCCACATTTGGTGTTAATGTCAAGCCCTGTTTGCAGCATATATACAGCATCATTTCATCATTGCATTTGTATTGACTAAGGTCTGTTGGACTTCAGTTTGCAAACATATGCAATCTTGACATCCTGATTACTGGTTAATGTAATGCTGACTTACAATAAACAGGGCTTTGCATTTGTGTTAAATTGTAAACATTGTGTCTCATGCATGAAACAAGCAGAAAGAAAGTCTGTAAAAGTAGGTTGGTAATGAATACAGCGGGTCTATTTCGGTGCAGATGATGAATGCATTACATGGTGCACAGTTTTTAATGACTTCGAGAGGTGAGTCACAAAGGCAGTTTGCATAATGTGTGTAGATGTGTGTACATGTGTGTTACAGTGGGTAAGTGGAGCTCCAAAGCATCATGTTACCTATTCAGATTAACACCTTGCCACACAACAGAACATGAATGCATGCACTCATGCACTAACATGCACGTGTGCACATACACATGTATTCACACACTCTATATTTTACATCAGCCATCCAAAACCATATCCATCAACCACTTTTTTGACCATGTAAACTATATTAGAATCAGCAGAATGGAATTAGACATAACCAATCCACTATTGCTTTTGTTATTTGGTCCACAGAGGAGATCCAGATAAATGTGATATTTGGGGAAACACTCCCCTTCACCTGGCGGCGGCTAACGGCCATCTGAACTGTCTGTCCTTTCTGGTGTCATTTGGCGCCAACGTGTGGTGCTTGGACAATGACTACCACACGCCACTGGACATGGCGGCCTCTAGGGGCCACATGGACTGTGTGCGATATCTTGACTCTATCGCCGCCAAACAGATCACCATCAACCCAAAACTGGTGAGCAAACTGAAGGACCGTGCCTTCCGTAATGCAGAGAAACGCATTAAGCACTGTGAAAAGCTTCAGCGCAAGCATCACGAACGCATGGAGAAGCGTTTCATGAGAGAGAACGCTGCGATGGACATGTCGGATACGATGAGTTACAGCAGTTTCAGCAGTACCTTAAGCCAAAGGATCCCTCAGTTCAACACCCTCGACTCCAACATGACGTACTCACAGGTACTGTGTCTGAACACATGGGTACAAAAGGACATCGAACCGGTAACACTCAACATAAAACATTTGCTTAATGGAGTCAACCATTAGGTCAGTATGGAGAAGCAAGTTATAAATTCTGTTCCTAGTGAGCTGGCTACCTAGATGGCATTTTAAGGTGTCATAGGCACACTCCCATTGCAAAACCTGTTCCAAAGGGTAGGCACCATAAACAATCAGTCAAGTCGCCTATGTGGTTCATACCCCACATCTTACATATTCATTTATCTAATATTCTGGGTTGTTTCACTACACTTTCAGCCAGCAATAAGAGCAGGAATGTCCAATCTTACTTCTGGAGGGCCACTTTGTTGCAGAGTTTAGCTCCAATCCTAATCAAGCACACCTGAACCAGCTAACCAAAGTCTTTAGGATCACTAGAAAAGTCCAGACTTGGAGAATGTTGGCCCTCCATGAGCAGTATATTGGACACACCTGAAAAAGAGTGTAGTATGATATACCAATAAGATTGTAGCCTGGCTCATGTTTGTTTGTCTCCATTTCTGATTTATCCCAATGGGGTTCAGGGTGGTTTTCTTTATTGGCTAATTCACTAAGAATAGTCTTTCAATGGGGTACTAGAGACCTAGAGATGTATGTGAGGCAATGCTGACAATTTTGTATACAGGATGAAGTAAGACAAAGAAAATTACCATGATTTCTCTTTGCAGGCAACGCTTCAGTCCACAACAAGAGGCCGGACCAAGATTCAGCGGCGTCTAGAGAAGAAGAAGCAAGGTGATGGAACGTTCAAGATTTCTGAAGATGGGCGAAGGAGTGTCCGCTCGCTCTCTGGTCTTCAGCTGGGTAATGATGTAATGTTCATGAAGCAGGGAACATATGTCAACCCACGCCAGCAGTCCAGCCCTCGACTCAACATCCGTAACATGTTCTCTGGTAAACAGGACATAAGGGAAGATGAAGATGATGATGAGGTAGACACTGTTTCTCGGGCACTCAGTGATCCGGGTCTATATGATGCTGCATACTCCGAAATAAGTACAGACTCGGGTCGAGACTCTTTGTTCAACCGCCCAGGACTTGGTACCATGGTATTCCGTCGGAATTATGTGACTGATGGGCTGTTCCGAATGGGACGGAATGAGGGTAGCGTGGTGGGGAGTGAACCAGTGGGACGAGTCCCGAACGTCCGATTACGAGGGAGACTGCCGCTACGGACACCCAGTCTCGATGAAGTCAGCATAGGCAGCTCATTGAGCCTACAAGAGAGGAATTTACAGGTACAAACGAAATTCAGCAGATACTATATGGATGCCACTTGTTCTACCACCTGAGCTAGATTGTCTTGTACTTGCTCTGCATCAGGGATGGGCAACTCCTGTCCTGGGGGTCAATTATTCTGCAGTGTTTAGCTCCATCCCCAATCTAACCAAAGTCTTGTGTTTAATTAGATATAGAGTTAAACTCTGCAGGACAGCGGCTCTCCAGAACCGGTGTTACCCATCCCTGCACTACATGGCCAAAATGTGGACGCCCAAAAACCATGCTCATGTGTGCTTGTTGAACATTTGGTTTCAGTACCAAGGGCATTAATAGGAAGTTGGTTACAGCTTCCACTCTTCTGGGAAGCTTTTCAATTAAATGTTGGAACATGACTGCAGGGATTTGCTCCCAATCAGACACTAACTCACAGTCTGCATTTCCAATTCATCCCAAATGTGTTCAGTGGGGTTCAGGTCAGGGGGTGTGTGAAGGCCATTCAAATTCTTCCACACCAGAAAATCATTTCTTTATTGACCTTTGTGCACATGGACATCATGCTGGAACAGAAAAAGGCCCTATTTTAGTACAAGTGGTTTTACTTGGGTACCAAGTCGGTACTGAAATTTTAAAAATGTGACGATACCAGCATTTCCCCCTAGCTTTTTAAACGCCGTTGAGCGGATTCTTAAACACCTCTGACTGGCCATTGTGTTCACGTACTCAACAGATATGTCTGTGATTGGCAGCAATGATCAACCCTTCAAAAACATGTAATTAGCTGCCGTTGTCCGCGTCTCAGCAGATCCGTCTATCAGCGTATATATTTGGGATCTTTCAAACGCTCCCATGTGTATCTGTTTAAGCGCTTGGTGAAGAGCGTCAAAGGTTTCTATTTACAACATGTTTTTGAAGGGTTGATCATTGTAGCCAATCACAGACATATCTGTTGAGCGCATGAACTCAATGGCCAATCAGAGGTGTTTAAGAATCCACTCAACAGCACTCAAAATGCTAGGGGGAAATGTATTGTCACATTTTTAAAATTTCAGTACCGACTTGGTACCGAAATCTGTACTTTTTACAACCCTAGCTAAAATTTGCAAACCTGTTAAGTAAAAGGGGGTGTCCAGATACTTTTTTGGCCATGTAGTGTAAATTAGAAATCTGTTGATCTGAATAAATGTAAATGGGCTAATCTAAATCAGTCGGTGTGAATCAGTTCATCTTAATCAGTTTATGAGAGGACACAGCAGCCTAGATCTAGGAAAGAGACTTTGATGATTAGGTAACACTTTATTTTGATGGTCCCCTCTAGACATCCTGTTGACTGTAAGTAACGTTGCACCTACATATCAACTAACTCTTAGTAGACTGTCTGCTTAATATCTGCTAATATTTTATTTTGATGCTCCCCAACAGACACTGTATTGACTGTTACTGTGCAAGTACGTCAACTTATTCTACTAACCCTACCCCTAACGGTCTACTAATACTCTAATGTAAGTTAGTTGACATGCAGGTGCAACGTTACTTATAGTCAACACAAAATGTCTAAAGGGGACCATCAAAATAAAGTGTAACCGATAATTATAATGATAGTTCTCATGTTGGCGGTGTCCTGTAGGATTTGCCTTGGGAGGAAGGAGACCTAGGTTTGGAGGAGGAGGATGACGAGATACACCCATCGTCGGCTCCTTTGGAAGTGTTCCTGGCATCTCAAGGACTGAGTGACTTCCTATCCATCTTCAATCGAGAGCAGATGGACCTGGAGGCGTTGCTGTTGTGCTCTGAGCAGGACCTCATCAGCATCCACATCCCACTCGGACCCCGCAAAAAACTACTGGATGCGTGCAGCAAACGCAACAATGCTATCGACGGAGCTGACGGCATGCAAGACACTATGCTTTAAAGGAGAGTGTGTGTCTGTTTTTGACTCAGTTCCAAAACCTAATGTACTCACTAGCTGCCTGCACAAGTGGCTGCTTTTTAAAGCAGAAACCTTGCTGAATTGAATCCTCACAGACTGCAGCTTAACACAGTACATAAATAGCGCTTCTCACGCAAAGTGCATGAGAGTCTTGACTCCCAGTTGATACAGTTCTGGGATATCCCAGTTGAATCGATTTCAATTAGAGTATTTTTATCAGTACTTTATAACCAGCATTTCTCTCCTCTTGTCCACCATTTTGGATGTATTTTTTTCCTCTGAGCTTGATGCATTCTCGGATTTCTTTCTCTGTAAAGCATACATGTGATTCTGTCTAAGAATTTGGCCAAAACAGTGTATTTTAGGAGGCAGTATAAGATAATTAAACTGCCTACTTTTTAGAACCACATCTCGTCAGGAGCTATAGTATGTCAATAATGCCTCGATTGACCCTGTTTACTAAATGTGCATCCCTGATCTTGAGGTGCATTTTATTACAAAAAAAATGTCTTTGGCTTTGTATTTTTAAGCAAAAATACAGTAACTTGTTCTTCCTCTGCAATTACTTTGTTTTTCTGCTGACATCTGTACAGGCTATTGAATAATATTATTATAGCCAAAAGCTACTTATGCATTGTTTTAGTAAACTCGTTCTGACTACATTCTGTCTACAATGCTCTCTCTAAAACCTGTTCAGTCAATAGCAAATTGATGGAATCAAGTTTCACACTACTCTTCAAATTCCAAATCCTGTTTCACTTTGAAATGCATGACATTGCGGAAGTTAAATGGGTTGCACAATGCAATTCACATATTTGAAATGCTTCTTATACCTGCATTTGGAACAGAGCCATTATGTGTGTGAGAGTGAGTGAAACTACTGCCTCCCTGTGGCTGGGAGGAAAACTACAGGTCTTCTATGGTCTCTGCATGACTGTCTATCCAGCACTGCTTCCTGCTCACAAAGAGGTTCTGCTTGGAGAATGAAGTCAACCTGCGGTTGTGAATGCCCTTTGTTGTTTTGTGGTATAATTTGCATAAACTCTTACCAGCTTGAGCTTCATCAGAGACACTGTGGTTCCTGATTCACTCTGTGAATTGTCTTGCATATTGAAACTGTACTTTGAGGACTAAAGTAAATTAGAGTAATTTGCAGTAATAATTAGCATTTTGAACAATTTTCAACTCTACAAATTCAGACCAGGAATTGAGGCCTTGCTACATGACAACCCATCTTAAATATGACAATTTTAACATAGATTTGCTAGTGATGGAGCAAAAAAAAAATCTATATATCAAAGCTTTAGTTTCCCACATTTTCCCAGATTATGCTAAAGTATCTGATCTTTATTATTTTAATGTACCTAAAATCTAAACTAATTTCAAGCATTTAAGCAGAAACATGGTCTTTAAGATCATACATCCAGGTCAGATGTGTGCAAACTTGACTTGTCGCTTTCTGTATATGCACACATTATATAATTATTGCACTTTGGAACTGAATTCATATGCATTTAAGAATTATTCAGTGTTTTATATTTGGGATTATGTTTATAGTTTATAGTATAGCTTTGGACAGCACTGATGTCCAGCCAAAACACACTGCAGTTTGACTCATGGTAATGTTACTGTATGTTGGCAATTTAAAGTTTTCAGCATTCTGAAGATGATAATGATTGTATACTATACTAACTGACTCCAGCTGATGTTTGTACAGTTTTATTGATGTACAGTACAGTTCTGTGTATGTGATATTGATCGACTACAGTCAAAGCGTCTGGCTCAGCAGGTGATGTGTTTGTTCTGGATACTGTGTTCCTCTGCTATCTGATCATTTATGGGTGTGTGCAGAAGGTTTTAGAGACTGACATGCTGAAAGCTGATATTACTCTTGATACTTTAGCTGTCTATACAACACTTCATCTCCATCTGCACATATAGCTACACACTGCTGTCCCGTCTCACATTTATGGAAGTATGTTCAGTGCTTGTCTGGATACAAATATTCCTGTTAACTCATTCACACAAGCAGAACATATTTCTGTGTAAATGTTTTCTAAAACCATTCTTGTGTAAGTGGTCACATTATTTTGGGCTGTAATTGTAAATTGCAGAAAATGTTTAATTAAAAAATTTCTGTGCAGGTACTTCAAAAACATTGATCCTTCCCTTGCAAGAGGATGAAAGCAAGTCGTTTTGCATTGTTTCATGAGGCACATTGTTTTTGTGCTCGTTTGAAGTCTTGCATATTTTTTATGATACTCAAAATATAATGTCTTTACATTTTATGATTGTCCCTGACTGTGCCAGGTCATATTTCACCCTATAAAATCAAAAGAAATATGAACCAGACATTTTCAGGGTAGCCAAATGCCAATATTTTCAGTGACAAATTGTGGATAGTTGTGTTAAAATGTTAATTTAATAAACTAGTCATTATTACCATTGTGAACTGACCTGTATTTGAGTTATTTGATGTTTGTTTATTTGTATTTTAATGTTGTTTGTGTTCAGTGTACTGTATAGAATCGCTCACATCCTTCCTGCTTTTCTTTTTCTTTCTTTTTTCCGGACCTTCTGTTCTTTTGCTGAAACCTTTCTTTTGTCTTCTGCCAAGTAGAGTAAAAGTGAGAAAGGAGGGAGTACAGGGTTTGCTAAGTACATGAGTGAGTCAACAGATAAGAGAGAGACGATTTATTCTATAGCTGTATGAGGAGTGTTATCTGCTTCAGGACACAATGAATGTCTGTGACACCAGAAATCTGAAATCACTTTTGGCCCTCATGAGGAAAACTACTTATAAATCATACTAAATTATGTCTTTTTGAAAATATAAAAATGCATAGTTTTTTGTGAGGGTTGGGTTTAGGGTTATGGGATAGAATATACAGTTTGTACAGTGTAATAATCATTATGTCCCATGTGTGTGTGTGTATGCGCTCGCACTTTGTTGCTCTTGCCATTCAGTCCTTCGTAAAACACTTCTTACACAATTTTTTGTGTGATTTTGTGATTTGACAGGTATTTTTCCAACAAAAATGAATTGTTGAGTTGAATGTAACCAAGAATTGTTTCTAAAACCATTCACAATATGCACAAAAATTAAAGTTAATGCAAAACGTATTTTTATGTTTTAAAATGCATTCTATAGCTGTATGAGGAGTGTTTTATGTGTGTGTGTGTGTGTGTGTGTGTGTGTGTGTGTGTGTGTGTGTGTGTGTGTGTGTGTGTGTGTTGTTTTCTTGCAGCTCTAAGGACACTCCTGCCAAAGGCATCGCCGTGGGAACGAGAGAGAGAGAGAGAAAGAGAGCGCGCTCGAGAGAGGAGATCTGTTTTAGCGCAGTCAGCAGTAAAGTGCCTCACTACCTTGTTCGCGGACGGGACGGAAAGCGTGTACGCGAGCCATGCGTCTCTGAGCACTAGCGCTATCATGCAGAATATTCCAGAGAAGAAGAGAGAGACCGACAGCCTGCGAGGGCCCGCGTCCCGGGATGGTGAAGGACGCGGGGACTCCGAGGGGGACGCGCAGGGGAAGCAGGCGGACGCGGAGCGAGAGACGCTGATGATGGAGCTCACGCGACTGGTGCAGAAGAGTGTGCGCGAGAGCAGCTGGTGGGAGAAGAGAGGGATAGACTGCACCATCCTCACCGCAGCCTTCATCAGTTTACCTGCAGGTAATGCAAAGTTAGATATTAGACACACTTTATTCTTGTTCTTGCGAGGTAACACTTAAAACAACCAAGGCTGAACCAAAGTGCTTTACAAAAAATTCACCTACTTTAGGCGAATCTCGTGAAACAAACAAAACATAGGCTACTCAAACTAACGTTATTATGAAGTCCATTATGTCATTTCTATAACAATTAACCGCATTTCCAATTGAAATGCTCATTGCTGTAATGCAACAAAATCTGTGTGATATGTGGGGATAAAATGAATAAAAATGTCACAATGCAATAATATTTATATATATATATATATATATATATATTTGAATGCAAAATATTTATTTTTATGTATTATAAATATCATTTTATTTTAGATATTTTAAAATATTTTTGTTTTGTTTTGAAAATGTTTTTTATTTTAACCCATTCATATCTGAGCAACATATTAAACATTGTATAAATGGCTTGTATGTGGGGGAAAAAAATTTAAAACCTTATCTTAAGTTTGCATTTTAATATTTGCATTTTAAATTGCATTTGCTCAGAGAATATGGAACATTCAGTGTGTGTTTTTATATCATAACATGTCGTTACATCATGTAATTGTGTACAAAAGACTGTGTTAGAGAATATGAAGGTGTGTGATGTTATTAATAGGGAGTGTTTTGGATAATGTGCAATTAAAACTAATTGTTTAGTGTCCCGGGTGTGACAGTGTTATTGGGTTAATTTCGGTTTAACAGTGACACAGAAACCCAGCTGAAGTCTATCATGCTTCAGTTTTGTGCCAAAGGTTCCTTCACTCTCGATCCAAACAGATCGGCTTCTTTAAACAGTATATTAAACCTTTTTAACCTTTCAGACGTTGGCTAGTTAATATCCAAATTACTGAGGCACTCCTGTGGGGGGGTTGTCATGGCGACCGGTTCGATTTGTGTCCTCCTCTCCCATAGGGAAGATCCAGTTTCCTGCAGCACAGTGACTCGTCTTTCAGGGAGAAACCAACGGCACGGCTCCGGCGAGGGGGTCAAACTGCTTCATCATGAGGGGAAAGATTAGTTATATCAGCCAAAACAACACAAACTCAATCATTTCATTATCCTTTGAAATTCAGCAGTGTTTTTCTCTGAATGGAAAAAAATTATTTACAGAACAAACAAAGCAAAACAAAAACGAAATATGACTCAAATAATATTTTAAAAAGGCATGATCTACATGATACTTATAGAAAACATGGTAACACTTTACAATAAGGTCTCATTTGTTCATGCATTATAGATAACATTATAGCATTTGTTAATCTTTGTCTGTTAGCTAAAAAATGCAGTTGTTCATTGTTTATTCATGTTAGTTCAAAGTGCATTAACTCATGTACACAGAAACTTTGATTTTAGTGAATGTTGAAATTACCTTGAACTAACAATGAACTATAAATCTACAGCATTTAGTAATCTTAGCTAATGTTAATAAATGGAAGTGTTGCCAAAAACATTTTAAAGAGGTCGTTGATTATGATTTCACTTTTTTAACTTTAATGTTGCTGTTTGAGCATAAACAACATCTGCAAAGTTCAATGAAAAGGGAGATTTTCTTTTACTGAAATCGCTTTGTAAGGACTACAACAGACGGCTGATAGGGACTACAACGAGCTTCTTCCTGGGTTGGTGACATCACAAACCCTAAAATTAACATAAACCCCGCCCCTGAGAACACAGAACAAAGGGGGTGAGGCCATGTTGAGCTGCTTTAGAGAAGAGGAAGAGTTGTTGTAGTAGCGTGTTGTTGACATGCCGTCATTTTACGCCGGACTGCTTCACAAACGAGGGTCAATTCAACACAAAAGATTAACATGACGGCACATGCTAGTGGATGAGTTGAATCAACTCCACAGCAACTACATAAATTTATCCACTAACCATTCAGAAACATCTAAAAGTTGTAACTTCTTCCTGAGTCTCTCCATCAGTGTCGACTCCGGTTTGAACAACGTAAGGCTGAACACCGTCGTCATTTTGGCTGCGTGAGATTCTCCAGCTTTGTTGTTGTTGAGCAAACAAAGCACGAGCTGTTAAAGCTCCGCCCTCTTCTGGAAAGGGGGCCGGGAGCAGCAGCTCATTTGCATTTAAAGGGACACACACGAACACTTCATGTTTTTGCTCACACCCAAATAGGGGCAAATTTGACAAGCAGTAATAAATGATCTGTGGGGGATTTTGAGCTGAAACTTCACAGACACATTCTGGAGACACCAGAGACTTATATTACATCTTGTAAAAGGGGCATTATAGGTCCCCTTTTACATCAATATGTGTTTATTATAGTACATGCTTGTTGATGGTGTTTGATGAATAGCATTGATATGCATTTAACCTAACATCAAATGGCACATGAATTCATATTTTCTGAGCAATATGTGTTATAGCTTTGATTATGAAGCATAAACCTCACGCAGGTGTCGATCCTCCTGCCCCGTTACAGTGATGTTGTTCTTGTGTTTGCAGGGTTCCTGTTGTTGGGTTCGTCTCAGCTGCTGTATTTCCTGTCGGGTCTGCTGATAATGGGCGTGGCTCACGCTGTCATCACTGTTAAAGGCGCACACCTGGCCAGTCACGGCGCGCTCAGCGAGTCTCCGGCCTGGGCCGACTTCTGGGCCGTCTTCTTCATCGAAGTGAGATCCGAATATATCCACAATATATTGAGTTTGCTGTAGATATATGAATATAGGGAAATATATTCTTGCAAAGAACCATGATACAGTTTATTATGTACGAATACGTACTTATATCAAAGTACCATGGTTTTACCATTTAGGATTACCTCTGAATCATGATTCTCCCACAGTACTTTTTTCATTTCCATTTTTCAAAATGGTGTTCATAAATGTTCCAGTGCAGTGTGAACACTGCAAAAGAATGGAAAGAATTTGACTGATTAATTCTTCATGAATTAACTTTGAGATTAAGAGGATTTAGATTCATTTTACAGTGTCCATCCTCTCAAGAATGTAAGAGTCATGTTGATCATGGTAACAGTCTCTACACACATATACAGTGACCCAAAAGTCTGAGACAACTGCTGAAAATATCACATTTTATCATTATTTCTGCAATGTTCACTGCAGAAAAAATGCTAACAGTTTAGTGAAATGATTAGATTAAATGAATTACATTACTAAATAACTCAGTGTAATGTTTATTTACATTATTAAATATTTTAATTTATTTCTAAATTATTATTTCATTTAATTTTAATTAAATTATTTAATTCGATATAAACAATGAAGATTAAATTATAATAAATTATTATTAAAATTAAAAATTTAATTTAATAATTACATTATTTATTTACCATATGTAATTAAAATAGTAAATTAAAATATTTAATAATGTAAATAAATTAATTTAATATTTTAATTGAATTATTACATTAAAATGCAGCTTAAACAAATAAATTAAATGCACAAATCACAAAAAGGACTAAGTAATGAAGTAACAAGATTATTAAAAATCAAGATTATTAAAAAGTTTAAACTAATGGATATAAATAATGTGCTAAAGCATAAGTAAATAATTTAATTTAAAATTTAATAATGTAAATTATTTAATTTAATTTTGTATTTTATTCAGTATTTTAATTTAATATTTAAAGGGATAGTTCACCCCCAAAAAGGAAGATTCTGTCATCATTTACTCACCCAAACCTGTATGAGTTTCTTTCT
Organism: Ctenopharyngodon idella; assembly: GCF_019924925.1. Lineage (NCBI taxonomy): Eukaryota > Metazoa > Chordata > Actinopteri > Cypriniformes > Xenocyprididae > Ctenopharyngodon > Ctenopharyngodon idella. Next base: position 29,031,500 of record NC_067231.1, read on the forward strand.
TCTGCTGAACACAAAAGAAGATATTTTGATGAATGTTGGTAACCAGACAGTTGAACGATATTCTTCAAAATATCTTCTTCTGTGTTCAGCAGAAGAAAGAAACTCATACAGGTCTGGAACATCTTGAGGGTGAGTAAATGATGACAGAAGTTTCATTTTTTGGTGTACTATCCCTTTAAATCAAATAATTGAATTATGTAAATTAAAATCCAGCGTGATTTGAGATGTTCCTAAGAGTCACATGATCAATGGCACTCATTATAAGTCACCCTGAAATGGTGCACAATTTTTCATTTGAAATGCTTCGAAATCCCAAAACTTTAATGTGATCTCAGCATTTCTTCCCCTGCGTGCTGACGGCCGTCTCTCCCGGTCTCTCAGGTGTGCGGCTCGTTCTCAGCGCGGGCGGGTGTTCAGGCTCATGTGAAGATGCATCACGCTCACACTAATGTGATCGGCCTGGGAGACTCCAGCACCTGGAAGATGCCCTTCCTGCCTCGATCCGTCTACCTGTTCATCGCGCCGCTGGCCATCCCCATCATCACACCCGTCGTCGCCGTCGGTGAGAACAACTATTCCTTTAAACATCAGAAATCTTCTGACTAGCAGTGGTTTTGTGGTTTCATTCAGTACAGTGAGGATAGAAACTGACGTTTTTGTTCTGAGCTGGTTTACATTTGCATACATTTACATCTGACCTCTTCTGTTCTTCTGCGAGCGAGTGCATGTGTTGATGGCATCCTCATCATTTGTGATTTGAACGCATGTGTTTCAGGTCAGCTGAAGGGTCAGTCTCCGCTCCAGATGGCGCGCACCGTCGTGTGTGTGTGTCTGGGGTTTTTCTCTCAGTATTACCTGCTCAGGTGTGTGTCAGGGCTGTCGTTCAGCTCCGCTCTGATGGTCATGCTTCTGTGTCGAGCCATGTTCTCTGTGCCGTACATACATGTCAACATTTTTCAGGTGAGATTCAACATCCTAAGTCTGCATTTTGACAGTCATTAGTTGTGTTTACAAAGGTTACTTAATCTTAGTGACATGAACAAACCCTCTAACATAAAGTGGTTTCTGCGTGATTGCTCAAACACAGGAATGGTCTTTACAATTACTTTTTTAGTTGATTGTAGCTACAGTTTTACCTGATGAATAAAAAACAGCCCTAGCAACTGCTTAGCAACACCCTAACAACCACCCACGCCATCCTAGCATCATGACTAAGCACCGCTTATCTTCAAAAATTCATTTAAATTATTTACACAACTTATCTTCAGAAAAGTTGTTTTTGCATGCTCAGAAAATATAAATAAAATTATTTATACCACTTATCTGGTAATATAATTGTTTTTTGCATGTTTAGAAAATATAAATTGAAAAATTATACCAATTCAGAAAATATAAAAAATATAGTTGTTTTTGCATGCTCCTAAAATATAAAAAAAATTTTACACATTATCTTCAGAAAATATGAAAATATAGTAGATTTTGCATGCTATAGGTGTTTATGCATACCTCTTATCTTCAGAAAAGATAAAAATATAGTTGTTTTTGCATGCTCAGAAAATATCAATTATACATTTTTCACACTTATTATCTTCAGACAATATAAAAATAGTTGTTTTTGCATGCTCTTAATATAAATTAAATATTTGCATGCTATAGTTGTTTAGTATGCATGCTCAGTTTAATATAAATTAAATTTATTTACACTATATCTTCAGAAAATATAAAAAATATAGTAGTTTTTCCATGCTACAGTTGTTTATGCATGGTCAGAAAATATTAATTAAATTATTTACACTACTTATCTTCAGAAAATATAAAAATATAGTAGTTTTTGCATGCTATAGGTGTTTATGCATGCTCAGAAAATATAAATTAAATTATTTATACCTCTTATCTTCAGAAAAGATAAAAATATAGTTGTTTTTGCATGCTCAGAAAATATAAATAATATTACATTTTTCACACTTATTATCTTCAAACAATATAAAAATAGTTGTTTTTGCATGCTCAGTTTAATATAATTTAAATTTATTTACACTATATCTTCAGAAAATATAAAAAATATAGTAGTTTTTACATGCTATAGTTGTTTATGCATGGTCAGAAAATATTAATTAAATTATTTACTCTACTTATCTTCAGAAAATATAAAATATATATTTGTTTTGCATGCTCAAAAATATAAATACAATTAAGCAACTTATCTTCAGAAAATATAAAAAATATAGTTTTGCATTTTTAGAAAATATAAATTATATTAATTTTTACACTAATCATCTTCAGAAAATATATAGTAGTTTTTGCATGCTATAGCTGTTTATGCATGCTCAGGAAATATAAACTAAATTTATACCACAAAAAAAATGTTGTGTATGTAAACTCGTTGTGGTCCTGAGTTTGAACCAGCGCATCACATGACCCACTAACAACAGAAAGTGTCTCCCAGTACAGTAACACTCCAGCAGTACATTATTCTCTCGGCTCATAAGAATAATCTGAGTGTGAACTTTCCAAGCTATTCAGCTCAAGTCTGCATCGGTCCATCCCTCTCTTTGTGTGTCTCTCCATCTTTCCCCCGAGACCCACTCAATACGGCTTTGTTCTCCTCTCCTGCTCGTCGAGGTTCACGGGGTTCGTTTGTAGAACGACAGAGAACAATTCACCCGTGATTTTCCCAGGCAGGGCAAAGGGAGAATGTACAGTACTTTTGTATTTATTGTGCTGATCCTCTGAGGTATTTTTGCTGGTCTGAAGGTTTTTAAAGGGCTGCCGTCAGCTCTGAGACCTCGACATGATGTGTGAGATCCTTGTTGCTGGTTTGTAGTTGTGTTACAGTATGTGTGTGTGTGTGTGTGATAAATGCCTTTGTGTGCTATTGTCTTGTGTGCTGGTGTCAGTTTTGTCTAGTTTGGGCCTCCTGTGGTGTCAGTGGCGCCTCTCAGGCCGCTCAGCCCCTTCAAAGATCACACACACACTGAACTAAAGACTGAATCTCTAAAAAGGGTCATTTTATTGTTGTAATGTAGTGTAGTTGCAGTTTTCCATGAAAAGACCTCATTAAGTTGCTCTCTGTGTCTCTACTTTTGCAGCACATCGGACTGCCAATGTTTTCTGCCAGTAGCCGTCCAAAACGGATCTACCAGATGACGCACGGAGTCCTGAACCTTCCCAGAAACCCACTGCTGGACTGGACCTTTGGCCATTCCCTCATCAACTGCCACGTAGAGCATCACCTTTTCCCATTCCTGTCTGACAACATGTGCCTGAAGGTGTGTGTTCATACTGAGACGAACACAAACATATATGGACATGGAGCTTAGTGTTAATGTAAAAAAAAAAAATATAAACGTAGATAATTGTCATTTAAAATAATACTTAAATTAAATTATTTAAATTATTGCATATATTATTGAATTATTTCAGTATTGTTTTATTTTATGCTGCATTTTAATTTAATAAAATAATTTAATTAATAATTAAATAAGATGTAATTATTAACATATAAAAATTTAAATAAATAGATTATTTATTTGATTTAAATAGATTAATATTTTATAGTAATATTTAAATTTTAATTTAATATTTCAATTAAATTATTTACATTTTTCATGTAATATTTTAATTAGATTAGATTAGATTAAATGAAGTTAAATTAAGATGCAGCATAAACAAATACAGTAACTATACAATTCCCTATATATATATATATATATATATATATATATATATATAATATTAAACTATTTAAATATATTTATATATATATATATATATATATATATATATATATATTATTTTAAGTTAATAAAAATATTAATTTAAAATATTAAACTATTTAAATATATATATATATAATTTAAATAGTTTAATATTTTAAATTAATATTTTTATTTATTATTTAAATTACATTATTTACATTTTTTTATTTTATATTTTATTTAATATTTTAAAAGGAATAAATTAATGAAGTAACAGTAATCAAACAAGATCAATTAAAAAGGAAAAACTAATATATAAGGATAATATGGCAAATAAATATAGATATATAACAAGTTAACAATTTAATTTAATGTAATAATTTAATTAATTTAATTTCATATTTAAATAAAATTAATGCATCATAAACAAATAAAGTAACAATACATTTCACAAAAAGGAATAAATTAATGAAGTAACATTAGTCAAACAATATTAATTAAAAAGGAAAAAGTAATGTATATGCCAAATATACATATATATAAGTAAACGATTTAATGTAATGATGATTATTTAATCATTTTATTCAATTTTTACATTAAATTAAAATGCAGCATAAACAAATAAAGTTACAATATAATTCACTGAAAGGAATAAATTAAGTAACATTAGTCAAAAAAGTTAAAAATATGTTATATATATTGTGTGTGTGTGTGTGTGTGTGTGTGTGTGTGTGTGTGTGTGTGTGTTAAAAATATAAATTTGTGTAATAATTTAATTAATTATTTAAAATTAGAATGCAGCATAAACAAAGAAAGTTAGTAAAATTTACCAAGCAAGATACACGGAAAAAAGTCAAAGAAAGAAAAAACTAACGGATAAAGATAATCTGCCAAATAAATACCTGTTTTTCTGCTCAGGTGAAGCCCATCGTGTCTCAGTATCTGAAGGAGAAGAAGCTGCCATATCAGGAGGACGGTTACGTCTCCCGTCTGCGGCTCTTCTTCCACAGGTATCAGGAGCTGATGGTGTTTGCTCCGCCCATCACTGAACTCGTGGGAGTGCAGTGACAGAGGGAGAGGATGAGAACATGGACACTGACATGATGATGATCAAGCGTCATGCGCTTCCAAATGCTTCCAAATTTTATATATACATGTTTAGTTGATGCATGAAGGCATTAGAACTGAAGTCAACGTTTCGCAACCCATAATGTGACATATTTATGAGTGAAACAGGGTGTTCAACGAGAACAAAAAAATGTAGGATGAGACCTGAATGCTGAAAAGGAAAGTCATTTTAGAGATGCATCAAATTTCGGTGAAGGATTATGAAGACAAACATGTATTGTTTTAGAATAACGTGCACTGATGAATCATAAATGAATGCGCAATAAGAAAAGAAAATGGGATCAGTTTTGATTCCGCGTTGACTTTAACAAGCGATGTCACTCACAGCATCATTTAAAATGGACGCTTTTGTATAAAACACTGAAGAAAAGGAGGATTTCCCTTAAGACAGCACTCCGCTAAATGACATTATTGAATGTAAAGAACATTGCCTTATGCGCTGACGTCAGATCAGTGATAATACTGCACTGCAGCTCTCAGCACACATGACCTCTGACCCCTGAACAACTTAAAAGATGGATAATACTTCACCTAATCTATATAGGACACACTTTAACCTTGTTCCGAAGTAGTGAGCTGCGTTTGCTCTCTCTTAAGTGACTAAATAAGCTGCGACTCTGTACATCAGGGAACAACTGATTCCAGTAGAGTTTGCCATGCATTATGGGATTGTCATCTCCACAAAGGTTAAATATGATGCTGCTTTTAAAATTTTGGGCAAATGAAGCTATCTTGAAGGTAATTTTGCTGTCTAGATAGGCAGCTCACTAGGTTTTGGAACAGAGCTTTTGTGTAGATTAAAGGAACACTCCACTTTTTTTGAAAATAGGCTCATTTTCCAACTCCCCTAGAGTTAAACAGTTGAGTTTTACCGTTTTCGAATCCATTCAGTCGATCTCCGGGTCTGGCGGAACCATTTTTAGCATAGCTTAGCATAGTTCATTGAATCTGATTAGACCGTTAGCAAACTTGACTCTTCTGTAGTTACATCGTGTACTAAGACCGACGGAAAATGAAAAGTTGCAATTTTCTAGGCCGATATGACTAGGAACTATACTCTCATTCCGGCGTAATGATCAAGGAAATTTGCTGCCGTACCATGGCTGCAGCAGGCGCAATGATATTACGCAGCGCCTCTCACAAATGTCTCCCTGGTTGCAAGGCACGCTCCCTGTGCAAACAGGGGGTCACAGGCGCTGCGTAATATCATTGTGCCTGCTGCAGCCATGGTACGACAGCAAATTTCCTTGATCATTACGCCGGAATGAGAGTATAGTTCCTAGTCATATCGGCCTAGAAAATTGCAACTTTTCATTTTCCGTCGGTCTTAGTACACGATGTAACTACAGAAGAGTCAAGTTTTAAATAGGAAAAATATTGAAACTCTTTGGTCATTTTTTAAGCGAGATGCTAACGGTCTAATCAGATTCAATGAACTATGCTAAGCTATGCTAAAAGTGGTACCGCCAGACCCGGAGATCGGCTGAACGGATTCGAAAACAGTAAAACTCAACTGTTTAACTCTAGGGGAATTGGAAAATGAGCCTATTTTCAAAAAAAGTGGAGTGTTTCTTTAAAGCAGAAACATTTATTACGGTTGTAGCTTGACATATTTGAATTTGCTAACAACAATCCTATAATCTGAATACAATATTAATAAAGCCCACAGAACAGTACATGTAGCCTAACTGTAATGAATATGTGGAAAATGCATTTTTATGATCTAAACACATAATCATATTTACAGTATTACAGTAGTAGTTATGCACTGAGGGTGTTTCGTTTATGATTGAGTGATTTTGACCAAAATCATTGACTTTCGACTTGCTTTCACTGAATGCACATGAATGTAAGGGCTGATACTGAGATGTGCCTGTGAGAGATTTAAGATATGGCACATTGATTTTACTGACCAAATAAATTCAAGTAAACATTCAATACAAGGCTATTGTATGACTTCAAAACACTTGGAACGGAGCACACAACTTATATAGACTTTCATGTTGCTTTCATGGTGTTTTATTATCTGTCCCATTTTAATATGCATTGCATACAAATAGCACCAAGTTTTCAAGTTTTTCAGATGCGATTGGAACACCATTGGGGTGAGTACAAAATTATTATCATTATCATTTTGTAATTTATCTCAATCTTAAATGGATATTGCTCAACATTATACATATTCGGGGCCCCTAAAGGGATTTTGCATTCCCCGAGAAACTTGTATAAATGTATGTGTGTGTGTATGTTTATTTATTTATTGGAGTTTGACATCACTATATAAACTGCTAATGTATAGAAAAAAAAAATTAAAATGTCTTTAGTATTCCACAAAAGAAGGAAATACAGGTTTGGATCATGTTGCAGTTCCCTTTGTCCAGCAGGTGGCACCACTGACCTTCATCTCAAATGATTCTTCATCTGAAAAGCTTTTTCTCCTGTTAAGACTGAAGAGTAGCCACAAGATTATACATCGATTTTCATTAATAATAGTAATTATAATAATGCATTTTTAACGGCGCCTTTCATAACACCCAAGGTCACCTTACAAGCAATCAAAAAAGTAATATAAAAAGGGATTTAAAAATTAAATAAATAAGTAAACTAAATAACAATAAACAAATCCCATTAGCATCACAGAGTACAACAACACAGTAGAAGAACACGTTTCACCTCGGTTTGATCACTATTGAGTTTTAAAATGTTCGCTGAAAGCCAATCTTTAATTTCAGCTAAACAGCTAGACAAAGAAGGTGGAGGAAAAGAACCAGAGGGTTTGAAAGACAGGTAGATCTGGGTGTCATCAGTGTAGCAGTGAAAATGGATACCATATTTCCTGAAAATGTGGCCAAGAGGGAGTAAGTAGATAATAAATAGAAGCGGGCCCAACACAGAACCCTGAGGAACACCAGTAGTAACTGTAGAACGAAAATGTTTAAGTTGGACGAACTGAGTGCGACCAGAGAGATGTGATATAAACCAGGACAGGGGGTGCCAGTGATCCCTATAGAAGCTAACCTGTCAAGGAGTATCTTATGTGAGATGGTATGAAAGGCTGCGCTCAAGTATGGTTAATAACTACATCAGCTGTTTACAGGTGATTCATTTAGCAGACGCTGATATTTAAAGTAACTTAGAGCGCACTTATTACAGGGACTACTTACAACATGAACACCTATTTTGAATATGTAGAAGCATGAATGAGATTGATAACTGTGGAAGAGGACAAGATTTTCGATGAATAATGACTGAAATGTGAGTCTTTAACTGACACAAAGCTATAATTTAACTTTAGGGGCCGGATTGTTGATGGCCTGTGAAAGTGTTTTTTATTGATGAATCTTCAGCAAGAATCCAGGAATGCATCCTGTGTGAGTGATGTTAAATTGTTACATTTTCACAATCATTTTCATACTTTCACTGTATGGAAAAGAGCATCTCCTTTTGTGTTCCACATTAGAAAGAAGGTCAAATGGGTTTGTGGATGAGTAAATGAACTATTACCAGTAAGCCATAGAAACAATTATATCAGCTTGTAACTTAAGAAACCAAATTACAGAATCAACAGCAACCACATGCCCTCACGCTCTGCATGTTGACTCCGCCCATGTTACAGTGTAACCCCGCCCACCGCCTCTGGCTGTAAGGAAATGGTTGAGTTTCAGGGGGAGTGGCTTGGATTCAACTCACCTGTCATAAGTTTGGGCTTGGCTGCAACTTTAAACTGAAGTCAAAGCTCAAGACAGACAGAATAAAAGCAGTCATGGGCGACATGGTGCTGACAGCAGACCTCCCGGAACGCAGCATGGGTTCACATAAACTCAAGCAGAAGGAGAGCAATCTGAAGTCTACAGAGGAGGAGAAGAAGATTCAGGTGAATGGATCTCCAGAGACAGAAGGAGAAAAGGACAGCAAGATCACCGAGGAAAGCAAGATTCAAGAAGACCTCCAGGAATCAGAGGATCCTCAGAAGCCCCAGGATGAAGAGCAGGAGCTAGGACCAGATGAGGTCGCGTGCGACTCCTGCATAGACCGGCCGTGCCGGGCCAAAAAGTCCTGCTTGACCTGCATGGTGTCGTACTGCGAGGCTCACCTGAGACCGCACCTGGAGAACGTGAAGTTTCAGAGCCACAAGCTGGTGGAGCCGCTGCGGGACATCGAGAGACGGACGTGTGAGACTCACCGCGGGCCGCTGGAGCTGTACTGCTGCGCGGACGCGCTCTGCTTGTGTCAGGAGTGCGCGTCAGAGGAACACCGCGGACACAACGCCGTGCCCATCACTGAGGCGCGCAGGAAAATAGAGGTACCGCACGGCTGAAGGGCCCTTTGATATTGTTTTCTTATTTATATACTTTCTAAATTCGTTTAATAATGTTAAAATGTTACATATATAGATTTACGTATAGCTGTAATGAGATTCTACGTTCAAAAGATTTCTTTTTTTTAAAAACGAGTCTCTTCTGCTCACCAAGGCTGCATTTATTTGATCAAAAATACAGTAAAATTGTGAAATATTTTTACAATTTAAAATAGCTGTTTTCTATATGAATATATAGTAAACTGTAATTTATTCCTGTGATCAAAGCTGAATTTTCAGCATCATTACTCCAGTCTTCAGTGTCTCATGATCCTTCAGAAATCATTCTGATATGCTGCTCAAGAAACATTTCTGATTGTTATCAATGTTGAAAACAGCTGTGCTTCATATTTTTGTGGAAACCGTGACATTTTTCAGGATTTTTTCATCATTTTTTAAATAGAAAACTTTTGTAACATTATAAATGTCTTTACTGTTATTTTTTTATTTTACTTTATTTATTTATTGTCAATTTAATGCATCCTTGCTGAATGAAAGTATTACTTTCTTAAGAAAAAAATCTACAAGTAGGACCTCGGTTTGATCACTATTGAGTTTTAAAAAGTTAGCTAAAAGCCAATCTTTAATTTCAGCTAAACAGCTGGACAAAGAAAAGAACTAGAGGGCTCAGAAGACATCAGTGTAGCAGTGAAAATGGATACCATATTTCCTGAAAACGTGGCCAAGATAAAGTAAATAGATAATGAATAGAAGTGGGCCCAACACAGAACCCTGAGGAACACCAGTAGTAACTGTAGATGGAGATTTTCAGCATTTTTATTTTTTTTAATAGAAAACATTTGTAACATTATATATATCTTTGCTGTTATTTCTTTTGTCATTTTAATGCATCCTTGCTGAATAAAAGTAGTACTTTCTTTTTATTTCTGCCATGTAAAGATATATATGAGAAACAGTAAGAGTAGTATGTTCCTCCGAATTCAGCCACAGCATTTACTCTCATCTTATGAATGCCTTACTTATAGTTGTTTTTGCATTTTAAGCTAAAATGGGAGAAACCTAGAAAAAAAAACAAATATTTCACCTTTAAGGTGGATTTTAGCCACATTGTCTCCTATAATAAAACACAAATTGTTCCTTATATCTAATCTTTTTTTTCTTTTTTTTTTAGTGAAATAAGGAACAGAGGACTTTATCTTTCCTTACTCTCGCTGTCTGTGCAGATCATATGTAACAGGCATCAGTCATCATGCTATATCTGTCTCTGATTTAAAAGAACAGGTCACATGTGCTTATACAGTTTCAAAGGCCTGACAATGGGACTGATAAAGAACCATCAGTGCTGTTTGCTAAGGTTGTTACTGATAGGTTAGTGATGTGATCAAGCTCACACAATAAAGTTTAGTACTTAGTGCTTTAGGTGTGTATGATTCCTCAAATCATCTGTTGAGGAGAGTTGTGCTGTTACTAACCGTTCAAACAGCACGGTGACAAATTTTTCAACAATGCTACAATGTAACAAAAATGTAAAAGTAGAAAATTTCCATCACTTCTACTTAAAAATTTAAGTTCAGTTGCTTCCTTTTTAAGTATAATCTGTTCAATTTAAATTATATTGAACTGACCTAAAAGTTTAGTTGTATCCTGTATAACTTAAAAAAATGAAGTTGAAATTGGTTAAATTATTTTGATAATTTAAAGTAATGGAAAAAACCTATGTTGCCATGACTTATTATTGATTATATAATTTTTTATATCACTCAGAAAGAGACACTATTTTGATCATTTAATCGCATAATCTTCAGGATTCACTTCTTAAAATTGTCAAATATCAAGTAATAAACTGTTTAAAACAAAATGTTGGTTTAACTTAAAAAACAAAGTAACCTTATTGCATTAAAATTGAGTTCATTGAAACTAAAAATTTTAGTTAATACAAAAAAAAAGAGATTGGTTTAACAGAAACTCAAAAGATTATGTAATCTGAACAACATTAGTAAATCTAATTTGACTTGACAAAAGAAAAATGTTTAAAATATATATATTTTTTTTTACAGTGCTGATTCGTCTTTAATTAGGTGACTATTTGGTTATGCTGGACTAGTTATGTTTAGTTAAGGCTCATGTGTGAGTTTGACCCATTTGCTCTCCATTCGGTCTCATTGCTGTGAAAGATATCTTGGGATTTCTCTTTCGAACAGCTCATTGACGCATGTGTCAGTTAATGCATTTCTGGTGTAGTCTGATCTGAAACTGGTTTCGTAATTCTGCATCCAGTTTATGACGTCTGTGTGACATCATCTCCTCAAGAATGCAAAACATCTCAGAAACTTATGTGATAATCAAGACCCACATGAATATCACTAGATAAACTAACAAACACAATGTGCATCAGGAAGCAGCAAAATCTGTATGGTATTTTTTAAAGACTGGTTACTCAATGTAACCGGAACCAGAACATAAACACTCTTTTCATAACACGTGACATGTTTTCATGATGATTCAGCACCTGAACAGGTGGTTTAGTATGTCTTTAACATGCTTTAAACATTCCTTTATGTCTTTTCTAGTTTGTTTTTTGGCTGTGGCCGCATATGAACGCTGTTGGGTTATTTACAGTCAAGTTCTCTGGTATATTTGCATGCTAAACAAATAAAAGGGCTTTTATCCGGTTGAGTTTGAAAGCAGCTCAAGAAACATTTCCTACTATTATCAATGTTGAAAACAGTTGTTCATATCTTTGTGTAAACCATGATACATTTTTTTCAGGACTTTTTGATGAATAGAAAGTTCAAAAGCACAGCATTTATTTGAAATAGAAATCTTTTGTAACATTATAATCTCTTTTAAACTCCAAATATGACAAAAAGTGCCATAGAACAATCATAACTAGATTATTAACCAAATCTTCTCAAGCCACACAATTCATTATTTTCAGTGTATTAATATCCATTCCTAAAACTATACCGCAGGATATAACGCATGTACACGGACCATTTTTAAGATACATTCAAGGTGCTTCTAACATGCAAAAAGTGCTTTTTTGGGACTTGTTTAAATGGTTTGAAACAACATGAGGTTGAGTAAATAATGACATCATTTCAATTGTTGAACTATTCCTTTAATGTCCTTGACATTAGGAAAACTTTTACTGTAAATGCAGTAGAGCAAAACAATCCACCCTGCATGTGTGTGTGCTTGTAAGGGAGTTCCTCTCAAACGTAGAGTGAATGTGTTTGATGTATTGTTGCCGCGTGCGGAGCAGGGTGTGTCCTGCAATATTCATGGATCTGAGTCGAGGCAAGGCATTCTTAGGGACGTTTTAACATTAGGATTAGTTTACAGCATTGTGCAATATAAGTAACATGTTCAGTAATCCTGCCTGACTGGATGACAGAACTAACAGGCGCAGTAAGTCCAGTTACATTTCGAGAAACTTCATCTCAGCTGATGAACAGAGAAACTATGACACACAGATCACTGGTACATATCCAGTTTAACCACAGCACTGAGGTCATGACATTACTGCTTTGCATACTCATCAGTCATTTCATTCTCAGTGATGCTAATTCACTGAAACACTTTACATTACAATGTCCTAGTAACCTGAAGAATATGTGAATACCTGTGCAAAACACAACACTAAAATGCTAGACTGTTGAGTGTGGGTGCCACGTTGTTGCTAAAACCGTTTTTATGGTGGATTTTCATAAGTGTCTACAGGTGGTTCCTTGATCTCTTTATGCATTTAATATTAAACTTTGATTTATTATTTGTCCCACAATACACCTTGTAAAGTTTCCTTGTTCAGGTTTCACCTGAAATTTTGTCCCTAGGGCACCCATATCATTCATTATAGCACCAAAATAGATTTTCTTTGAAAAGTGGGACTTGTTACCACAGGATCAGTGAACAGCGTCTCAGAGAGCGTATCAAAGCATGTATTAACTCGAGAGAGAGAGAGAGAGAGAGCAGGAAGGAATATATGCAGTGCTGGGGAAAGTTACTTTTAAAAATGCATTACAATATTGCATTGCTCCCTAAAAAACTAATTGCATTTTTATGGAAAGTAATGCGTTACTTTTTCTTACCTGAGCTAGGCTTGCATGCTCGTTTTTTTTTTTTTTTTTTTTTTTTTTTAAACCCAAAAGTTCTGTTTTTTATCAAATGTTAAGGTCCTTTCACACCGAAAGTGAAATGAATAAGATTTAGCCTGAAAGAAATGCAAATTTAAACCTGTACAGTGGAGCTCAAACAAACCTTTCAGCTGTGCTGCCATTCTGAATTGCAGAAGAAAGTTCAACACTCTTACTTCAGCAAACAAATAAATGAAACACAAACTTCATGTTTATCTGAAGTCATTTTTGCTTATTAGTATGGTTGGATCATCAAAGGTCAGCAGCAAAGATACTGGTTAATAAAGTGAGACCAGACTAGGACTAAATCTGGAAAATAGGGCCAGATTTACTAAACAGGGAAAATTAGCATGAGAGATCAATTCCAAAAAAGCGCAGATGTGAGTGGACGACATGCAAATTAAAGAACACAGACGCAGCCGGATCATTTTCATAATGACCAACACAATATACCAAGAGCAGCACAAATTAGCGTCTGGTTTAACACATGCTTTTTTGGGCAGCAAATAATGGCGCAAATACCAGTAAATTGACTAGCGCAAACCTTAGTAAATCACCTTGCATGATTCATTTAAATATTCTCTTCCCATAAATTTTGCATCTGAAAGGGAAACTCCTACAAATGCATATGCAATAAGGTCAGCCACAAAAATAACTGTGTCCAGCGCTAATTTTTCTGGTTGTCTTTAGTAAATACGTATAGTAGTTTTTTAACGCCAAAAGAGGGTTTGCGCTGGCGCTAGCTGTTAGCATATCTGTCCCTTAGTCTAGAAATACAGTAACCATCATGTTTACACACAACGCCTCTGCGCTTACTCCTGATTTCTCTCAACTTGGGGACAGGAGAGCTGTCTTATTTCAAAAAATAACTCAGATATTTTGTTGTAAATTTAAAAGTAATGCATTACTTTACTACTTACTTGAAAAAGTAATCTGATTACATAACTTGCATGTAATGTGTAACAGTGCAGTCAGATGCAGGTCTATTATATGATTTTGGGTGGTCAGGGTGGAGTGAAAACACTCTTTTTGCTTTAATATAAAAGTCAAAGCTCTATTGTCTGAGATGTTCCCTTTAGAAAACCTACACACAGGACAAGAGTAACAACTCCTGAACATGAGCTGTGCGTTCAGTATGAAGTTTTTGTCTGAACTTGTCTGTGGAATGCAAAGCAAAAGCTAAATAAGGATACTGATTCCTATCCGATTACTCCTATGACTCACTAATTCAAAGGGATGCTCGATTTGGTCTGACCTTTTTCTTCACAACTGTGAGTTGTGTTTTTATCTCACAGTTCAGACTTTGTCCCTCAGAATTCTGAGTTTACATCTCGCTAAATTTTCCGGCCACAGAATAACAAAATAAAAAAGGTAACTGTGACTTTATCTCACAATACAGAATTTTTTTCTCAGAATTTTTCTCAGAATTATGAAAAAAGTCAGAAGTCTTAATTAACGTTTTTATCTTTTTACTCCATGTTATGTCATGTTTTACTCTCCATATATATATACAGTCAAACCAAAAATTATTCAGACATTTTTGATATTTTTGTTATATTTTTACTAGTGGGTGCAGGACACTATAGTTCATTTATGTAAGTGAGGATAGCAAAATAAAGTAAACTGTGACATATTATACCCAAAGATTCTTCATCCAATGGACTACCAGTAAAATTGATAAAAATTTGGAACCAAAAATTATTCAGACACTTTGACCTGACCATGTTTTGCTTAAGTGTTATCCGACATAATTAAGATTATTTTTTTCTGACACAGTTTAACTCTGAGATCTTGTCATATTTTATTACCATTTTTTAAACTATTGTGAATAAACTGTAATAATGAATAAAATGTTCAAGGTGTCTGAATAAATGTTGGTTTGACTATATCTATATATATATATTTAATCTTTTTTTTATTTTTTCAGGAAACATACAGTATAAATTGTCAATATTTCTTAACATTTCGTAATATTTTACCATGGACTGATTTATTTAAAAATATTAGTGTAACAATTGTTACATAATTTGCTATTTTAAAATGAAACTGGATTTTTATATTTTATCAACCCAATATTGTGTTTGTGTTTACAGAAAGAGCTTCATGACAAACAGACAGACATGATGAAGACGGTCACAGCAGCAGAAAACGCCATCAACAAGTTACAGGTCAACACGGTGTCTATAGAGGTAAAATACCGCATTTACAGTCTGTCCACAGACCTGTTCGCAACCCGTTTTACTTCTGTAGCATGAGGTATTTCCAAGTGAAACAGAATATTCAAAATGAAATTATTTTTTATCTACACAAGGGTCAATTTTGAAGCTCACTAGATCAAGTTGAAACCTAGAAATAATTGGACTTATTTACCTACCCATGTATCTGCTGTACAGTCAGTCATTTTGGATTTACTGTTCAAGACCACAATGCTTGACTAGTGTTAATAGTTTACATATTAACTGTACTATAAATGGAGTTCATTTCTTCTCTGAATTCAGATTCATGCGAGTGGGATCTGATTGACCTTTCTGGGTTTATTTTGAGATTTATTTGTGCTTGTAACAGTTATGTTCTGTTATACTTCAATTTCACTCTGTTTGATCTGTTCCTGTTTGCCTGATTTCCTAGTTAGTTTCCTCATTTGTTAATTAGTCTCACACACGTGTTCTGTTTCATCCTAAATTTGTTTCCTCATGTTTTTAAGCCCTGTGTTTCCTCAGGTCTTTGTCTGGTATTGTTTAAGTTAAGTGTAGTTGCTATTCGGACTTCTCCTCACATTGTTTATTAAAAGATTCTTTATTTAACTTGGATTTCATGCGTGTTAGTATACACATCACAGTGTCTTAATGGCAGTTTTGTTGTGCATTATGCTTTACGCATTTATTATAAGATGACATTTGATAGGTCATCATTGACATCCTTATGTTCAGAAAGTGTCTGGAGCTTCACATACGTCCCATTCAAAACATGATAGATGTTATGTGAAGGCATTTCCCTCCGGCTTTTGAAAGAACAACCCTATTGCACAATGACGTGTAATGACTCTCTGTCTGCCCGCAGGCGTCTGTGAAGGAGGTGCGAGGAGTGATCGAGGAGCAGTTCGACACGCTGCTGTCGGCCGTGGAGCAGGTGAAGAAGGAAGTGAGCGAGATCCTGGAGGCGGAGGAGCGGCAGGCGCTGCGGCAGGCCGAGGGAATCCGAGTTCATCTGGAGCAACGCTGCACTGAACTAAAGAAAACTCAGAGTCGAGTCGAGAAAATCACCAAGAACAAACATGACATTGACTTCCTGCAGGTATGGAGATCCGTTCATGACCTTAAAGTAGTTTGAGCACGTGTTGACGTGTACAATTAAACTGCACTAAAATTAAAAGATGTAATGCATCGACAACAGGGATATTGTTAACTAAAACTAAAATAAAACTATTAAAAACATTTTTTTTAATTGAAATAAAGCTAAAATAAAATAAAATATAATTATTAGATGGATAAATTGATTATAAAAAAAAACTAACTAAAATAAGTTTAAGTTGAAACTATGAAAGGCAAGCTTGTTTCCACCATGAAATAAAAATAAAAAGGTAATTGCAACTTTTTATCTCACAATTCTGACTTTCTTCCTCACAATTGCAAGTGTATATCCCACAATTCTGACTTTTTTTCTCAGAATTGTGATATAAACTCACAATTGTGAGTTATAAAGTCAGAATTGCAAGAAAAAAAGTCAGAATTGTAAGTTTATATCTCACAATTCTAACTATATCATGCAATTGCGAGTTTAAATCTCTCAATTCTGACTTTTTTTCTCTGAATTGTGAGATATAAACTTGCAATTGCATGTAATAAAGTCGCAATTCTGACTATAACTCGCAATTGCATGTAATAAAGTCAAAATTGCGTGATAAAAACTCGCAATTGCGAGAAAAAAGTCAGAATTTATATCTCGCAATTCTGACTATAACTCGCAATTGCAAGTTTAAATTTCGCAATTATGAGAAAAAAAGTCAGAATTGTGACAAAAAGTGGCAATTACTTTTTTAATTTTTTTATTTAGTGGCGTAAACAAGCTTCCATATGAATCACTAAAATTACTAACTGGAAATAAATAAAAACTAAAACTGAAATAAAAAAATGAAACCACAAAACTAATAAAAATGGCAAAAGCACATAATAAAATTATTTAAAATATATATTACTATGAAAATAAAAAAAACTAATTCAAAATAAAAATAAAAACTAATAGTATATGAAATAATGCTTGCGTTTGCATATGTTTAGCCATATAATTAATCATATCGTTTACCATTATGTGTCTGACGTATTACCATTCTGATACATCGATGTGTAGACAAGCCTCTATAATTCACTCTTCTTCCTCTTCTTCTTCTGAATCAGTTTCTGCTTCAAACATATATGGCTTTATTTAACTTTAAATAAAATTTTAACTTAATTTATTTAATTAAACCAATAATTTCACTTGCCATTGTGCAGCGTTTACTACAGTTGAGTGAGTGGATCAGGTAATCCGAGCTGGTGTGAGTGAGTGGAGGCGGAGACTAATTTGCATATTCATGGTTCCGTGTATACTAAATACAGCAAGGGTGTCGAGTTACATTCAAGCTGCTTTAAGGCATGGAGAAATTATTTTCACAGGAGGGAAAAAACATAAATATGATGATCAAAGATGAGTTTAAGGGATCAAATTATTGACTTTAATACTTCTATCAATATTGTGTTTTTTCCAGGAGTATTCAGAGTGGAAAAAGGAAGCTGTTGATGTGTCTTTACCTGGTGTTTATATCGGCCTCATGGATCGACTGCAGTTGTTCAGTCGTGTTGTCACACAGTCCACGAAAGAGATGTGCGCCAACCTGCTGACCTCGTACACCAACAAACTCAAAGACACCTTTAAGAACGGTCAGTATGCAAAACTACATACCTCCATACGACGTGCCATGAATTTGAGCATTTCAGAAACATCATTTGTGTTTTATAAAGCACTTTGAAATGTTGCTAACTTACCCAAATATCTTGTTTCAAATCACAGATAACATGGGCATAAAGACGACGGTTTATGCCATGATCGCTGCAAGACAGAACATGTCAATTCCGAATCCGAAGACCAGAGACGACTTCCTCAAATGTGAGTGTTCACGAGGGTTATTAGTGTTAACTGAAACAAAACGACAGTATAGTATGACAGCTTCTCAACTGCTTTAGCTTTCCATTAATATAGTTTGAGTGTATTTTTGGGTGATTGACTGTATTTTCTTTCATAGACGTCACGCCTCTGAACCTCGACGCAGATACGGCCCATCAGTTCCTGCGTCTGACAGAAGAACGGAAGAAGGTCACGAACACGACGCCGTGGCAGCACAGCTATCCGGAGCTTCCCGAGCGCTTCGAGCACTTCAAACAGGTGCTGACGGTCGAAAGCTTCTACCTGGGCCGCCACTATTTCGAGGTGGACATGAGAGGAGAGGGCACTCACGTCGGCCTGACGTACAAGAGCATCGACCGCAAGGGCTCCGAGAGCAACTGCTGCATCACGGGAAACAGCTTCTCCTGGTGCCTGCAGTGGAACGGACGCAGCTTCTCCGCGTGGCACAGCGATGTGGAGACGCCGCTCAGCAGCCCTAAAGCCACACGGATCGGCGTGTACGTGGATTACCCCGGCGGCGAGCTGGCATTCTATGATGTGGAGAACGACATGACGCTCATCCACAAGTTCCAGGCTCAGTTTCTGGAGCCGCTTTACCCTGCGTTCTGGCTTCCCAAGAAGGAGAATGTGGTTCTTCTGGAGCCCACAGGAGCTTCATCGTCTCTGAGGACCCCGTCTCCTGTTTCCTCTCCAAAATAAACTGCTTTTGCTTCTCGTATCCACAGCATTTCCTTAGTATAATGTCCCGTTTGCACCTGGTATTGATCTTGACTGGATAACCTGAGACATAAGAGATCTAAACTGACACTGATATTAAAGTTGTATGGCTGCTTCAGTTTATTTATATTAAAATACCTCTAGAAAAATACCTATAAATATGTTTTGTGTTGATGGTGTGTGTGGGTATGTATATATATATATTTGGAAACATTAATGTTTTTTGAAATTAGTCTCTTAATCTCACCAAGGCTGTGTTTATTTGATCAAAAATACAGTAAAAATTTGAAATATTATTACAATTTAAAATATCTGTTTTCTATATGAATATATTGTAAAATGTAATTTATTCCTGTGATCAAAGCTGAATTTTCAGCATCATTACTCCAGTCTTCAGTGTCACATGATCCTTCAGAAATCATTCTGATATGATGATTTGATGCTCAAGAAACATTTATGATTATGATCTGATTATTATTGTGCTGCTTCATATTTTTGTGGAAATTTTTTTATTTTTCAGGATTCTTTGATGAATAGAAAGTACAAAAGAACAGCATTTATTATAAATAGAACTTTTTTGTAATATTTATTCATTTCTTAAATGCCTTTACTGTTTGTTTGTTTGTTTGTTTGTTTGTTTTTAAAATCAATTTAATGTGTCTTTGCTAAATAAAAGTATTTCTTTTCTTTCTTTTTTTCTTTTTTTTTAAATCTTACGCCAAATTTTTGATTGGCAGTGTATCATGATTTCCCCCAAATAATTAAATAAATAAATAAATAAATAAATTATGCTAAAACTGTTTTCAACATTAATAATAATAAGAAATGATCTTCTGAAGGATCATGTGACAGTTCAGCTTTGATCACAGGAATAAATTACATTTTACAATATATATTAGAACAGAAACCTGTTAATTAAAATTGTAATAATATTTGGTCAGTCTAAGAGACTATTTTTAAAAACTTAATGTGTATATATATGTATATGTATATATATATATATATATATATATATATATATATTCATGCTGAAGTATATAAGTCAAGTTTCTCGTGTTTACAGTTATGTTGCTCAAGTGACCAAACCCATTTGACGTAGTTCAATATTCCAGCACATTTCACTAGGGTTGGTCACTGGTGAGGTTGGGTGGGTGAACAGGACAGATCTGACTCTATAATGACTCTGTACACTGTCTCTATGCTGCTGTTTCCTCTCGTATGTTATATTTTGCTTCTCTATGAGCTCTGACTGACTGACAGTTATTTTGCCAACAAAATAAACATCATCTGTCTCTGCAAATAAAAAATGATTACAGTGAAATGCTGGTATTTATCCAAGTGTTTTGTTGCCACGACCGGTTCCTCTAGTCTACAGACAGAATGTTACAGAGCATACAGGTACAGTGTCATGCTTCAGTGCATAATTGTCAAATTATGAGTATTTATTCGAAATTCTGAAGACATTTTTATTAAATAATTCACACATAAGAGTGTTACTTTCAACAATAATCACACTGAACCAATGCATAAAAATCAGAATTAGATTTATTGCCAAGTATGTTTACACTCACAAGGATAAAAAAATAATATATGCATATATTATATATATATATAATTGTGTAATATAGAGAGAAATATGCAAAGGAATGGAATACGAAGAGGTATTTTTAAAGTAATATAAAATAATATATATTAATAAATTTAATTATATATATATATATAAATATATATATATATAATTTAATCCAGAAATGTATTTTGAAGACTGTAATGTTAAATAAATATTAATAGTGAATTATGGATTACACGTGATATAAAATATATTATTTACTAAATAATTAAAAAATCATATTCAATATATTATCATATTTTGTTTCTGTTTTTCTGTTACTGCTGTAATACAAACAAAAGAAAAATCTGTTCAGGCGCATTGTAGTCAGTCCTTACAGATCCGGAAGTGACGTATCTTGTAACGTCATCAGTAGATCAGTAGCACCAGAAACGTTCGCAGATAGTCGTAATAATGAGGCTGGTGAGTGTGAAAATGTCCTTTTTTTGTAGTATTTTTAATACTTTTGAAACATTGTAAACATAGTTTATATGTAAACATGCTTGCGTTCCTCTAGTATGAGTTTAAGATAAGAAATGTTTTACTAATCTGGTTTAGCTTAGCATTCCTCTGACTGACAGTAAACAACTCAGTATTGAGTTTTATCGATGATTTAATTATTCTTCATAAGACTGACAGCTGTCATCTTCTCGTCTCGTTTCCAGGACCCAAATGATGATGAAGATGTGTCTTTATTTGATGCTGAGGAAGATTCAGCCACAAGAAAGAGCAAAATCAAGTGTGTCATCATTAATTAGTCTGTTTAGATCGTACAAAACGCTTTTTTTATGTATTTGATGACTCCGGTTTCGACTTGTTTTTATAGTATTTAATCGATAATATTTTACGTAAAATTGCACATTTTTAAGGACATTCAGGGATGCCCTCATTTAAAAAAAAAATATATATATATAAAGCAAATAACGTTTTATTATTATTTATAATATACCTTCTAAATAAATTATTATTATTATTAATTAAATGTATTACTAAAACAATATTTTTCATTCTAAAAATGCTTAATGTTTTCTTTTATGTTTAGTTTATAGTAATTATTACAGTAGAGAATAATGTTTGTGTGGTTCCAGGCATCCGCTGGCGTCCTTCTTCCACCTGTTCTTCCGGGTCAGTGCGATTATGGTCTACCTGCTGTGTGGTTTATTTGGAGGAAGCTTCATCGCCTGTATGGTCACCATCATCCTCCTCCTGTCATGTGACTTCTGGACTGTGAAGGTCTGTGTGGATTCGGAATAACTGATCAGGTGTCAAACAAACCTTTGAGTCTAAATATTAAACTTCAGCATGTAACTTGTCCTGCATACGTGTTTGTCTTCTTCTAGAATATCACAGGGCGTCTGATGGTGGGTCTGCGCTGGTGGAATCAAGTGGATGATGATGGAAAAAGCCATTGGGTGTTTGAGTCCAGAAAGGTACGATTACACACACAGTCCTTAGTAGGGTTGGGTGGCAAAAAAAAAATAAACATTTTTATTGCTATACTATTTATATTACAGTAGATGTATACTGCTTTGTTATTAATAGAAAAACGTGATTGATTAACACTACTGTTCAAAAGTCTGTATGATTGTTTCTTCTGCTCACCAAGGCTGTGTTTATTTGATCAAAAATACAGTAAAATTGTGAAATATTTTTACAATTTAAAATAGCTGTTTTCTATGTGAATATATAGTAAACTGTAATTTATTTCTATGATCAAAGCTGGATTTTCAGCATCATTACTCCAGTCTTCAGTGTCACATGATCCTTCAGAAATCATTCTGATATGATGATTTGCAAAAATCTTTTGTGACATTCTAAATGTCACTTTTGATGATTTGAACGCTTCTTTGCTGAATAAAGGTGTTAATTAATTTCTAATAAAAATGTCCTCCTCTGTTTTCAGGTTTGACTGTAGTAAAATTAATGCAAAAACTGACATTTTAAATCAGCATTTCAAACAAAAACATCTAAACCTTGACAAAAAGTAGTCGTTGAGATCGTCATAAGTATAAATCCAAATCCACAACTTAATAAAATAAGCATTTATGTCTAAAAAAAAACCACTACAGCCACTTTATATAGAACTATACAGACATCTAGTGGTTACAACATGGCATTACATACGTTTTTATATTTTTTACCCCCACCAGATGGCACTAATCTACCTTCAAAAAATTGGATTTTAAATGCCTTGTCTCTGTTTTATTTGGAATACTGCTTTAATTGAAAATTAAATTGTGTATTATTTTCAATGGGGGAAAAATAGCTAATAAAATGTTTATAAATGTTGCATAATATCATAAAATACCCTCAAAAACTTAAATAATAATCAAAAAACATTATTGAACAAAAATATATTACATTGGTTTTCCTGAAAACAAAAACAACAAAAAAAAAGTTACATTTGAAGGCTTTGGTCACTTTTGACTGCGAAGGAGCCGAGTGTGACCCCTAAACGAAGAGGAGAGTGTTAAGTGTGAATTTGCTTTTTTTGTGTGTGTGATTTATTGTGTGTTCCATTGACGTCCTGTGTGTGTTTACAGGCCACTGGGACTCAGTCTTCAGCATCACGAACCTCAAACGCAGAGTCTCGAATCTTCTGGCTGGGTCTGATCATCTGCCCCGTCATCTGGGTCGTTTTTGCTTTCACTACACTCATCTCTTTAAAGATAAAATGGCTGGTGAGTTCTGAGCTTCAGCTGTCTGTCTTCTCTACTGGCTCTCTTTATGAGGTGTTACACAGACACTGAGACATCTCTGAAGTTCTTCTGTGAGTAATCTCGTTTCCTCTGGCAGGCGGTGGTGATAATGGGAGTGGTGTTACAGGGAGCGAACCTCTACGGATATGTGCGCTGTAAAGTGGGAGCCAGAACAAACCTGAAGAACATGGCAACAAATTACTTTGGAAGGCAGTTTCTAAAGCAGGTGTGTTCACAAGACATCTTAAAGGGTTAGTTCACCCAAAAACGAAAATTCTGTCAACATTTACTCACTCTCATGTCGTTCCACACCTGTAAGACTTTCGTTCATCTTCAAAACACAAATGAAGATATTTTTAATGAAATCTGACAGATTTCTGACTTCTGACAGAAGTGTATTCACTCAAAACGTTCTTAAAGAGATCGTAAAATAAAACTATATAAATCGAGCGGTTTAAAGTCTTGTGAAGAGACGTGATCACGTTATATGATGAACAGATTTAATTTATCTTTAATTCACTTTGATCAGTGAAAATATGGTAAACGGAAGCTCAGCCGTACTTGCCAGATCAAACCTCAGTGGTTCTTGCTCAAATGTGCCGTGTGACAAGAGAATGAACCTCATTGGTTCTTGCGTGTCAGTCGAGCGTGCTTGATCTTCCATTTACCATATTTGTATGCGCCATGTATGTTCATTAAAAATGTCTTCAATCGTGTTTTGAAGATGAGTGAAAGTCTTATGGGTTTGGAATGACATGAGGGTTAGTAATTGTAGATTTTTGGGTGAACTATCCTTTTAATAATGTCCTAATTTAATTTTACACTTTCTGATGATACAGTATGTAACTCCATTTTGTTTATTTTCAGGCTTTCACAAAACAAGAGGAATCTTAGGAAGGAGTGTCTGACCTTCAGAATTCACACGATGAACTTTTAATATTTCATTTTTAAAATGATTGAAATGGTTACTTGGTTAGCTGATTTGTGTTGTTTGTTTTCTATAATTTGTTAAGCACAACCTGTTAAATAATATGTTTGACATTTAAAAATACGTTTAACTTCTTTATATTACTTATTTTTTAACTAACTAACTTAAAGAATGCAGATTTTTGTTATAAAATATTGCATGACATTATGTATTATGCTTCTGTTTTGCCGACAGTGACACAAAACAACAGATGTACATATTTATATACTGCAGTAAATTATTGTTTTTGGGTGGGGGGGATGGGGGGGAATTATATATACTTTCTCTAGTTAATGATATGAAAGTTGATTATTGAGTGATTGTATCTCATGTTCACTGAATTCAAGAAATGAAGTTGTAAAAAAAGGGGGGGGGGGTGTGGTCATCATAAACCAATTTTTATTTATTGGTTTAAAGAGTAGTAAAAAAGGCATTATTCAATAAATTATATCATTGTAGTATTGGAGTGACCACCAGACTCTCTCTCTCTCACACACACACACACACACACAATCCATCGCTTTATATAGGCTACCTAAAATTGTGCCTATGGAGGGCACTGATGTGTTTAATCATCATCAACATATATTTTTAATATAAATAACTATAAATGAGTTCCAAATGACACTTCCCAGATAGCAACTTTGTGTCGGCCCACATCTGCCATGTGTAAAAAAATAAATAAAATAAAACAGAACAACAGGAAATTTCTAACTTAACTTTTTGAGTTATCTTTTTACATTGACTCAGTTAAGTTGTATTTACTTAGAATTTTAAGTACTTTCAACTTGACAAATGTAGTTATTTGAACTTATAAAGTTTAGTTGGAATAACTTTACGAAACTAAAGTGAACTTATTTTTTTAAGTTTTCAATACCACGGCTGATGTTCATTTAACCTAATTTGACTTATTTCTTAGTTAAACCAAAAACAATTTAAATTGTTCTTATGTCAATTGTAAATAATTATTTTGTTTCATGTTTCATTAAGATCTTTTTCATTCACATGCATTACTGCAAATAATAATTGATCTGATGTCAGCCACTGAAAACATCAACTGCAAACAATTAAATCTCTCAACAGTCAAGATCTCAGCAGAGGATGATTAGACAGCTTTGCCAGATTTATTTATTCATTTATTTATTTATAATTAAAAATAATATATTTTTTAAAGTCACCATTTTGGTGAATAGCGTTTCCTTTAGTTGTGCTCTTGATCCTTGAATTTTTTGTTTTCTTTAACACTGGGAAGAAAAACACGCTTGTCGTGTTGAAGAAAGCTGAAAATCAGATACTTATTAATGACATAAGCATCATAAAGAATTTTGCTTCATTGATCACATCTGAAACCTCATCACTTGTTATATACAAGTCTCTATCTGGAAGGGAAACCTCCTGGGAGGCTGCGTAGCTGCGGGAAGAGGTGTTAGAGAGGCCAGCGGGTCTGATTAACCTGTGGTCTGAGTGGGTCCTAACGCCCCAGTACAGTCGCAATAAGCTGTACTGTATAAGGGTGTAACTCTGGTGTAAAATAGTCCATACAGCACATCATATACCGCCCAACGCCCCAGTATAGTCGCCATAAATTGTACTGAATAATGGGTGTAACCCTGGGGCAAAAATAATCCCTACATTAATCACATACCATGCAGGTAGTTAGCAAGTTTCACATTACAAATGATATAATTGAATCGTTTCG
This sequence comes from Ctenopharyngodon idella, assembly GCF_019924925.1. Taxonomy (NCBI): domain Eukaryota; kingdom Metazoa; phylum Chordata; class Actinopteri; order Cypriniformes; family Xenocyprididae; genus Ctenopharyngodon; species Ctenopharyngodon idella. Next base: position 29,057,631 of record NC_067231.1, read on the forward strand.
AACTCGACTGTCATTGAAATCTCATAATCCAGAAAAAAACGACCATCATTGAGATCTCTTAATGGAGCAAAACCAACCGTCATTGAGATCTCGTAACTGAACCAAAATGACCATCATAGAAATCGCGTAACGGAACAAAACTGACTGACAATGAAAACAAACTGTCATTGAAATCTCATAAAGGAACCAAACTGACCGTCATTGAGATCTTGTGACCGAACAAAACAGGCAGTCACTGAAATCTCGTAACCGAATAAAACCGACCGTCATTGAAATCTCGTAATTGAACAAAACAGACTGTCTTTGAAATCTCATAACAGAACAAAACCAAGTAGCACTGAAAACCTCGTTAGGGAACAAAACCGAGTGACAATGAAATCTCGGAGTGGAAAAAAAACAGCCGTTATTGAAATCTCGTGGAGGAACAAACCCGACCTTCATTGAAATCTCATAACCGGATAAAAACTGACGGTCATTGAGATCTCGTAAAGGAACGAAACTAAAGGAACAAAACCAACCATCACTGAGATCTTGTAACCCAGCAAAACCGTCTGTCACTGAAATCTCGAAATGGAAATAAACCAACTGTCATTAAAATCTCGTAAAAGAACAAAACATACCGTATTGAGTTCCTGAAACTGAACAAATGAAAATTTAACTGACAATGAAAACCGAGCATCATTTAAATCTCGTAAAGAAACAAAACCAACCATCATTGAGATCTCGTAATGAAACAAAACTGACAGTCATTGAGATCTCGTAAAGGAACAAAACCGATCGTTATTGAGATCTCGTAACCCAGCAAAACCGACTGTCATTGAAATCTTGTAACGGAACAAAACTGACAGTCATTGAGATCTCGTAAAGGAACAAAACCGATCGTTATTGAGATCTCGTAACCCAGCAAAACCGACTGTCATTGAAATCTTGTAACGGAACAAAACCGACCATCATTGAGATCTCGTAATGAAACAAAACTGACAGTCATTGAGATCTCGTAAAGGAACAAAACTAAAGGAACAAAACCGATCGTTATTAAGATCTCGTAACCCAGCAAAACCGACTGTCATTGTAATCTCACAACGGAACAAAACCGATTGTCATTGAGATCTCATAAAGGAACAAAACTGACAGTCATTGAGATCTCGTAAAGGAACAAAACCGATCGTTATTGAGATCTCGTAACCCAGCAAAACCGACTGTCATTGAAATCTTGTAACGGAACAAAACTGACAGTCATTGAGATCTCGTAAAGGAACAAAACCGATCGTTATTGAGATCTCGTAACCCAGCAAAACCGACTGTCATTGAAATCTTGTAACGGAACAAAACCGACCATCATTGAGATCTCGTAATGAAACAAAACCGACTGTCATTGAAATCTTGTAACGGAACAAAACCGACTGTCATTGAGATCTCGTAATGAAACAAAACTGACAGTCGTTGAGATCTCGTAAAGGAACAAAACTAAAGGAACAAAACCGATCGTTATTAAGATCTCGTAACCCAGCAAAACCGACTGTCATTGTAATCTCACAACGGAACAAAACCGATTGTCATTGAGATCTCATAAAGGAACAAAACCGACCATCATTAAAATCTCGTAAAAGAACAAAAGATACCTTATTGAGTTCTCGTAACTGAACAAAAAAATTTTTACTGACTGACAATGAAAACCGAGCATCGTTTAAATCTTATAATGGAACAAAACAGACCATCATTGAAATCTCGTAACATAAGAAAACCGACCGTCTTTGAAAACCGACCATCATTGAAATCTTGCAAAGGACCGACCCTCATTGAAATCTCATAATGGAACAAAACTGACAGTCATCGAGATCTCGTAAAGGAACGAAACTGACTGCTATTGACATCCCCTAAAGGAACAAAATCGAAAACCGACCGTCATTGAAAACTCGCAAAGGAACAAAACCAACCATCATTGAAACCTCGCAAAGGAACAAAACCGACCCTCATTGAAATCTCGTAGTGAAACAAAACTGACAGTCATTGAGATCTCGTAAAGGAACGAAACTGACGGTTATTGACATCCCCTAAAGGAACAAAACTGACCATCATTGAAATCTCGTAACGAAACAAAATCAGCTGTCTTTGAAATCTCGTAAAATAACAAAACCGACCGTCATTGAAATCTCATATCAAAATGAAACCAATTAAGATCTCACAACCGAACAAAACCGATGTCGCTGAAATGTTATAATGGAAACCTAAACAGGCCCAGTGCGGGCTTGCCCAGGCGAGGCCCAAAGCTTTGGCCTCACTGTGGGCTCTCTGTGAGCAGCCCATACTAGCGGACTTCCCACATTAAGCCCATGATGACCCAGTATGGGCCAGCCCGTTCGGGCCCAGAGCAACTTTTGTACCTTTGGGCTCATGCACTTTCGTTTCCCACGCTCTGTTTGGCTGCTTTTTAAAATTTAATGTTCGATAAGACCTTCCATTTATAACTCTGCAAAGAAGGAATAAAATTCACATTTTTATACAGAAAAAATACTGTATTTTTAATATAGTATTTTTATGTTTTCTTAAATTGCATATACAAATGTGTGTAAAATTACAAAAATAATCTGTAATTAATACAATAACAAAACAGATAATAAAACAGTCAAATTTATTAGCTGTTAGTTTTATATGATATGAAATTATCAGATAAAAAATCAGATATTCTGAGTTTTTTATTTATTATAAAGAAAGCGTTTTCAGCTTTGTCACCATTGTTGAGGTTCATACGCTGAATCTTGATGTCTGTGTGTGTCTACATGATCCTGTCCAAATTATTTCTGCATAATGACTTGAAAACGTTCAAAATATTGAAGCATGACAACATATTCTAGGGCTACTATAATGTGAAATTATTAAATCTAAATAATGTCCTCAGAGATCAGACTCTGGGTGTAACCATCACGATCTGATCAGTGTTCCTTCTCACAACTTTTGCTATTACAAATGTGCTTCAGAAACACACAGTTACAGCAGCCAGAGAAAAACAAAAGTTAAATAGGCAAGGGTCAAGAGCCCAACTAAAGCAAATGCTTACCTTTATTTATTAACTTTATTATTTTGCTGCTATTTGGACTTGTAGGAATTGAATGACGGTTTGAGGACTTTTATTTTGTATATGTTGTGATTCACTTCGCTGCCATCTTGCCGTTTGTGTTGTATTGTTTCCGCTGTCTTCACGTTAATGTAGCAATATTATACTGAATTTATCATTGATCTGGACGGATCCAGCTGTCATTTCCATCACATTTCTGATTGTCAGGATGATCCCGACCGAAGACGCGTCCGCTCGGAAGCGGGAGATCGAGGACAAACTCAAACAGGTCCGTAAAATGAGGAAAAAACAGGAAGAATGAAGAATAACATGAGAATCCCGTGATCAGGGAGCGGATGTTATTAATGTCATTTGCGATAAACTAGACTGAAAATCTGCATGATTGTCATGGAAATAATGTCAGAAAGCATTTTAGAAGCTTAATGATGGAAAAATGATAATGTTATGTTGATAGGGTGTATTAACTTGAGAGTTTATAGCCTAATTTACAGTGTGCATAGATATGGACCTGTATGTTTTTATTTACAATCTTCAGGAGCAAGAAACTCTGTCTTTTATTCGTGAAAGCCTGGAGAAGAGTGATCAGCTCACTAAAGGAATGGTAAGAGATGATCACTTCATATATTTGGTGAAATTGTGTGTTTGTGTCATCCTGATTTTGAGATATAAGATGATAAACACTGAATTTACTGACTTCAGCAGTGTTGTACAGTGATATTTGCTGTGCACATACCATTATCTGCTGTTACATTCATTGTAAATATTGTTTTGTAGTTCATTTTAATGAATGAAGCCATGAATGTGTTTTGATTCTTCCAGGTGTCCATCCTGTCCTCGTTTGAGAGCCGTCTGATGCAGCTGGAGAACTCCATAATCCCGGTTCATAAGCAGACTGAGAATCTGCAGCGACTGCAGGAGAATGTGGACAAAACTCTGTCCTGTATGGATCACGTGATCAGTTACTATCATGTGGCCAAAGACACCGACAAGATCATCCGGGAAGGGTGAGTGTGACCTGAGACTCGTGTTTAGTGCTAGACAAATATATCGGTCAGACGTTATCCACTGACAACTGTAGGCGTTCCCACCATATTTCATTTCCAAAATCAAAACCAAAATACACATATATAAATTAATGTACTCATATCGGTCAATCACTACTCTTGCAGCCCAGCTGGTCGTCTGGACGAGTATCTGGCCTGCATTGCAAAGATCCAGAAGGCCGTGGAGTATTTCCAGGACAACAATCCCGACAGTCCTGAGCTCAACACAGTGGTACGTTCCTCATCCTCTCACAAACTCCTCACTCTCCTTCAGTTTGAATGAAACATTCATCAGCGAGGGCTGTCGTGTTGCAGAAAGCTCGTTTCGAGAAAGGAAAGGAGCTGCTGGAGGCGGAGTTTCGCAGCCTGCTGACGCGGTACAGTAAACCGGTGCCGCCCGTCCTCATCCTGGACGCCATTGGAGGAGACGAGGACATGGAGGTGCAGGAAGACGTTATGCTGGAGCACCTGCCCGAAGCCGTGCTGCAGGACATCATCTGCATCTCTGCCTGGCTGGTGGAGTACGGACGCAACCAAGGTGGACACACGCAAACGATTTTCTCTTAGACGTATATCTCAAGGATGTTTGAAATCTCATGTTGTCTGTTTTTTTTTATCTGCAGACTTCATGAACGTGTATTTCCAGGTCCGATCCAGTCAGCTGGATCGGTCCATCAAAGGTTTGAAGGAGCATTTCCGTAAGAACAGCGCCAGCTCTGCCATCCACTCCCCCGCCGTACAGACCAAACGCAAGGAGACGCCCACTAAGAAGGCTCCGAAAAGACCAGGTCAGTGACCTTTAACCCTTGACCTCACCAGATCGGGTCTCTTTGGGTTCCTGATGGATCGCGATCAGGTGTATCTGTCTTCCATGACCTCATTTCCTGTCGAGAGTTCTCCTCTTTTCCTATTCCTAGTGTGTGTTCTCACTAACCGTCTCCTCTCCTCTGCCCGTTTCTCTTCTCTGTCTCACTCGTGTCTGATGATGTCAGTCTACATCCCAGGTAAAGTTGCAGCTGTATTGTGTGACGTGTCCATTGCTTGCTTCTGTTCGCAGAGCCAGAGCTTCACATTACACACACACACACACACACACACACATATACATGCGACAGATCAGGATTCATTGTGTCCATGAATGGCCTGTTAACATGCAACGCAACCGTTTTTCACTAGTAAAATTTGCTGGCCAAATACACCCAAAAATTATACACACAGAGCGTGACACAAACTTTTATTTTGATGGGAAAAAATGGCCTTTGTGGTGAACCAAAAAAGAATTATACTACCATTCAAAAGTTTGGGGTCAGTAAGATTTTTTTTTTTAATGTTTTTGAAAATACTGTAAAAAAAAAAAAAAAAAAAAAAATGAATTTAATATTTTAAATTAAACTATGTACTTTATTAAATAAATATATTTAAATTTAATATATTTAAATTAAATTATTAAATATAATTATTACAGAGTATCTTCTCCTCACCAAGGCTGCATTTATTTGATCAAAAACACAGTTAAAACTGTAATATTGTGAAATATTATTACAATTTAAAATATCTGTTTTCTATGTGAATATATTGTAAACTGTAATTTATTCCTGTGATCAAAGCTGAATTTTCAGCATCATTACTCCAGTCTTCAGTGTCACATGATCATGATTTGATGCTCAAGAAATATTTATTTTTTAACATTTATTAATGTTTAAATGTTTATTAATATTTAAAACAATTGTGTTGCTTCATATTTCTGTGGAAACTCTCATATATTTTTTCAGGATTCTTTGAACAGAAAGTTCAAACTAACATCATTTATTTGAAACAGAAATCTTTTGTAATATTTTAAATGTCTTTATAGTTATTATTGATCCATTTAATGCATCCTTGCCAAATTAAAAATATTTTAAGCATTTAAAAAAAAATCTTACATACCCCAATTTGCACTTAATGGTCCTCATTCATTAAAAACAAGCAGAACAACTTTTTCTAAAATCTTTACACAGCCATTTTTGTCTTTGCTGCATTCAGCTCGATATTTAAATACTTTATCGGACCGTTGTTGCATAAATTGTCGTGCAAATCAAATGGCAATTTATTTAAGAATAGTTTTATGAACGATTTGGACAGAAATCCTTCTATTCATGTTTCTTAAAGGTGAGTAAGCAATTTCTGAGAAATATTTGAAATCACCAAAATAAACACGCCCCTACCCAAAAGGATCACACCCCTATTTTGATAGCTCCGCCCCCAACACACTATGCAACACAGGCACCTCCCCCTCCATGAGTGGACACGCCCCTTACTGCTGATTGGCTACAAGTGTGTTTTGGCGCTCAGTCTGATCCACTTTCAACAGTGTTTCTCAAAAATTGCTTACTGCACCTTTAAATGAGGCCCAATGTGAAAAGGTCTTTACACACACACACACACACACACACACACACACACACACACACAGTAGTGATAGACTGATATACCAGCCAGGCTTTGTTCATTTTCATATTATTATTCTTAATCAGGTTAGTATTTTAAGCTGTATAGCAGACGCTTTCCTTCCTGTCTGTTGGAACGGTGTATCAGTTTGAAGCGCTTTGTACAGTCTTGCACAGTGGTGTTAGTGTATTTTCTCTGTGTGGAGGGCTAATTTTGTCTGCTAACAGCACTGTATTGCTATGAAATGTCTCAACAGTGAGAAAGGAAGTTCTTTGTTTTCTACTAACACTGACTGCATGCGCACAGCTCCACCACACGGAGGCGCTGTGACTGTTCAGCCCTAACTAACAGACTGCCAGTGTCTTTGTCATTCCTGAAGAAACATCTACTGCACTTAACTGCTTATTAAAGGGGTTAATCACATTTTCTTTGATATTTTGATCTTTGTATTATTTATTATTATTTGTACGATTTAGTTCATCGTACTATGAAAACATTTTAATCTGCAAGAACGGCTCTTTCACAAATTTTCATGATTATGACGTCAGTTAGGAGCTGATTCATTTTTGGTCATCCTTCTTTACATGTCAACACACATATTTAAAGTTTAGCCAGTCATGATAGAGCTCATTTACATATTTAAGTTAATAACAGCATTTCCAGTGAAAAATGAAATGATGCCAGGAAACTTTAACAAAGATATTGTGGAAAACTAATATGATAAAAAATGATGATATGACCCCTTTAAGACACGCCTTTTGTTTTAGCCGCACAATGACTCTCACATGTTTAACTCTGTGTTCAGTATAAGTTTATGATGCTAATAGGTTTCAGATTGTTGTGATGTTTGGCAGCGGCTGATGCTTTGAGCAGCGCTAATATTAATGACTGTATTAACATCACTGTTCATGACACAATGCTGTAGTTTAATAGCTGTGATTGATTAACCGTTGTATTTTCTCCTCAGTGTGTTTGACGTGTTCTTTCTGTTTAGTTGTAGACGTTTTGATGATATGTGATGTGATGTTTGAGTGCACTGCAAGCGTGCTGTAGCGTGTGTGTGCGTGCGTGTGTGTGCGTGCGTGTGTGTGCGTGCGTGCGTGTGCGTGCGTGCATGTGTGTGCGTGCGTGCGTGTGTGTGTGTGTGTGCAAGGTCCAAAATTAACTTTTTGCCACTCCTGCTAATGACGAGTCAATTGAGAAAGTCTACCAGCTATAAATAAGTATTAAGTATTTTTACACACCAATAAACTTTGGTAAAATTTTGCATTATTTTTATTAAAAATATATATTTGTCATTATGCTAATATTTTTAATAGTAATTTGTGGTATCATATACAAGTCTTTTTATGACATCCTGATTTGTGTTATATTTTTGTTTTGGTTGCTTAATGTGAGTTTACTTTTAAACATAATTATTTTCCTTTTTTTTTTTTATTACAATGAAAAACAAAAACAAATATCAACTAAATAAAACATAAAACACTTCATTATAATAATAACATGCCAATAAACAAAACAAAAAAAAAATCATTCTACCTTTTCTACCAAAAATAAGCAAATAACAATTACTAACTAAATGAAAAGTAAATAAATTCCACTTTACATTTCAGAATAAAGGCACATTTATTTTTTTTATTTTTTTTCCCCTAGCAAATTATAATGTTTTAGGTAAATTGGTTGTAAATTCGAATCTTAATTTAATATTTTAAAATTTTAAGTTTCCAAGATTTGATGGTGAAGTTAAAAATCGTTCAAACACATGCAAGTCACAACAAATGTTTTCTTTAAGATACTTTTTGTATATTTTTAATTTGCTCATGTCAGGTTATGCCAATGTGGTCAGAAAAATAATCTTTATTCAAAGGGAAAACCAGTTTATTTTTCTGACCCCATTGGCAGATGTTTTTTCTTGTTTAAGCATGAATTCACTTCATTTTTCCAGCAATTTCTCAGAAAACAAGACTTCTTATCTAATGTCATTTTGCATCTCAAGTAACTGTATCTTGATTTAGAGGGATAGTTCACCCAAAGATGAAGATTCTGTCATTATTTACTCACCTTCAAACCTGTATGAGTTTCTTTCTTCTGTTGACGTATGGCTACCGTCAGCCGTCTTCAAAATATCTTCTTCTGTGTTCAGCAGAAGAAAGAAACTCATACAGGTTTGGAACAACTTGAGGGTGAGTAAATGATGACAGAAGTTTCATTTTTGGGTGAACTATCCCTTTAAGAATGTTCAGATATTTGCACTGGAAACAAGAAAATCCCTTGTGATGATAAAGTTACCATCAAACAGGAACTGCCGTTTATTTCTGTAACTCTCATTTGCCGTTTGTCAGAGGTTAACGTTGGACCGTGTGATTGTGACAGCTGTGGTGTGCTTTAGTCACGGAGGGATCTGGAATTTCTCTCAGTTGTTCCTCTGGTGTCGGTGAACAGGGTTTCAGACGCCCTTCCTCTTCCTCTACCTCACGGTGTCTTCCTCTGTTTTCCTCCTTGAATACCCTGCTACTATCCCCCCTTCTCTGTCTCTTTCTCTCTATTTCGGTGTTGATGGGAGCAGGCACGATCCGTAAGGCTCAGAATCTGCTCAAACAGTACTCTCAGCATGGCCTGGATGGAAAAAAGGGTTCTAACCTCACTCCTCTGGAAGGTAAAGCAAGCTGTCTTTCTGGTTTCCTTCCCTCTCTACGTTTTCTCTCACTTTTGCTGTGTTTTTGAACTGTTGTTCCTGCGTTTCGGTAAACAACAGTCGGAGAAAACAGAAACTTGTGGGCTGCAGTGGTTTTGCCTTCGGCCTTAGGATGGTGAGAGAGAGAGAGACCTTCCTGTATGCCATTGTTTGTCCATATTCTTTTAATATTATATATAGTATATTTACAATCAACAACAATGTGGATTTAAATAAAGGTGACATTCCAATTTACATAAGGAGTTGAAAACATGGCGATGAACAGCAGCATTTAACTAAATTTTGCCACGTACATTGCCACAATATTTTGCAGAACATGTAAAATATGTTGCAAGAACTTTGACTTATTGATGTATTGTTTTTTGCTTTAAAAAAAAGTTGATAATTAACTGCCGTCATGTCTGATATCAAACTATTAGTGTTGTTATTGTTAACTAAAACTTTTAAAAATTGTTTTTGTTCATTGAAATAAATGCAAAATAAAATAAATAGATAAAAAAAACCTAGAAAATATTAGATAGAAAAAATTGAATGAATAAAATAAGTTGCATTTTACTAAAATTAATTAAAACAGAAATGTATAAATGAAAGCTAAATATTTTCTTATTTAAAAAAAATAAAAATGACAAAAGCACATAAAATTACTAAAACATTCAAATGAAAACTAAAAATATAAAAAGCTAATTCAAAATAATAATGTTTAAGCAAAATTGTAAAATTAAGTGTAATTATTCATTAGTTAATTATTAATTTATTAATTAAATTATAATAGTATATTAAAATCTTTTCGAAATCTGAATTTTCCAAATTATTCTGTTGCACTTTTCCAAGTAGGAAGTTGACTTTTTGAGTTGCAAAAGGATGAGTGTGGCAGCAGGAAGACTGCTCTTTATTTTCTCTCAAACCATCGCTGTTTCCCATAAGTCTCTGTGCTTTGCTGGGTCCATTGGTGCACTTAGAAACCCCACTAACATCCTAAAACAAGTGGCCTTTGCTTTTGTGGGGGCGGGTTGAGCTTGTTCAACACTCCCTCTATAACCTGGGGAGAGTGACCCAGGTCATGTGACTATATCCTAACCAATCAGGTTTGGATCATGACCTACGTGGGGTTAAGCTCCTGTCTGACGACAAGCATGGGGCGGCCACAGGTGAGTCTGACCTAAAAGATTCAATACAAGTTACTCTGATTAAAAGTATTTTTGTGTTCAAAACAAGCAATAGGAAATGATGTTGACTTATCCTTGTGAAATGATGTGATTTTATTAGTCTCATGTGAACACAAAATCTTGTGGCTTTATGTTCAAAATAATGTGTGTTTTAATGATTATCCAGGTGGGTTTTAGTGTTTCTACAAACTGAGGGCTGAGTCTAAATTATTTTCGGTCATGATCAACAGTATGTCAAAGATGCTGATGTTGTAAGAGCTTTGATTTTAAAGCTTTAAACCCTAAACGTTTGTTTAAGAGAGGTTAAAGCAGAGCTGGAGGGTTTTAAAGGAAAATCAAGCAATTTTAATATCGGTCTCATCGGCGTAGGCTCAAGTGTCTTATATCGTTGGAATCCTTGGCTCAAGATGGACAGAATGCTTCGAATTTGTTGTTCTGTGAAATTTTTGGATATTTTGTTTTTTTTTGAAAAACCTACTTTTGCGAACTAGTCCTAGGTTTTTGACCCGATCGGAACCAAACCAGTGCAGCAAGATTCTCTGGAGTCTGATTGTCAATAATTATATAAAAAAAAAAAGTTGAAATTTCGATTCACGGTCTCTAAGGGCCGCCAAAACATTCAAAGTGGGCGGAGCCTCTTTTACTAAAATTACTATAACTTGTAAACGGAATGAGATATTTTCACCAAATTTGGCACACCTATGTAAGAGCTCATTCTGTGGTCGCGTGAAAAAGGATGCGGCGATTGGCCACTTGTTGGCGCCATAACAGGAAAAAAACTTGAAAATGGCTATAACTACTTCACCGTTAGTCCGATCGACTTGAAGATTGGCATGCAGTGTCTTTGTCCAAGGTGCCATGACTGTCTATGAGGACATTGATGTATCTCAAAAAACGTGTCTGTCATCGGCCAATGGATTTTGAGCAGATTTATGAGAAATTCGAAAGAAATCGGCCACCAGGGGGTGCCTTCGCGTTTTCACGTACGTAAAGGATCGTGTATCGCACGATTTTTCGCACACGCCCATGACATTCATACCACATGGTAGAACTCCTCATTCTGAGCAGCTTTGCCTCTAGGACCGCCGCTGTCCATCGAATCATTCGTTAAATATTGGAGATTATTTCAAAAACCAACTTTGGTGAACTAGTCCTAGGTTTTCAGCTCAACCTCGATAACTGTTAAAAAGCTTTCCTATGGTAAATTGCCTGTATTTGCTGTAAATAGTCTTTTCCATCTATGACCGAGATCATTACAGGCTTGCTAATTAAAACATTATACCTTTTTACGCATGTGCTGAAAGCCCTTAAAACGCTTGAACCCTGATAATTGCTGCTCGCAGCTATATTTTGTTTTTAATTATCATTTAGCAATATCATTTCAGAAACCATATTCAATGAAAGAATTGAAATCGGCAAATTTAAACGATCAATCACTCTTTGTAGGTTTTTGGTCTCATATTGATCTATTTTATTTAAAGCTCTAGTTATTTAAAGCACCAGACAGAATTGCAGAAATATTGACTCAGTCAGTTATCAAATATAAAGTCTGCTGTGTTTCAAACTAATCAATAGTCCTGCTGCATTAGCATTTTTGCATTTGGCAGATGCTTTTGTCCACAGTGACTTGCATTGCTTTTTAAGGCATACATTTGATCAACTCATGCATTCCCCTGGGAATCGAACCCATGACCTTGGCGTTGCAAGCGCCATGATCTACTGTTTGAGTTACAGGAAAAACGCATGCCATTGGTTGAGCAAGTGTTAACATTCCAGGCCCCTCAGATTTTAACTCTGTTTGGTTTCCTTCCTGTTTAGATATTATCATATCATCCATATTTCAAAATGAGTGTATTTGAATATTGTTTTTCTTGAGATCTTTTACAGGTGTGTGTGTGTGATTGTGTGTGTTCTTCTCAGGGAAGGATGACGTGTTGGACATTGAGATTGATTCGTACATCCACTGCATCAGTGCGTTTGTGAAGCTGGCTCAGAGCGAGTACGCTTTACTGACCGAGATCATTCCCGAGCATCACCAGAAAAAGACCTTCGACTCGCTCATACAGGTCCGTGCAGATCACTGCTGTGTGTTTATATGGTTCCCGTATGTGTGTGTTTAATTTTATGTCATTGCAGGAGGCATTGGATAATTTGATGTTGGAAGGCGATAACATCGTCTCAGCGGCACGCAGAGCCATTATGAGACACGATTACTCCGCCGTGCTGACCATCTTCCCCATCCTGCGCCACCTCAAACAGACCAAACCGGACTTTGACACCACACTACAGGTGAAAGAGAGAAAGAGTACACGCATATGAAATGATATACAATTTTGCACTGGATTTTGTTGGCACGGTGTCATAGCTGATGATGTCATGTCCTGTGTTGTGGTGCAGGGAACAGCTGCCAGCACCAAGAACAAGCTCCCAGCGCTCATCACCTCTATGGAGACCACCGGAGCTAAAGCACTTGAGGAGTTCGCTGACAGCATTAAGGTAACTGCTGACTGCAGTGTAATGATCAATCTGCGTTTCCCAAAAGGATCATAAGCCTAAGTTGATTGTAGAACCATTGCCACCAGTGATCTCTACGATCAACTTAGGCTTGCGATGCTTTTGGGAAACGCAGCCCAGAGCTCTGCCAAGGCTGCAAACCCCAGAATGGCCGGTGTCTGTGCAGAATGTTTATTGTGCTTATTGCTTATTTGCTTATTGTGGCAATAATTAACTGATAATGTCACATTTACTTGGAGAAAATAAGAAAATAAACCCTGGCCTGGAGCAGAGCGAAGTCTTAAGCGACCATCTAGCTCCGGGTCACATGAACATCCACCTTTTAATGTATTAATTTATGTAATTTTAGTATAATTAATATTATTTAATTTATTATTTTTATATTTCATTTAAATATAATGAAATATAGCTTAATTATTAGTATTATTAAATGTAATTAATAATTAATTATCCATTTTATTAATTATTCAAAAATATTTATGATGTAATGTAATATAAAATATTCAATTATTTAATTTTATATATATATATATATATATATATATATTAGATGTAATTAATAATTAACTATGAATATTATTTAATATATTTTTCATTTAATATAAAAATATGAAATTATATATATATATATATATATATATATAAATTTTATATAAATTATTTAATTTAAATCTATTTAAATCTAAATTATTATTAATTAAAAATATTATTTATATATTATTAATGTAATTTTATTATAATTAATATTATTTAATGTATTATTTTATTTCATTTTAAAGCTTTATCATTAGTATAATTATTATTAAATGTAATTAATAATTAATTTTACATTTTATTAATTATTTGAAAATATTTCATTTAATATTTTATATATATATATATATATAAAATCAATGTAATTAATAATTAATTATGAATATTATTTAAAATATTTTTCATTTAATATAAAATATTAAATTATTATATATATATATGTATAAATGTATTATTTTATTTAAATTTAAATCATTAATTATTATTAATAATAAAAGTGATAAATTAATTCTAAATAATAATTAATTCTAAAATAAAAAATAGTATTTATGATTTAATTTAATATAGAAATAATCTAAAATTATTAAAAATATATTATTTTTATATTACATTCAATATAAACAATAGTTTTAATGCAATTAATGTAAGTATTTATAATGAATTATTAATTACATTTATTATTATTAATAACGATAATAATATAATATATAAATAACGATAATCATTTTAATAATGGTTATTTTTATATTCTGATAATGTGAGTTTCTCTACTTTAACAGAACGATCCAGATAAAGAGTACAACATGCCGAAAGACGGGACCGTACATGAACTCACAAGCAATGTAAGATCTCTTCACTGCCCATTTTAGTACATTAAAATACTACTAATAGTAGTAAATAGTTGTAAAACCAGACAAAGATGCTCTTTTTCTCTCATTGTTTCTCCTCAGGCCATCCTGTTCCTGCAGCAGCTGTTGGATTTCCAGGAAACCGCAGGGGCGATGTTGGCCTCTCAGGGTAAAGCACAAACACGGTCATGTACACATTAAAAACAGACATATTAGATCCAATAGATATATCTGAATTATAAATCTGCCATTCTGCAGTGAGCTGAAGATTGTTTGTAGTTAAAGAGCAGATGTGAGCTCTATGTTGGACAGCTGAGATGTCTGTTTTTATCACATTAATGTTCATAACACAATCCCCACAGACCGCCATCCTCACCCTCCTGTCTCCTTGTTTGTCATCTTTTCACATTTCCTGTGGTCTGCATTTCCTTTTCCTTCGGTTTTCCTGAAGTCGCTCATTCTGAGATCATATTTGGAAAGCAAATTCAACCATTTTCAGCTTCTCTGCTGTTGTTTTCCCTGACCCATCTCTCTCCACCCTGCAAGGGTGCACTAGATAATAATGATTTAGCCTCTAAATTGCAGAATTCTGCTCAAAGTACCATTTTGGCAATCAACTACTATCTAGAGTTGGATCTGCTAAGCAGTCTTGCCTTATGGTCAGTGAAAATGGTCAGAAACTAAATATGTCCTCTACCGTTCATGTTCACAGCAGTGCATGCCACTCTGTAGCTCCTCCCACTGGATTCTCAGCCCCGCCCACTCACCTCTGCTTCTGTCACATGATCTTGCTCTCCCACCCTGGCTGGCCATCAGTGGTTAAGCTCTACACTAACAGAACTATTTTAACTTCTTGCCCTTTGCCTCTTTCTCTTGTTCTCTTTCTCTCTCTGTTCTGCTTTGCTTCTGCCCTGTAGTACTCGGGGACACTTACAATATTCCTTTAGACCCCCGAGGTAAGAGCCACGCGGATGAGTAGAGCGGGACTCCTCCGACTTTACAGGCAACATGAAACCTGAACTGACTCGCTTTACTTTCTTAATACATGATCTGTCGATGCTCGTTATTCTGAAGTAAAAAGCGTTTCACTAAGTATGATGGGTAAAAAGCACTTCATGTTGACTAGTATTTTGTATAAATAATGTAGAACGGGATTGATTTTGTCTATTGGGATTTGATTGCATGCATACAGTGGGGTAAAATATTATTAGTTAATGTCATTTTGCCCTCATCATGTGGCCTTAATTAAATCAGCAGAAAGTAACAATTGTTTCAGACAGAGATTTTGATAACACATCAAAATCATTCACAATATGACCAGAAACATTTATTATGAATGTAAACGAGTCTGATTTGATTTCATGTTGACTTCAAACCCATAACTGTCTTTCTGAATCGCTTACTGTACTTGCTTTTTAGTCATGCAGATGTTTCTGAAAGAGTTGCAGGCTTTAAATATGGTGTTTATGATGTTTTCCAGGAACTTTTGTTTGTGCTGAATCACATAATCTGTCTGTAGAAAGTTTCATCTGATGTTATTGGATCTGAGGATCTTCATATCATCCCCTGTAGCGAACAGGATATGAAACAATAATTAAGATGTATAGAATGTTAAAGCATGAGCTGTAATTTAATCTGAGGCAAAATCAGTTCAGCTGATCTGAGACCAGTTTCTCTTCTCAGAGAGTGAGTGTATAGAAGTGTATGTTATGCATGTAAGGTCAGATTAGATTCAATCTAAGCATCTAGTTTATGAATGATTTAGATTCAGAGGTTGACAGAATGGCTCGGACAGAAGGAAGTGAGATTTTTCTGTATGTTAAACAAATGAACGCTGTTGAAATGTGTCTCTTGTCATTTTCAGAGAGCAGTTCATCCGCCAGCAGCTACAGTTCAGAGTTCAGTCGAAAACTACTGAGCACATACATCTGTAAGACTCACACACACACACACACACACAAATAACTGTTTCAAAAGGGTCATATCATGCATTTTTACATAAGCTTTTCCCTCAGGTCATCTTAAAATGTTAGTAAAGCTTTTTCTTGATCATTTTCCGCTGTCTGATCTCTCTGAGTTGCAGACGTTCAGAATTGTCAGCCCATTTTCATTAAATGCTCTTGTTTTTGATTGAAGAGGAAGTTTTGAGTCCTGAAAGTTACAGGATTTTTTCATAATCATCAAAATCGTTTATATCTAAAGATCACATAAAATTTGATTCCTAATGATAGGAGCCCCTTTAAAGGATTAGTTCACTTTCCAATTAAAATTTCATGATAATTTATTCACCCCCATGTCATCCAAGATGTTTATGTATTTCTTTCTTCAGTCGAAAAGAAATGAAGGTTTTTGAGGAAAACATAGGGAAAGCGTAGGACATACAGCGTAAGCTTTTTGAAGAATACGAAAGTGCGGTTTTGGCGGAACCACTTGAAGGCGATCATTTGTTTATATAAAGTATATACATTTACATTTTTTTTAGAAAATGACCGATCGTTTCTCTAGATAAGACTCTTATTCCTCGTCTGGTATCGTTTAAAGCCTTTTGAAGCTGCACTGAAACTATAATTTTGACCTTCAACCGTTTGGAGATCAATGAAGTCCACTATATAGAGAAAAATCCTCGAATGTTTTTCTCAAAAACCTTAATTTCTTTTTGACTGAAGAAAGAAGGACATGGACATCTTAGATGACATGGGGGTGAGTAAATTATCAGGAAATTTTAATTTAAAAGTGGACTAATCCTTTAAGTGTGCACTGATTATTTTAATGTATTGCCTTTAAAAAACAAAACATCTTACTAAAGATATGTTTGTGTTTAGTAGTAGTAATACAGTATATTAAAAAAAATTGTGTTCGGTGTTGTAATTATTAACTAAAACTATAAAAACAAAAATACGTTAATTGAAATACATCTAAAATAAAATATAAATACTAGATTAAAAACTTATAATAAGAATGTTTCCTTAGACTTACTAAAACTGAAGTAAAAATAAATTAAAGCTAAATAAAAATACTTAAATTCAACTAAATATTAATTCAGTATAATAGTAAATAATAATTGTGGTAACAGGGGCCCTGTTACCACAACTTAAATAAATGCATGATTGCAAGTTAAAAATTCTAATTTATTGTTTTAATTAAGACTTTAATTAAGTTGCAAACATTATTTTGTTGAGTTCTGTTGACATAATAATGTTGATCATCACATCAACTTAATATCATCTGTAATTTAAACTCAAATTTCTGCATTAATTGACTTTTTTTTAGGTATTTTTAGGTTGTAGTAACTTAATAAAATTGTCTTGATAACTTCAAAAATTAGGCAGTGGAATTCTAGTTCCCAGCATGCTTTGCATAGGACTGGATAAGGAGAATAAATGTTGAAATTAAGTGTTAATTTATTTGTTTTTAGTGAAGGGAAAGACCTGTTTGTGTTTAATGCTGTTATGTTTGACGTTTCTGTAATGTTGAAGTTTTTGTGGTTACTTGAAGAGTAGATACATGAAGGTAAACACTATCAGCAATGACTGCGCTAATGCCAGTGACAAGTAATACCTTGTTCAAGAAATATACATGGTTAATAAGTTATGTTAGCGTGTGCTATGATAACTGTTGATTTGAACTGAAATAGATCAGATTAATTGATTCCAGGGCTACAACTCTGATAGTTTGAGCGACTTAATTTTTTTTTTGAGTAATCAACTTAAAAATGTGTGTTTATGCTACAAATTTTTAAGTTCCTCTAACTCAGTGTAGCTTGTTGGTTGAACGTAAATTCACTTAAAGATGTTATAACTCAAAAAAACTGATAAACTGTTGCGTTCATTTTTTTTGTTGAGCCAACACATCGTTTTAAGAGTGTAGATAAATAGATGATGTTTTTGTGCTCCTCTGTTTGTAGATAAAGTCCTCGGTAACCTGCAGCTGAATCTGTCAAACAAAGCTAAAGTGTACGAAGATCCGGCCCTGCGAGCCGTCTTCCTCCATAACAACTACAACTACATCCTGAAATCCCTAGAGAAGTGAGTATATGGACTGATTCATTCAGTTAATTTGAACAGGTTCAGTTCACTGATCAATCAGACACTGGAACATACCACTTACTAGCCAATCAGAGGACAGATGTTTTCTTCCTCATTTAATATTTATATATGAGTTTTTCCTAAAATAAGTCACATTACCAAAGTAAAATGAGTTGTGAGTGCTGTTTCCTGTTGTGCAGGTCTGAGTTGATTCAGCTGGTTGCTGTGACTCATAAGAAGGTGGAGACTTCATACAGAGAGCTGATCGAGCTGGAGATCCAGAATTATCAGCGCAGGTAAAACAGCATGATCCAAATGCAAGAACCGTCCTGTAATGACACAATGAATGACCTTCTGACCTTCACTCACATACAGCTGGCTGAAGGTCACGGAGCATCTGACTGAGAGAAACATCCCAGCGTTCCAGCCTGGAACCAAAGTAAGTAGATCTCCCTGAGATTGTAGTCTTGAGTTTTCTTCCGGGAACGAACACGTCGCAATATTCCTCATTTTAATAATTCATATGCAAAATAAAGGGGCGGGGCCTGGTTGAGTTAGTTAGTAGTGTGTTGAAACTGGCGGTTATGGTAAGGGGCGGGACATTTCCCAATCAGAGCACATTGTGCTTTTCAGAAGGAGGGGCTTCATAGAGACAGGAACTAAACAGAGCGTTACTGACAGACTGGGAAGAGAGGAGCTGCAACAATGGAGAATATGAGGAAAATAATCAACCTGTTCTAGTAGAGCCCAAAAACAACATCAAGACTTTGAAAAAGCATAACATGACCTCTTTAATGCTTTATTATATGGCCGCTCTGATGCAGTTTGGAACTTATTTTTTAAGCTTTTGTTATAAATGCTTTTGTTTGGTTCATCATTAAATGATCTCCGTTTAACCCTTCTCTGATGTTTTTGCATGAGCAGCTGAAAGACAAGGAGCGACAGATCATCAAGGACAAGTTCAAGGTGAGAGAGATTCATTCTTTAACCCTTATAGGGTCTTTGGGGTCTTTTTTATACCCCAAACTGACGTTTGCTAAAGTTAAAAAAAAAATGTTCTCTTTGTCCAAATGACATGAAACTTTGTACAGTGGTTAACACTTTCTAGATCTACAAATAAAAAAAAAAATTGGAGTGATATCTTGTTTTTATTTTAGTGTAGAAAAAAAAGTCACACTCAGGGTCTCCAGAGACCCCAGGCAACAAAATGTAATTTTGTAACAAAATAATTTTACTCTGTTTATTAATGTTTTTACTTCATATTTGTGCAGTTTTTGGAGGATTTATCAAATCTTTTAAATTTATATAAATATTTTGTTGAATAGGTTTTTATACAAAAACAACAAAATTCATAAATTCTTATTGAAAAACTGATTTTTTTTTTCAGTACAAAAAATACAAAACTTTGACAAAAAGTAACTTTTATTGTTATAATTGTGATTTTATAATATTTAGATATGAATCAAACTGAAAAATACTTGTGAAAAGATGTCTTTCAGTTAGACAAATAGCTCATAGCAAATAGTGGAGGTCTGCAGCCATTTACTGGTAAAAGTGATCATTTTTTTACGTTTAAAACTGCATTTTCCAAAAGATGGGCAAAAATCTTACACTAAACCATGTCAAATTATCCATGTTATCCCCGTGAATGAAAGTCAGAAATGTGGGTCTTTTATGAAGTGTATTTTACATAAAAAGCTGTTTTTGTATAAAACCTATTTAAAAAATATTTTTTAATTTATTTATATAAATTTAAAAAATATGATAAATCCTCCAAAAACTGCACAAATGTGGAGTAAAAACATTAATAAACAGAGCAAACATAAACAAAAATTATTTTGTTACAAAATTATGTTTTGTTGCCTGGGGTCTCTGGAGAACACCCCAAACGAAGACCACACAAGGGTTAAACTTATATATGTATATATATATAGGGTTAAACAACTGTATCATATCTGATGCATTAATTTTTAAAGCCTCTGAATGATCAAAATCCCCTGATGAACACAATCTCCTACAGTCCTTCTGTCATCTGATCAATAGCAAGTTTTTAGCAAAATATGATACTCAATAATAAACACATATGCAGTCTTTTCTATTTTGTCTAAAGGTTCAATAAAACTTAAGATCTATTACTTCATATGTCAGACGGTTTGTTTGCTCTGTCTGCATCATGATCTCGTGTTGAGAGTGTGTGTGTGTTTGTGTGTGTTTCAGGGTTTTAATGAGGGTCTGGAGGAACTGTGTAAGATCCAGAAGGGCTGGGCGGTTCCTGATAAAGAGCAGCGTGACGCCATCAGACAGGCCCAGAAGAGAGTGGTTTCAGAGGCTTATAGAGCCTTCCTTCAGCGGTGAGACTTTCACATTCATGCATCACCAACCAATGGGTTCATATCTGATGTGTGATATACAGATCATGTTTATATGCTAATCTTTGTTTTTACAGATGTGCAAACATTTCATTCACCAAAAACCCAGAGAAATATCACCGATACGCCCCGGAGCAGGTGGAAGAAATGATTGACAAGCTCTTTGACACTTCGGCCTAGGCCACGCCCACTCCTTCACCATAGCAACAGAGTCTCCGGTTTCACTTTGCGACAAACATGATTCTTTCCCCTCTAAGACGTCTGCTTCAAAACACACCACTCAACTGGACCGTCATTGTTCGGTTTTGCTTGTCTTTTTTGTATAAATGTATTTATGTAAATGTTTTTTGGGGATTTAACTGCAATAAATAAATAGAATTCACTCCTGAAACCTCTGCTTCAGGTTTCTTTAATTCAACATCTTATGAGACTATGGTGGTGATATATGTTTTTAAACAACATTGTTTTAAAAATAATTATATATATATATATATATTTGTTTAAAAATATTTTTATTATTATTTTTACTTTTTAATAATTAAAGTATATATTTGAATTACTTGGTTTAAAAATATTGTTTATTATTTTCAATATAATTATTATATATTTTATTTTTACTCATATATATTTAAAATAGTTTTTTATTTTATTTTTATTTTACTTTTTAATTAAAATACATATATAGAATTACTTAGTTTAAAAATATTATTTATTGTTATTTTGTTTTACTTTTTAATAAAATTTATTTGAATTACTTTAAAAAAAGCTGTTTATTTTTTTGTATTTTCATTATTATATATTTTTACTTTTTAGTCATTTATTTATTTACATATATATATATATATATTAATTACACTTTTTAATAATTAGTTGACATTAACTGTCAACGTGTTCCACTAATGCTGATCAAAACCCAATATTTTTTGTCTTGCAAAAGTCTTCAAATGATTGTGCAGTTTCACCTACATCCTGTTTGTTTTGCATCCGTCAGAGATGATGAACTCCGCTCTTCATCCGCTCAGTCAGTCGGGTGTGGAGCTCCATTTTTAACCATCACGTTTTCAAAAGCCTTAATCACTGACCTAAAATCAGCTCCGAGTCTGTGATGACGCCTTCACGGCCTCTACAACAGTGGAAGAAGAATCAATGAGTCTGAGCCTCAAACACACTGAATCATATCTGTACATTCCCGAAATGATGAGCTATCGACCAACACCTTCAGTAATTAGTCACTGAATATTTTTTATCCCAAAGGAAGTGAGCGCATCATGGGATGTAGGCCAAATGTGGCCCGTAGAGTGTTAGTGCACAGCTGGATGTTTGAAAGCGTGAAACTGATTTCCCAGTTTGCCCACTTGTTTTTCCAGCGGGTGGGTGTCAGTGTCATTGTTTTGGAGAAAATGCCCATCTGCTGCCCGGAACGGCGCTTAGTGACCCCGCTGATGCCCCAGACTCGGATTATCCCTTTCAGACTCTGATTACTGGGAAAAAAAACACCCGTTAATGTCATATATTGTCATTTTGTGTCAGAGTTTTACTGTCATTTTTTGAAATGGAACAGTTTATTGAACCTTTTTGGACAAAATCTAGAATTCGTTTGTTTTTTCCAGTACCATATGAGAATAAACAGCTCAATTTATGCAATTTGGGCCCAAAAATATGCAATTTGGTGCAGATGCTGATATTTATATGGCCAAAAAGTGATGAAATTCTGAAGCTTGTAATGTAAATCAATGAGATCTGCATAAAAATATCATTATCTGCCAATGAAATGTCTTTAATGCTACAAAACTATGTAGTTTTAAAACATGCAATAATGCAATACAATGACGATTGAGAGATGAACAAATAAACTTCCTCAAAAGCCTGATGATCATATTTAATACTCATGATTTTTCTATTAAATATGTATGGATAATCAAGTATGTTCCTTCATTATTGTTATTCGTTGATCTAGTTTCAGTTTAACAGCATGTGTGTGTTTTCGCCTCACCAGACAGACAAACTTCCCACACAAATACTTCTGTTCCAGCAGCCAATCGGAGCGAATGCGCCTCTATTTAAAGCATCAGACGGACGCAGAGCGACACACTCCAGACCTGCTGTGAGATCTGAGACAGGTGAGTTACTGCTGACACGAGAGCTAATGCATGCTGGGACTTAAACTGCTTTGAAAATAATCCAACTGCACAATATTCATAGTGACAAGATGATCTGTGCACTGTGAACACTGCCAGTGCGTGAAGATATGAGGTCAATCATATAACATGATATACTTCATATAAAACTGTTTTCAACAAGTTTCCAAATTTTTATATTATTACATGCTGTTTTAATGAACCCTAAGAGGCAACACAGAACATTTATACTGAAATGTGTTTGTCTTATTTTATTTTATTTTATTTTATTATTTTATTTGGTTCGGTTATTGTGTTCAATAGTTTCAGACTATTCATTCAGGGAAGATTTTTCTTATTTTATTTTATTTGGATATGTTGGATTACATTGGATATTTCAGACCATTTGTTCTGGGAAGATTATTTTATTTTATTTTATTTTATTTTATTTTATTTTATTTTATTTTATTTTATTTTATTTTATTTTATTTTATTTTATTTTATTTTATTTTATTTTATTTTATTTTATTTTATTTTATTTTATTTTATTATTTTATTTTATTTTATTTTATTTTATTTTGATATGTTGGACATTTCAGACCATTTGTTCTGGGAAGATTATTTTATTTTAGTTTATTTGTATATTTTGGATTATGTTGGATAGTTTCAGATCATTTGCTCTGTGAAGATTTTTATTATTTTATTTTATTTTAATTTATTTTATTTTAATTGAATATGTTGGATAGTTCAGATCATTTGTTCTGGGAAGATTTTTATTTTATTTTATTTTGTTTTATTTGGATATGTTTGATATTTCAGATCATTTGTTCTGGGAAGATTATTTTATTTTATTTTATTTTATTTTATTTTATTTTATTTTGATAATGCTGGATAGTTTCAGATCATTTGCTCTGAGAAGATTTTGATGAGACATTTTTGAGTTTATATTTGAGATCTCTGACTTTTGATTGCATCCGTTTGATATCTTGACAAATCTACAGTCTGAGACCTTGTTGAGACGCACGTGAGATTACTGTGATGTTTGTTTCCCGTTGGTGCGGATCTCTGAGCTTTAATCTTCGCTCCGGGCCTGTTCTGTCTGATCCTGGCCTGTTTCCAGGAAAATTCATGCCATGGATTCTCAGTTGTGAATCAAAGTCTTGCTTTACTATGCTTTTAATCACATGTACTGTGTTTCAGCGTCTAAAGACTGAAGGAGAAATGGCTGGATTGTGTTGTCTGAGTCTGATTCTAGCGTTAGCAGCGCTCACAGTGTGTGTAAGTGTGCTTCAGAAGTACATACTTCACTCTCTTACATTTGGAGAATGGTTTTAATGGTGCAGTTTCTCGAATGAACTCCTGTTTTCTTTGTTTTGACCTCCAGAGAGCCCAGCGCAGACACTTTTCCAGCGCTTTACATGACAAATCAGGTGCGTTTTTATTCAGACATCATGTCACATTAATATCACACACAGATTCCTCTGTCTGATCTCTTGGTTGTGTTTGTGTTCTTGCAGGGGTTTTGTGTCTGAACGGTGGGACGCCTGTCCCATCTCTGTTGGGACTTCACCTGTTCTGTAAATGTCCTAAAGGCTTCAGCGGGTCCAGCTGTGAAACAGGTGTTTATTATCAGGGGTTTGGGTTCATTAATACTGATTCTCTCTGTGATGTTCGTCAGATAATGATGTTTTCTGGTAGATGAATCCGTCTCCTGCTTTGACCGGTTCGATCGGAACTACAGAGGTCCCATGTCTAAATCAGAGAGAGGGCGGGAATGTCTGTATTGGGATTCAAAGAGAGTGCGTGAAACCGAAGGATATCCCAAGAATCTCGTGCCGGGCCGACACAAACAATGCGGGTGAGTCGAGCTTATACTGACAGAGAGAAAACAGACCCTGCAGAGCCAAACCTGCCAGTGATCATCCGTTACTAGGAGGGACCTGACAACCACAAATAAGCTGAGAAGCTGAAAAATACTAAATCAACACGCCTTTGTCCTGAAGGTTTGGATATAAATAGAACAAGAAAACAAGCCAAGAACATGCCTCGGGCAAAATTCACCCTGAAATTAGAAGAAATAATTGAGATATTAAATGTAATGACACTTAACCCCTTTTTAAATACATTTTAATTTAGTATTTATAATAATATAATAATAATTTAATTATTATTTTAATTTTATTTAATTTTATAAGGTTTTGCATAAATTAAATTAAGCTTTTTGGACTTTTTTGCTTTATTAGTATTATTATTTATTTATTTATTGCATTTTGACATTACACAATAAAACACATTTACCCCATTAACATTCATTAATATTTTACTGTTTTAAAGTAAACCAATACTTTTATACAATGAAAAATTATTTTAATTTTATTTAATTGAAGAAACCTTTTGGACAAAAAAATATTTTTTTGCATTTTGACTTTATTAAATACAGTTAAACACATTTACCCCATTAACATTATATATATATTACAGTAAATCAATACTGTTATTGTATTTAATTTAAGAAAGTTTTGCATAAAGAAAATTATGAAAATTCGCTAATTAAGATTTGCATTTTGACATTATTAAACACAATGAAACACATTTACCCTATTAACATTTATTTATATTTTACTGTTTTAAATTAAACCAATACTGTTATATAATAAATAATTATTTTAATTTTATTTTATATAGTTTTACATAAAAAAATAAAGCTTGATGGCTGATTAAGATTTTTGCATTGTGACTTTATTTTCATGATAATTTGCCACATTAACATTTATTTATATTTTACTGTATTACAGTAAATCAGTACTTTTATACAATAATTTTTAGTAATGTATACATAATTTACAGTTTAAATAATAATAAATATTTTTGCATTACAGTATAGTGAGAATTTGGTCACAGTGCAAAGCAAAGCAATTTATTTTTTACTTTTGATTTTGGGGTGAAATATGACCCGTATATGTTCTTGATCAGATTTGTAATACTCCCCCTTATTCTCAAGTCCAGACATGAACATCTCCCGCAAAAATATTCCCCAACACACCTTCACACTCCTGCCCGAGCCTGTGCAGCACATACAGCCTGACATTCCAGTGTTGTTTGGAATATTCTTGCGCATGTAAATGTGGTTATTGTGTTCATTTCTCTTTATCATGTCAGTTACATCCATCATAACTTACTGTACATGTTCTAACACCAACAGAAACCCAGACTCCAGCCGCAGACCGTGGTGTTACGTACAGACGCCGTCTGGGATCATAAGAGAGGACTGTGAAATTCCAGGCTGTACAAAAGATCACAGTACTGATTCTGTCCTTTTCACTCTATTAGTATAATATCACTCAGAATCTGTATTAATGTTGAACAGTATGACATATTGAATGGTTTTGTCCATATGATTTCTGCAGGTTCTGATCTGACTACTGACAGTCCGACAGGTGCACAGTCAGGTGAGAATGAGATCATTTTGTTTGTTGCCAACTGACCTGAGATGCTGTATGTAGAAGTGCAGTATGTGTTTGATTGACAGGCTCTGTCTCTCATGTGTCCAGGCTGGCAGTGTGGCCAGAGGGAGGAGCGAAGCATGAAGGTTGTGGGCGGGGCTTTGAGCACGGTGGAGCTCCACCCCTGGATGGCGGCGGTGTTCAGCAGGAGATCATGGGGAAGAGCGTTCACCTGCGGCGGGAGTCTCATCTCACCCTGCTGGGTCCTCACGGCTGCACACTGCTTTCCTGACGGGTCAGTACACAAGCAAACCGAATAATGAACATGTCAATGCTTTTGTGTTCCCCAAAGAAACTTTGCGGTTTTGCAAATGCAAACAAAGCGGAATGTAAAATTTATGAAAAATATGTGTGTTCACTCACAAACTTTTGTGTTCCCTCAAAATCCCATCCGGGTCACGGCACCAAATGTAACCTGTCCTACTCTAACTGCTCAGAGCGGGACTCATTTCTGCGTCTATGGCATGAGACAGTCGCGCTAACATAGGCCGCCAAAGACCGCGGTCTATAGCGTGTCTCATGAGGCCAAGGGAGTGAGGTTTACACACACAGCTCTTACTAGCCTGCCTCCATTACATTCACCCCACTAAATCTCACTCCCATCCGGGTCACGGCACCAAATGTAACCTGTCCTACTCAAACTGCTCCAAGCGGGACTCAAATCTGCGTCTATGGCATGAGACGGTCGCTCTAACATAGGCCGCCAAAGACCGCGGTCTCTAGCGTGCCTCATGAGGCCAAGGGAGTGAGGTTTACACACACAGCTTTTACTGGCCTACGTTATACTCACCCCCCTAAATCCTCACTCCCATCCGGGTCACGGCACCAAATGTAACCGGTCCTACTCGAACCCGCTTTGAGCGGGACTCGAACCTGCATCTCCGGCATGAGAGATGGGTGCGCTAGCATAGGCCACCAAAGACCGCAGCCTCTAGCGTCAGTCACTAGCGTGCCTCATGAGGCCAAGGGAGTGAGGTTAACACACACAGCTTTTACTGGCCTACGTTACACTCACCCCCCTAAACCTCATTCCCATCCAGGTCACGCCACCAAATGTAACTGGTCCTTCTCAACCTACTCCGAGTGAGATACAAACTGGCATGTCCGGCATGGGAGGCAGGTGCGCTCTGACATGAACTGTCCCATAAATGTAATGTAAATGTTATGCTCAAATAGTGTTAAAAAAGCTTATTTTTCAGGCTAGACTAGCCAATGCGCATAAGCGCGAGTCTTCTAACGGCAGCTGTAGTGACACAATGACTTTATCAATTAGTGAGTGGCTCCTTTACTTAGAAGACGGGACATATTCCGCCATATTGCGTTTTGCAGTTTCTCCCATTCATAAGTAATAGGAGTGAACCGTCTTTCTATATCTATAGTCTTTGACCGCAGATTCTAGTGTCAGTCTAGCATCAGACGTTATAGTCACCCCCCTAAACCTCACTCCCATCTGGGTCATGGCACCAAATGTAACCAAATGTCCTACTCAAATCAATGCTTTCACATACGCAAAAATTTCGTTTTTGAAGCATTGCATTTTTCTGCATGTGAACGCAAATTGTTTTTCAGGGGAACGCAAAAGTTCTGACAATGGAAAAATATGAGATTGGAGTAAAAATTATATTTCAGTGCTTTTGTGTTCACTCAAAAAAAAAAAAAATTCCCTTGAGATGATTTGCGTTCGCCTGCAAAAATGCACACTTTCTTTAGGGGAACGCAAAAGTATGGAGCACCTAAAGGGATATGGTGGTGGAAAAAATATGAGATGAAGGAAAAATTATTTGTCAGTGTTTTCACTTTCTCTAGCTCCCTTGAGAAACTTTGTTTTCCCTTACAAAGAGCTCAAAAGGTTTTGCAAGCGAACGCAAAGTTTCTTGGGAGAATGCAAAAGCATTGGCTTATTATTTTTCCTCCCATTTAATTTTTTTCCACCACCATGTCCCTTTAGGGGCTCCATACCAAAGGTCTGCTGATGGGAAATATATGAGATGGGAGGAAAAATTATATTTGAGTTCATTTGCGTTTGCGCGCAAAACATTTGCTTTCCTCCAGGAAATGCAAAAGCCTTAAAATATAAATTTTCCTGCATCTCATATTTTTACATCATCTTCCCTTTTGGTGCTTTGTAACAGATTTGATTTGAATAAATGGGAAGCAGAAATGAATGGATGGGAAGAAAGAAGGAAGGATGGATGGATGGATTTAGAAATATACTTTCACGTTTGTCTTTTCCTTTATGTTTTCAGCACTCAGACTAAAAAACTATCAGTATTCCTGGGGAAGAACGCCATAAATGAGACAGACATTCAGAAAGAGCAGGAGTTCAGCGTCTCTGAGCTCATCATCCATGAACACTTCGACAACACAGACGGCAACTTCAATAACGACATCGGTAATACTGATTACTATGCTTGTCCAGGCTGGTTTATGCTGGTTATTGCCAAGTTTATGACTAATGGTTCTAGTGAAACTGGCTGACAAATAAAGTCTGGCAGGTTAAGCTAATAAAGAAGCATTCAGAATCCAAAACAAAACATCTGCTGGTGTATTTAGCAAGGCCAAAATAGCTTTGTTAAGTTGCATCCATCAGATTTTATATTAACTTCTGATTGATCCATGTGTGTTCAGCGTTGTTGAAGATTCACAGTCCTGATGGTCGCTGTGCTAAAGAGTCCAGTTCAGTGAAGACGGTTTGCATCCCTGGACCGCATCAGACAATTAGTCACGGGACGTCCTGTGAGATCACTGGATACGGCAAAGAGCAAGAAGGTACAGCAGTTGAGTGTGTGTTGAGAGTGTGTCTGTTCTGTTTGCACTATAATGAAGGGTTCATTCATTGTGTGTGTGTGTGGAGCAGGGTCGTGGTATTACTCTCAGTATCTCAGAGAAGCAAAGGTCAAAGTGGTGTCACAGGATTTGTGCTCGAGCAAAGCATACTATGGTAACATGATCACAGACAACATGCTGTGTGCCGCGAGTCCTGACTGGAGCATGGACGCGTGTAAGGTGAGACACAATAATGATCCCTACGGATGATTTGGAATATTATAAAAATGAGGCACTACTTTCTTCACTGACTATTTACACTACTGTTCAAAAGTTTTAGATCTGTAAGATTTTTTAAAAGAAGTCTCTTCTGCTCACCAAGGCTGCATTTATTTGATCCAAAATACAGTAAAATTGTGAAATATTATTACAATTTAAATTAGCTGTTTTCTATGTGAATATATTGTAAAATGTAATTTATATCCTGTGATCAAAGCTGAATTTTCAGCATCATTACTCCAATCTTCAGTGTCACATGATCCTTCAGAAATCATTCTGATATGCTGATTTGATGCTCAAGAATATTTTTTTTGGGAAATAAATTAAAAAAGTAACACTTTTATTCAGCAAGGTTGCATTAAATTGATCAAAAGTGACAGCGAAGGCATTTATAATGTTACAAAATGTTTCTTTTTCAAATAAATGCTGTTCTTTTGAACTTTGTATTTATCAAAAAATTCCTAAAAAAATAAAATGTATCAAGGTTTCCACAAAATATGAAACTGTTGAACTGTTTTCAACATTGATAATAATCATAAATGTTTCTTGAGCATCAAATCAGCATATTAGAATGATTTCTGAAGGATCATGTGACACTGAAGACTGGAGTAATGATGCTGAAAATTTAGCTTTGATCACAGGAGTAAATTACACTTTACAATATATTCACATAGAAAAACATTATTTTAAATTGTGAAAATATTTCACAATTTTACTTTTTTTTTTCTGTATTTTTTTATCAAATAAATGCAGCCTTGCTGAGCAGAAGAGACTTCTTTCAAAACCTAATCGGTAGTGTATATTGGCACAAGTAAAATTATTGCAGATTTTTATCACTGAGAACCACGAGCAGCCTCTGAGTTTGATGTGTTTGCTCTCATGGCTTGACTCAGGGTGACTCCGGCGGGCCGTTGGTGTGTCGCGTCCATGACCGTGCGTTCCTGTTCGGTGTGGTGAGCTGGGGAGAGGGATGCTCCAGAGAGTTTCGTCCTGGTGTTTATGCCAAAGTGAGCAACTACCATCACTGGATCCTGAAGAAAACCGGCCTGTCGTCACTCACAGCTCACCGGAGAACATGAGCTCAGCTGCCCTCGTTCACTTCACACACAGAGACTGATATACAGAGCAAACTGCAAACCAGTCATGTTCAAACTGATTTGTGTTCAGTAACTCATAAATCTGTCATTCTTATATTCTATTCTATTGCCAATTTATGATAGCAGATCTAAGAATATTTATAAACGTACTATTTTGCATAGTTCTTCAAATGTACAGTGGCATTTGTACAGTGTTTTCATTTCTATTGTTGCGTAATTTTATATTGTTGTGTAACTATTTATATTTGGCCAAGCCTATTATTAGCCAATAAACAAGTACTATTGTATTTGTATTATATTTATATACCATATGGTTAATATTATGGTTGATATGATGGTTTTAAACACCATATTTATACACTGGATTTTTTGAATGGGCACGTGAAAGAGAATTTTACTTGCCAACCAGACAAGCAGCCTGATTAAAACGTCAATAACAAATAAATAAATAACTAGGGAATCACCAAAACACAATAATGACTCTGATTTTATTTTATAAATGACGATCGATAGTGGATAATAAAAAATACAGCTGTCGAGGCTCTCAGGGAGAAATTAAAACAAATGTTAACTTACTGCGGTAAAAAATCAAAATGTGGAGTTTTTTATATTTATAACATATGATACAGCAACATCACACAACCAAGAGTGTCTTCTTCCCGACTACTATCATGACTGAACATGTGACGCTGATTTCATCCAACAGTTCAGTAAAACTTAGTTAAAATCTGTTTACTGAATATTTTTTTTATTGTCACCATTGTTGAGATTCATATGCTGATTCTTTATGTACATTATCAATTAATAACCAACATCAACTGATAAAATTTTCTCTTGGCTTTCCTTGCCATGACAAATGTGCTTTATAAACATAAAGTTGCAACAGCCAGAGAAAATCTAATATTAAAAATTAAAGGGTCAAGAGCCAAACTAAAGTCACCACTGATCTCCATCATGGTGATTTCAAATGAAACTATTATATTCATTACAACAGAAACAACAGAAATAAAGTCAATCTGGTTAGTAATAAGATAATCTGGTAATGCTAGTGCTGCACTCGGACTTTAGGAGCCATACAAGCCTGGGAGTGAGCACCCCCTGCTAGCCTCACTAAAGCATCTTCCAATAACAATCAAATTTCTTCAAAAAAGGTCTCTCATCCATGTCATGTCCTGACCCGAGCCTGCTTAGCTTCGGAAGTGGACCAGGATTTGGCCATGGAAGGCTACGGCCGCATTAAAATGGGTCCAATAGAGCGGCAGCGCATCCTAAGCGGCTCAAGATGTCCCTCAGAATGAGCTACCACCTGTATTGAAGTACTGTATAGTCACACTATAGCAATGCTCTCCCACATATTCTGCCTTATTTCCGCCGTTGGTGTGAGCAGCAGTGTACGCTTTTACACCATCTTGCTGATAACATTTCTTTGGTCATTTGTCAGTCCTACAGCCACTGAATATACCCTTATCAGAATGTGCTACTACATTATTTAACGAGGTCACATTAATAATTAAAGTGGCAATTAATGACCACAGCAAGTCAGGACCTCGGTTTAAATGATGGTTCTTCTTACAGTCTAGTGTTCCTATTGCTGCACTCGGACTTCAGGAGCCATACAAGCCTGGGAGTGAGTACCCCCTGCTGGCCTCACTAAAGCATCTTCCAATAACAATCAAATTGTTTCAAAAAAGTTCTCCCATCCACGTGACTCGAGCCCACTTAGCTTCGGAGGTGAGTTAGGATTTGGCCATGGAAGGCTACGGCCTCACTGTTTTGTGCTGCCATATTAGACTCGATCGCTATTATGAACAGATTTAATTTGGACTTTTATTCACATGTAAACATTGTTCAGCAAACATAAACAGAAGCTCAACCGAACATGAATGACGCACAAGAACCTCTTCCTAAAGATCAAACGTGCTGCGTAACCAATGAGGTTCATTCTCGTGTGTTACCAAAGACTATAGAACAACACAAGACGTGTCACTCGTATTGTTTTGAATAGGAGAAAGTGTAACGCGCAATATGGCGGAATAAGTCCCGCCTTCAAAATAAGAGCCAATCGCCGACTGTTAAAGTCATCGCGTCACTGCAGCGGCCGTTAGAAGCACCGGTTTCTATAGAAACAGTCAGACGCTCGCCTCCGATACGAGGCACAAGAGACGCGCATTTAGGTCTGCGCATGCGCATTAGCTTGATCCAGCCTAAAAAATACTGTTTTTTTGTCATGATTCGAGCGTTTGGAAAATAATTTATGAGACAGTTGTTGTTAGATTTCATTGGTGATTTCAAATATGAAATTTAATCGAAAGCTTGGCAAACAGCTTTGAAGAATTTGATGTTTCCCCATTCAAAGAGATAGGAGCTGCACTTGCATGCCCGAGAGGCGTTTCAAAGATGGCCGCCGAGTGAAATGACTTGTCTTAAAGGGACTTTGGTGTTACGCTGATAAACTCCTTTTTTTCCCTTTACATTTCCAAACAGTGAATCGTTTCAAATAAGAGCTGTGCTTTGAGATGTTTGCGTGGACATTTGAGAATCAGTGCTGAAATGAAAAACAAAAACAGCTGACTGTGGCAGAAACAGAGGATACAGTACGACAGCGGACGGATGTTTGTCTGGTTCTTCATATCAAAGTCAAAGTGAGTAGAAAAACGCTTGCACATATATTCACGAGTTTCGCTCTCATGTGGTAAAAAAGACTGAATTTAGCTGCAAAGTTAATTTCAGCTTAAACGCTCAGAGGTTGCGCTAACTTTCCATCATTTAATGATAAAAACGCTGACTGATAAAGGAAATGCTTTGTAATTTTGACAGATAAAAATAAGGTATAAGGTGTTACCAAAGACTATAGAACAACACGAGACGTGTCACTCGTATTGTTTTGAATAGGAGAAAGTGTAACGTGCAATATGGCGGAATAAGTCCCGCCTTCAAAATAAGAGCCAATCGCCGACTGGTAAAGTCATCGCCTCACTGCAGCTGCCGTTAGAAGCACCGGTTTCTATAGAAACAGTCAGATGCTCGCCTCCGATACGAGGCACAAGAGACGCGCATTTAGGTCTGCGCATGCGCATTAGCTTGATCCAGCCTAAAAAATACTGTTTTTTTGTCATGATTCGAGCGTTTGGAAAAGAATTTATGAGACAGTTGTTGTTAGATTTCATTGGTGATTTCAAATATGAAATTTAATCGAAAGCTTGGCAAACAGCTTTGAAGAATTTGATGTTTCCCCATTCAAAGAGATAGGAGCTGCACTTGCATGCCCGAGAGGCGTTTCAAAGATGGCCGCCGAGTGAAATGACTTGTCTTAAAGGGACTTTGGTGTTACGCTGATAAACTCCTTTTTTTCCCTTTACATTTCCAAACAGTGAATCGTTTCAAATAAGAGCTGTGCTTTGAGATGTTTGCGTGGACATTTGAGAATCAGTGCTGAAATGAAAAACAAAAACAGCTGACTGTGGCAGAAACAGAGGATACAGTACGACAGCGGACGGATGTTTGTCTGGTTCTTCATATCAAAGTCAAAGTGAGTAGAAAAACGCTTGCACATATATTCACGAGTTTCGCTCTCATGTGGTAAAAAAGACTGAATTTAGCTGCAAAGTTAATTTCAGCTTAAACGCTCAGAGGTTGCGCTAACTTTCCATCATTTAATGATAAAAACGCTGACTGATAAAGGAAATGCTTTGTAATTTTGACAGATAAAAATAAGGTATAAGGTGTTACCAAAGACTATAGAACAACACGAGACGTGTCACTCGTATTGTTTTGAATAGGAGAAAGTGTAACGTGCAATATGGCGGAATAAGTCCCGCCTTCAAAATAAGAGCCAATCGCCGACTGGTAAAGTCATCGCCTCACTGCAGCTGCCGTTAGAAGCACCGGTTTCTATAGAAACAGTCAGATGCTCGCCTCCGATACGAGGCACAAGAGACGCGCATTTAGGTCTGCGCATGCGCATTAGCTTGAGCCAGCCTAAAAAATACAGTTTTTTTGTCATGATTCGAGCGTTTGGAAAAAAATTTATGAGACAGTTGTTGTCAGATTTCATTGGTGATTCCAAATATGAAATTTAATCGAAAGCTTGGCAAACAGCTTTGAAGAATTTGATGTTTCCCCATTCAAAGAGATAGGAGTTGCACTTGCATGCCCGAGAGGCGTTTCAAAGATGGCCGCCGAGTGAAATGACTTGTCTTAAAGGGACTTTGGTGTTACGCAGCACGTCTGAGCTTCCGGAAGAGGTTTGTTCTTGTACGTCATTCAGGTTCGGTTGAGCTTCTGCTAATGTTTGCTGATCAGTGTTTACAAGCCTGAATTCAATCTGTTCATCATAAAAAGCGATCGAGTCTCCTCAGAAAATTTGGACTAAACCCTTCGATTCACATTGATTATTTTTACGATCTCTTAATGAACTTTTTGAAGCGTCAAAGTGGTGGTTGCAAAAGCAGTCAATGGAGGGACAGAAAAAGATATTCATTTGTGTTGAGGGTGAGTAATTGATGACAGAATTTCTATTTTGGCGCGAATTAACCCTTTCAGAATCTGGGCGGGAGCGGTAGGCCATCGGGGGATTTCTCGCCTACTGTTTTATTCGGACTTATTTCACGTACTGTTTTCTTCTACTGTATAGTAGGCAAGTAGGCATATTCGGACGCAACACTCACGTCCAAATCTCACGTGAAATACACCACCCAGGTATTTCTCGCCTACTGTTTTATGAGGATTCAGACATACTATTTGTTTGCCTACTGCTTTTTGCCAACTGTATAGTAGGAAAGTATGCGGCTTCGAACGCAGCCATTGTCATCAATGCACAATGACATAAAGGTGACTATAATATCACACCCTGAATGATTAAAAATGTCTTTTAAAGATCTAATTAAGAGATAAATAATTCAGTTTTTGTTACAGACTTCCAGCATGGCAAAAATTAATTTGAACTGAGTGTGAACCCACAGAATCAATAATTCAGATTAATAACAATAAATATCGAGTCAAATGGGCACTGAGCTGGAGATTTCAGATGAGTTTATTGAGTTTGGAAATGTTTGAAGAGGACAGACTGTGATGTTGAAGACTTTACAGAGTAAAGCATCTTTTTAGAGACTCGTCTGCTGCTCACTACAATCAGACCAAAGAAATCACAATGAAACGCTTTATTTCTGAAGAAAGAAAATCCTGATGCTCAGTGTTTAAATGTAATGATTTCACAGATAAAAACGATTTAGAATCAGATATTAAAATCATCCGTCTCTTTCATAAAAAAGGGAAGACTCGTGTCGCATATTCAAATTCATTAAAAAAATTCATTGCATGTGTATAATTTTTTGCTATGTGATCAGAACAAGCATTAAAGTATAAGACAAACAATAAAAAATAATTTACCAAAACAAAAAATAATAAAATACTCAACATTTTAAACCAATTTCAAATGGCTGTTAGCTTTTACATAAAGCTGCCCTTTCTACAAATAAACAAACATGTATAGATTTATTTCACATAAGGCTGTTATATTTGCTTGTACATATTAACAATATTTCTCATATTAACATGAAACTCTGTATTACAATAAAATATTCTTAACTGAGCCTCTGACAGCTTTACACACAACTGGTTTTCTTAAATGAAAGTGTATTTGTTGCTGCGTGTGGACGTGACACAGGCTGCCTTCAGAATAACATACAACTTTTTGCAGTATAAAATATATATACTAGGTACATTTTTTATATATATATATACACTAAGTAAATGCAGCCTTGCTGAGCAGAAGAGACTTCTTAAACATAAAAAAAAGTCTCACCGACCCCAAACTTTTGAATTTTACAGTATATTTTAAAGCCGATCTATAAATTAGTATGCATTATAGTACAGTATTGCATTCTGAACGCAGCCCGTGTCTTTCTCTCGCTCTTGCAATGAATATTCATAAACATACAGTGGCAGAAGAAACATGGATGACCAACCAATACAAAAGACCTTACAAATGTATTCACAAATATTTACATGAGCTTCTCAAAAATAATACAACTGCATTATGAACAGTAGTGAACTAGACGGATAATTGCATGTGTATGTTTTCTGTTCTCATGTAATTTGAAACTCCTTTTTTTCCCTTTACATTTCCAAACAGTGAATCGTTTCAAATAAGAGCTGTGCTTTGAGATGTTTGCGTGGACATTTGAGAATCAGTGCTGAAATGAAAAACAAAAACAGCTGACTGTGGCAGAAACAGAGGATACAGTACGACAGCGGACGGATGTTTGTCTGGTTCTTCATATCAAAGTCAAAGTGAGTAGAAAAACGCTTGCACATATATTCACGAGTTTCGCTCTCATGTGGTAAAAAAGACTGAATTTAGCTGCAAAGTTAATTTCAGCTTAAACGCTCAGAGGTTGCGCTAACTTTCCATCATTTAATGATAAAAACGCTGACTGATAATGGAAATGCTTTGTAATTTTGACAGATAAAAATAAGGTATAAGGTAAAACACTTTACAATAAAGTCCTGTTAGTTAACATTAGTTAATGAGCAATGCATTTGTTACAGTATTTATTAATCTTTGTTAACGTTAGTTAATAAAAATTAAACTGTTCTTTGTTCATGTTAGCTCAGGTCTATTAAATGCTAATTAACAACTTTTGATTTTAACCCTCTGGTGCTGCTCACGTTGCGGTTTTATTTCAATAAAATAAATGTACTATATTTTAGTTCAATAATGTTTTTTATTTAATTTTTAGGGAATTTTATGGTACATTATATTTATTATAATTATATTAATTAAATTATATTTATGCAGTAGTTATCTATTTATTCGTAGACCTGAAAATTAAACTGTCGTAAATCTTGAATTATATGGAGCACAGACTGAAGTTTGGTCTCTTTTTAAAGAAGACACTTGAAAGATTATTGCTGATGTGACAAATGTTTTAAAAAGTGAACTTTTTACGTTTATTGTTATGAAAAATGCACAAAAATACTATTTTCAATTTTTACATGAAGTACATATTTTCCAAAATATGTTTTACTCTAAAACTGTGAGAAAATCAAAGCCGTACATCTAAACAAGTTGTGTTCTAAATTGAATGTTGATATCTCAAAAAATGAGCTTTCAGTAAGATTTGTTTCAGTAAGAAAAGTCTCCACTAGATT
The DNA here is from genome assembly GCF_019924925.1 of Ctenopharyngodon idella. NCBI lineage: Eukaryota > Metazoa > Chordata > Actinopteri > Cypriniformes > Xenocyprididae > Ctenopharyngodon > Ctenopharyngodon idella. The sequence continues at coordinate 29,095,242 of NC_067231.1, forward strand.
CGCTTCCCATTCGTATCCAATACGCTCATTTTTGACCGCGAGAAGTACAAGTGTGACTATTTTTTTTTCAGGACAATTTAACCTTTTCAAATCATGTCCATTATTATTTTTTTATTTATTTTTTTATTTTTTGTGTGTGTGTTTTCACATAGCAAGTGCCAAAACCTACGGAAGCTTGTTTCCACCACTAAATAAAAAAATAAAAAAGATAATTGCGACTTTTAATCTCACAATTCTGACTTTTTTTCTCGTGATTATGAGTTTGTATCTCACAATTTGGACTTTTTTTCCTCAGAATTGCGAGATTTAAACTTGCAATCGCAAGAAAAAATCTGTCTTTTTTCCCTGAAAATTGGACATTAACACGCAATTGCGAGTTTATATCTCGCAATTCTGAGTTTTTCACGCAATTCTGACTTTATAACTCTTAATTCAGACTTTAACTCGCAATTCTGACTTTATAACTCATAATTCAGACTTTATAACTCGCAATTCTGACTTTATAACTTGCAATTGTGAGTTTATATCTCACAATTCAGAGAAAAAAAAAGGCAGAATTGTGAGATATAAACTCGCAATTACCTTTTCTTTTTTTATTTCATGGCGGAAACAAGCTTCCTTAAAAACCTTTACCAAGTTTTGTATCATTCCGATGAAGTAAAAAATTCTGAAGAAAAAAAAAAAAATGTAAATTTTTTTTTTTCCGTCAAAAATGATAGAAAAGCACCAGAGGGTTAATAATGTATTAGTGAATGTTGAACTTAAACTTTACTAAGATTATTAAATGCTTTAGACTGTAGTTAACTAATGTTAAGAACTGAAACCTTACAGTGAAGCATTAGTGATGAATAATTATTTGTAGCACAACCTCTGCGGACGCGTCTGTTCACGCTGGTTTTGAAATCTGTACAGGAAGAGGAAACGACGGTAAGTGCATTTGTGTTTGTCAAGTATGGAGGAGCTGCTAGTCGAGGGTTTGACAGTCTCAGTTATTCTCAAAGAGAGAGAGCAGATCATCGTTGCTGCTGCTGGGAAGGTCCGGAGGATCCAGGTAGGACAGAAGATCATCTGGATTCATCAGGTCTGGCAGCAGCTGCAGGAGGGAAAACCCGGATTAATGTTAAGGAAAACCAGATGATCAAAAGTGTCACGAGTCAGTCTGAACTCACATCTAAAGAGGCCTCGCGTGCGTCCGCGCTGCTCTGACCCTCCAGGTTGGCCGGCGAGGGGTTAAAGGTCATCTCTGGGTGCATGTGGCTGCCGGGGGTGGAGCTCTGCTGGGTGGGCGGCGGCCTGCAGGGGTGGGGCGGGGCGTTGTGACGTAACGGCTGACTGTTGGGCGGACCATGCATACTGTGCTGCAGGGGATTGTGGGATTGATCTGTGTTGAGTGGGCGAGGCATCTGTGAAGAACAGAAAATATACATGAATTGACATTTATAACTCACATAATGTTTTTAATTATCATATTGTCTGATTAAGGGAAAAGGGTTAAGGTTCATTAATTAATGGAATAATATATATCTGTGGCATATGCAGGTACACATTAATGTATTGATGGTAATTGTAAACATGATGCTGAACAAAAAACTGTGATTAGCCTCTTCCTGACTGAGTGGGCGGTCCTTACGTCATTAGAGTAGTGGTTTCGTGACTCACCGTGTCGTGTAGCGCGTGTGTCAGGCCGCTCTCAGAGGTCAGCAGGTCAGCGGGGGGGTGCGACAGGTGCGGCCCCTGAACGAACTCACTAACTGATGATGCTGCAGGGTTGCCATGGGGATAGTCACCAAACTTACTGTGGCCCTGGTAACTGTTTCCTGGTAAAACCAATCACATAAGAATTTGCATGTGTATTTACATACATATAGAGATAAAATTGCAAAAACACAGCAAAAATAAAATAGCAGACATGTTTTGTATTCCAAGTCTTCTGAAATGTTTAAATATGCAAATGATGCATTATCTAATTAAACCTGCACTAATTTGCATACATTTTCAGAACAAAATAGGCAGGTTCAAAATCTTGTTTCATTTTGCTGATGTGATTTCGCTTTTTATCACTTCATAAATCAAAAAATACTTCCAACAGCCAGAAAAAAAATGTTTTATGAATAATATGCTGTATAAAATCAGATTAATGATGTATGAATAAACTCCTCTGTAAAACCCTTTAGAACAAGACTAAAGATTGTTGTATGTAAAGCTGCTGAAGTGGAGATTTCTGACTAAAACTCACCGCCTTTAAAGATATGTAATGTAACTCAAATCCACAGATGCAAATAATGAAAAATGCGTCAGGTCAGAGGTCACTCTTCTGCCGCAAATCGATGTGTACGGTCGTCTGCCAGAAGCTAGTTATTTTAGTTTATAAAGTTTTAAATATGGATATTTTTCTTACAAAAACCAATCGCCTCACTTCAGAAGGCCGTATGGATTACTTTTATGATTAAAGGATGCATTTTTTTTTGGCTTCAAAATCTTGAGCCCCATTCACTCCCATTATAAAGCTTGAGCCAGGATATTTTAAATATATCTCAGATTGTGTTCGTCTGAAAGAAGAAAGTCATATACACCTAGGATGGCTTGAGGGTGAGTAAATCATGGGATAATTTTTATTTTTGGGTGAACTATACCTTTAGGATGTAAATAATTTTTTTTTTTTTTTTTATTATTATTTACTCAATTTCTTATTTTACACTACAACAGTTACAATGTTACTATATATTTCTTATTTTGTTCAATATATTATTTAAAAAATAATCACAAGAATAATCAAAATTATTATTTTATACTGAATTGGTCAAAAACTGTGAGAATGTGTTTTATACGGAGCCCCGGACATGACATGCAGAAAAAAAATAGTAGGATAAATCGTGCGCACGATTGTGCATGTGCATGATTTATAAATCGAGGGAACGAAATATAAATCATGGGAATGAAATAGTAAATCGTACGCACATTTTAGTAAATCGAGGGAATGAAATAGTAAATCGTGCGCACGATTTAATTTTTTTTCTTGCATGTCATGTGTGGGGCTCCTTAGTTTTATGCAAATCCAAGTGGATATATATATATATATATATTAAATTCCTCACTTTATGGTTACTGAAAAAGAGGATTATAGTTCTTGTAGAGAGTAAACCCAAGTGTGAACACCCAAATTTCAGAAAAAATAAAGAATAATAAATAAATAGAATAATAAATAAATAAATAAAAACGTTAAAATCGCCCAAGTTGTTCAACCCTAAAAGGATGGTTTGGTTTGCACTAAGGAAAAATAAATAAATAAATAAATAAATAAATAAATAAAATATAATAAATAAATAAAATTATTCAGGAATAAAAAAATATTTTCCTTCTTTTTCAATTGATTTTATTTTGCAATCCCCAACAAAATCACCCCACTCATTTCACAATAATTATTTTTTTTCCAAATATAGCTATTCAAGTCATCTGGTTGACCTTCCTTTATTTCTTCATATTGCGATATACACTGGCGGTCCTCTTTCAGCATATAAGAATGATTTCTGAAGGATCATGTGACACTGAAGACTGGAGTAATGATGCTGAAAATTCAGCTTTGATCACAGGAATAAATTACATTTTACAATATATTCAGATAGAAAACAGTTATTTTAAATTGTAAAAATATATCACATTTTTTACTGTATTTTTGATCAAATTAATACAGCCTTGGTGAGCAGAAGAGACTTCTTTCAGAAGCATTAAAAAATCCTCATTATTCTAAACATTTGTGAATATTGCAGAAAAAGTCAACTCCAATATGGAGCAGCCCCAGTGTTGTGGGTGATTCAGTAGGATGCGAGTGTTGTCTGTACCTGGGCTGTTGAACTGGTTAGTGCTGTTGTTCTGCTGGTTCTGGTTAGGATACGGAGACGCTCCCGGGCCGAGCTGAGCGATCATGTCCGTCACGTTGGGCAGCACCATCTGACTGGGGCTCGTGGTTTTGAAGCGCTTGGACATCAGCCCGTCTGGATCTTCTTTTATGTGCAGCTCAGATTTGATCTGAACCGGCCTCCAGCTGCACGATGGGTCTATCGTGACCTCCTCGAACTCTGAGCTGAAAGTGGATCTGTGATCAGTCTAGTGAGACGGTCTGGTTTGCTTCAAGGCTTATAAACTTTTAAAAACCTTTTATGAGAAAATGAATGGGACAAATTGCACAAACTTACAAAACCAAAAGTGAGTGCTAACTTTTTAAGCCAAATCAAGGGCAGACTTACTTTTGGAGAGCGTTTAAGATCCCCCACATGTATTGATCCACCTCCAGACCTTCTAACAGAGCTGATTTACTGAAGAAGAGAAACAGAAGATCAGTTCTGCACAATTCAACCATCTCAGATGTGATCTCAGGACTGACTGGAGGTTCTTACTTGCAGACCGGACATCTCCATGTGCCCCGCTCACAGTTCAGCTCTAAATACGATTCCAGGTCAAAGCACTGTAAGAGAACATTAACACAATGTTAATTACATTAGATCGGGGGTTTTCAATCTTTCTGATGTCAAATATGATGATATCCAACTCCTTTCTAAAATATAAGTGCATTCTTTTGTAGTTTGATTAATATTAAAAACAGCACCAAGAATATTAGGCTGCTGTCACTTTAAGGCTAATGCACTGATCCAATATACTGATGTCTTTCTCTACTGTTTATGTTCACTTAAACCATAACTGACTATGCTTACTAGGATTTTTGCCAATATGGGCATTTTGAGATAAATTTGTGTGAATTTGTCTGCAAGGAGACATGAAAGAGAATTAATTTTATTATTTGCGCTCTGTCTGAGACACGTAGCTTTCTGTGTGCGCTTCGGATGTGTGCGCACAAAACTTCTCACACAGTGTGCGGGTTCTCTTTCGTATGGAAGCTTGTTTCCGCCACGAAATAAAAAAAAATAAAGGATAATTACAACTTTTAATCTCACAATTCTGACTTTTTTTTATCAAAATTGGAGATATAAACTCATAATTGCGAAATATAAACTCACAATTCTGAGAAAACAAGTCAGAATTGCGAATTCACAATTCTGACTATAACAAGCAATTCTGACTTTATATATCGCAATTCTGACTTCATATCAGGCAATTCTGACTTTATAACTCGCAATTCTGACTTTATATCTCGCAATTCTGACTTTATAACACAATTCTGACTTTATAACTCGCAATTCTGACTTTATATCTCGCAATTCTGACTTCATATCAGGCAATTCTGACTTTATAACTCGCAATTCTGACTTTATATCTCGCAATTCTGACTTTATAACACAATTCTGACTTTATAACTCGCAATTCTGACTTTATAACTCGCAATTCTGACTTCATATCAGGCAATTCTGACTTTATAACTCGCAATTCTGACTTTATATCTCGCAATTTTGACTTTATATCTCGCAATTCTGACTTTATAACTCGCAATTCTGACTTTATATCTCGCAGTTCTGACTTTATATCACAATTCTGACTTTATAACTCGCAATTCTGACTTTATATCTCGCAATTCTGACTTTATAACTCGCAATTCTGACTTTATATCTTGCAATTCTGAGAAAAAAGTCAGAATTGTGAGATAAAAAGTCGCAATTACCTTTTTTATTTTTTTATTCAGTAGCAGGAAACAAGCTTCCATACTTTCATATGAAAAGAAAAGAAAAGATTTTCTTCGCCCAGCCCTATCTTTTAGACTAATTTTGGATGTAGAAACCTGAAGAGAAATTATTAATATTTATAATTAATATTATTTTTGTAAAACCCCATTAGAACCCTCTTGCGGCCCGTGCATTAGACATCAAAACAGGTGTTTGAAAGACTTCCCGACCTGCACATGTTTGCAGTCATGGCCTCTCGCCGGCAGCTGAATACGCCGGAACGTGATTGGACATTTTAAAGACACTTTGATGGCCGTTTGTTCCACCCCATCGTCAGCGTTCAGTCCGGCACCGGCCACAGACACGGCTACGCTGCTGAAGTTCCTCTTCACTGAAGAGACAGAGAGAATGAAGGCACAGAAATGCAACACTGACTAACAGAAAGAGAGACAGACTGAAGCGTTACCCTTAGTGATGCAGTGTTCAGCGGTGAGGAGTCTCTTCCTCAGTAACCCCTGCAGAACCGATCGAACCGACGGCCGGTGAACCAGCTGAAGGACAAACAGGTGCGACTGCAGAGAGAACAGACCACAAATGCTCACACGACATCCACCTGATGAGCACAAGAGTGTGTGTGTGTGTGTGTGTAAACTCACACAGCAGCAGGCCGTCACTGTGATCTGGATGGTGTTCCGGCCCGGCTGACACACGTGTTTCAGGTGCAGGGCTTTGTGGGAAGTCTTGTTGTCGCCCCGTTCGATGGTGAGAGGTGTGGCGTTGACGCTGACCTGCACCGACGCCGGCCAGTTAGTGTGCATCTGTCTGTCTTCATGATGATAACACTTGAACTGAAGCTCCAGATCAGACCTGACACACACACACACACACACACACACACACAGATGTGAACTAAGAGTCTTTGTGTGGGTGTTTGAATGTTCATACATGTGTGAGCGTTTATGATAGTAGAGTGCTAATAAATTGCCATAGACCTCTCGATTTCATATTACAATACCTAGCTGCGAGATTCAATATGCATTGAAAATGATTTATTATGCATTTAGCATTTTACACATATTAACTCTTGATGTTGATTTCTGTTTAACCGCTTTAAATATTTAATTCTAAAAATAGTTATAAAAGTTGTGTAATAATAAAATAAAAATACATTTTAATAAAATATATAAACAATATAAAATATAATAAATTATTATTAATTTTAATAAAATAATAAAAATATTGATTGCTGTTTAACTGCTTTAAATATTTAATTATAAAAATAATTATAAAAGTTTTGTAATATTAAAATAAAAATATATTTTAATAAAAATATATGAATATAAAATATTATAATAAATTATTATTAATTTTAATATTATTATAAAATAAGAAAAAATATTGATTTCTGTTTAACCGCTTTAAATATTTAATTATAAAAATAATTATAAAAGTTTTGTAATAATAAAATAAAAATACATTTTAATAAAATATATAAATAATGTAAAATATTGTAATAAATTATTCTTAATTTTATTATCATAATGTAATAATACAAATAAATTATGATACATTTTAAACAGTGGTGAGCGGTATTACGGTTACTTTTCATTGTATAAATTATTTTATCATCATTTTATTATAATTAATTATTATTAATTTTAATATTATAATAAAATAATCGCTTTAAATATTTAATTATAAAAATAATTATAAAAGTTTTGTAATAATGAAATAAAAATACATTTTAATAAAATATAATGTAAAATATTATAATAAATTATTATTAATTTTATTATTATAATGAAATAATAAAAATAAATTATAAAAATTGTAAACAGTGGTGTGCGGTTTTTACGTTGCATAAAATTATTTTATCATAATTTCATTATCATTTATTGTTATTAATTTTAATATTATAATAAAATAATAAAAATATATATAATAAATTAAAACAGTGGAGTGTAGTCCAGTATTACATACTTGTTATTGTATAAATCACAGCATTTAAAAATCTAATTTTCATCATGGTAATTTTCATCTCAAGAATCACGATTTGAATCAGAACTGATTTTCCCCAAACATAATTTTGTAATTAATTTTTTGTTTATTAATTGTTATGAACTGCACAGGGATGTGAAGGCTGATGATGTGACAGCTGAAAGCAATCATTGATGAGTCCAGGCAAGGGATTATGGGGAATGTAGTTTGTGAGAGAGTGACAAAAGTCTGGGTTGGAGCGCCCCCTAGTGGCAAACGTAGCAGCATCTTCACACACTGTGTTTGTGTGGCTGCGTCTCACCTCCACATGAGCGTCTGGTGGACGGTGGGCCGCAGGTGGAAGATGTGATTACTGACGGCCAGGTTGTGTTCGAGTCTAAACGGGTCTAGAACCACACCATCCCGAACCGGGAATGTCAGTCGGAGCTCCTCGTTAAGGTTACCTGGGAAACAAGATGCGGACGACAAGCTAGTGCACATTACAGGACATATTACAAAAATTACAAGATATTTATACTGGAAAACAAGGAAGAACGTGACTTTTATACAGTGTGGTCATGGCTGGACGAGGCTCATACCTGAAGGGGGCGGCAGTGCATTTATGTTGGGTTTGATATCGGGAGGAAACTGGGGCTTTATGTCCTGGTTTGGTGACGGAAACTGTGGCATGTTACTTCCTGGCGTCACGGGGGGCGTGGGGTTTCCCGGTAACGGAGAGTGGGGGTAACTGCCCATCGACCGCGGAGGCTACAATCACATCAATAAATCACACACGCACATGAAGTCACAACAGGAAAACAGCTGAAACTGCCCCTGACTGGACACTGTACTAACATACCCCGTTCACGCTGGACTGGCTGTAATGAAAGTTCCCCGTGTTGAAGTTATTACTGGGTTCCTGTAGTGGAGACGGAGAGAAAGACGCATAGTTATGTTGCCAACATTTCATGTAACCATAATGTTACATTGTGTCATGTTTATCAAAAAAAATCATAAATAATATTATGCACTACATGAAATGTTGTTGCATCTAATCCATAACATAAACACGGACTGAAAACATGAACAAAACGTGACACACATTTATCGCATCCACCATTTCGGAAGATTTTTTCAATGAGCTTCTCAGCATTATGGGATTGGATTGTTTTTGGGAAGTATATATACACAAGACTGTCTTAGAATTTGGCTATGTAATATAAAAATATATTTTAATAAAATATTTAAAACATAAATATAATAAAAGCATATTATAATATTTATATTATAAAATCATAATATAATAAAATAAATTATCATAAACAATTCTTGATTTTATTATTTTATTAAAATGCTTTAAAAATATATAATTTGGATGAAAGAGTCTGCTAAATGCATAAATGTATAATAAATTAAAACAACGGGGTGTGGTCCACTGCTACTTTTTATTGTAGCAATTTTTTATCATGATTTTATTAGAATGTATTACTTATATTATTTATAATATAATATTATAATAAAATAATGTAATACTTTAAAACAGTGGTGTGTAGTCCAGTATTATAGTTACTTTTTATTGTATTAATAATTTTATCAGAACGTATTATTTATTAAATGTATTATTATAATAAGATAATAAATAATATAATAAATTAAAACAGTGGTGTGTAATCCAGTATTACAGTTACTTTTTATTTGATCAGAATGTATTATTTATTATTATAATAAAAAAAATTATAACAAATTAAAACAGTGGTTTGTAGTAGTCCATTATTACAGGTAAATTTTATTGGATCAATTATTTAATCATGAATTCATTAGAATCAACTACAATTAATTATTATTTAATTCATAATATATATAAAATAATTGGTTTATTTATAAAATAACTGGTTTTAATATATATATATATATATTATATAAAAATTAAAATAAATTATTTTATAAATTAAATCAATTATTTTGTCATCAATTTATTAGAATAAACTATAATAAATTATTATTAATATAATAAAATAATAAAAAATATATAATAAATTAAAACAGTTGATTTTTTTTGTCCACCGCTGATAAAATATATTTTGTAATAAAATAAATTAAAAAAAATTATTAAAATAAGGTGTCTTAGAAGGCAGCATAACATTAGTTGAGTGTTTCCTAACGGACCTTGTAGAAGTGTCCCATGCTGCCGGTCTGGTACTGTGCTGCGGTCCCGGGCTGTGCCGGCGTCCTCTGCGTGGGGTAATGGGGCGAGGAGAGGCCTCTGGTGGCGGCGGGGTTCGGGAACTGCCCTTGTTGAGAGGAAAACTGCCCATTTGGTCCGTACTGCTGCCCGTAGCTCCCCTAGAGTAAAACAAACAGTTTCATTGAAATCATACATAAATATAAGAACATTGTTAGCTAAGCTACTGACCTGCTGTATCCCCCATTAACTGTTTATTTGACACAAAGTTTCCTCACCTCTCCAGGATACGGTCTCTTCACCCCCTGCATGGGTCGTGGCCCGTAGCCCTGCTGGGGCATCCTCTGTGGGTGACCCCCATACGGCCCCATCTGTGCCATCTGCCCCCGAGGCTGGCCCATGTTCATGGTGCCAGGGTGGGCAGGGGGCCCCCGGGGGCCGGGCTGATTCACAAACTGAGTGCTGTAAGCCTGGTTTGGTCCCATTTGAAAGGAGGAACACATCTAGAAGACAAACACTTTGTTCAAACTCATCTTTTCACTTAGAAATAATTGTGTCACGATTAAAGACGCTCCCTCACCGGGCCGTATTGATTCATGTCCTTGTGTTGCGTCTCCTGTAGGGCGGCAACCGTCGCCGTGGCTGTGGCGGTCGCTGTAGCAGCAGCAGCAGCTACAGCAGCAGCGGCGGCGGCAGCAGCTGGTTGGCTGAAGTCTGAAGGGGGGCGTGTCTGTGAAGGCAGGCCCATCCCACCTGCATGGTTAGGACCTCCCCCATAACTGCAGGAGAGAGAGAAAGAGTTCAGGATCCATTTGCATAAACATAGCCATTATGTGTCTTAAGAACTAGTATGACCAACTAGCAGTTAGTTAGGGGTAATCAGGCTTACTTTTCGGTAACAAATTAGACCAATCTACGGTTTCATGTAGCTGACCTAAGCAGTGAACAGTCTTGAAGAAAAAAATGGAAGCTCAAACGTGTGTGTAACACGAGAATGAACCTCATTGGTTCTTGCTAAAGCTCAGATGTGCTGCGTAACACGAGAATGAACCTCATTGGTTCTTGAGGAAGCTCAAACGTGTGTGTAACACGAGAATGAACCTCATTGGTTCTTGCTAAAGCTCAGATGTGCTGCATAACACGAGAATGAACCTCATTGGTTCTTGCGGAAGCTCAAACGTGCTGCGTAACACAGTTTTTGGGTGAACTTCCCCTTTAAGCATTTATAATGGTTTTCTATGGGAAAACATTCAACATGAAACTTTCATCGAATCTGGGTTCATCTGCTTGCATTTGAATTTGATCTTTTAATATTTTCTAAGTACATCAGGGAGTGTTTTTCAGCATCCCATTGTTTTTACTGATTGATTTGTTCACATTTCTTTGTTGTTCCTCTTTTGAGATGTGATCTATGTATGTGTAGCTTAAAACAGATAGAAAATTGACAGACATTTTTCAAAAATTATAGGAATAATAAAAAGCAAGAGACACTGACCTTCCCCCGAACCCTCCTCCTCCTCCTCCTCCTCCAGGATAGCTGGATCTCCCGTACATCCCCTGCTGCATGTAGGCCTGGTTTGCATTAACCTTGGATGAAAACTGCTGCGGTGCAGTAAACTGTCCCGGGTTCATAGCCCCGTTACCTCCGGTCATGGGGTTCATATGGCTGTTTGGGTTTACCATGGGGTTCCCCAACACCTAAACACACACACAGAGTTACGACACAGACTGAAACAGCAGCATGTGCTCTGAACGGTGTTAAATACATTCTTACTTGACTCTGTGACGTATTGGTCACACCCCATACGGTGGTCACCACGGACACAGAACCCGGCGGTTGATTGGTGTTTTGTTGCCAGGAGACGGAGTCATATTGAAATGATGCATCACTATGGAGATTATAGAAGGTTGTAAACAGTTAATGTGTGGAACATTGTGTGAGTCAGTGTGTGTGTGTGTGTGTGTGTGTGTGTGTGTGTGTGTGGAAGAAACTGACCCGTGTGAGAGCGCTGGCTTCATGTTGTTGATGTTGGCTTGCATCGGGTTCTTGCCCACAGATGGATCGGGTTGTCTGCTTTTCTGATGACGCAGCAGCAGCAGTCGACCCAGATCCTCACACCACGAGGACAGCAATGCTACACAAACACAAACACATTAAATGGGTCATATTTAATATATAGGTCATATTATTTGATGTATTCCTTGAGGTCCTGGAGTTTTTTTTCCTCTCAAAAACACTCAAATTAAACGGTCCGGTGAGGAAGATTTGAGTCAGAAAACATCAAAAGATCAAGAGAACACTGATTCTTCATGATATTAGCCTTTAATTTAATTGCTGATGCATTTTTACCACTTTAAAAAATATTTTTAAAAATTATTTTATAAAAATGTACATTTTTAATTTATTAAAAATTACCACTTGTAGAAAATATTTTTTAAAAGACTATTATACCACATGTATTAAAAGGTTTACAGTGTTATTTTAGTATAATTGAGAAACTATTATAGGTTTTATTAATATTTTGAATTAGATTTATATTGTCCATTTTTTTTATGTTAAAGTTTTAGTCATTTTGTTGTGTTTTTGTCATTTTTATTAGTTTGTTAATATGTCTATAGATTTAATTAATTGTATTTCAGTTTTAGTTTTAGTTATTTTAGTACATCAGGCTAAATTAAATGAAAATGAGCTGAACTAGCTGAAATTAAGTTTTTTTTTTAATCATTTTATTTTATTTCAAGTAACATTTTTTATGGTTTTAGTTTAACTATAACAATCTTGCTGCAAGATTTAAAGTATTTCAGACAATTTTTTTTAAACATTAACACATCTCTTAAAGGATGAAAAAGCACTTTTGAGTGTGAAATAAAAACTGGATCTGAAGGAGTTTGTCAAGTTAGTGGAATCAAATCTTAAAACAGTTGATTAGCAGCAAGTAAACAAGATATCCACGAGCACAGCTGTATATTTCGCTCTGTTTTCAGCATTATATTCGCTTTGCCAGAAGATTAATTCAAGGTGAAGTGTGCGATTTCTCTGATCGGAACTACAAAAAAATCCTGTTTTCAAACAAGTTCCAAATATTTCATTTTATCTGCCATTGGTCGGCCAAACGGGTAGCCCCGCCCCCAATTAAAGCCATTGGTTGAGCCAATGTTGTTAAATGCAATTCCAGATTTATCTGCTCCTAAACATGCACATAAAACTGATTAGTCAGTTGCTGACTGACTGCTATAATACCATCAGAAAATAAAAGCAATAATACAGTCAGACTACTTTACTCTTTACTCTGTACTAAGAGCTCTGAAGTAGAAACTCGGTGACGTGTGTATGTGTGATCTATCGGAGCTGAAACAGATATGAGAAGACAAGGACAGAGCTACAGTCTGATGAATCCCACACACACATGCACACACACGCACTAGAGGGCTGCTGTCAGCTTCACTCAGATGTCTGTGTCATTTTCTATTTAGGAAAAGCCACAGTTTAACTATCAGTTTCTACCCTGAGAGACACCCGTACAAAATTACAGACTGTGAAATCTCTATGTGTGTGTGCGAGAGAGATAATTAAGAGTTTATTTGTATACACAATTCAGTGAATCCATTCAAAACTCTCGTTCAGTAATTTGTTTGCAAAAAATATTCACAAAAGTTTCCAGGTGGCATTTGTCATGCATTTAAATGTTTGGTTTTGTATGTAAATGCTGATGTTAAACTTTCCCTTTAAACCATCTCCGAGCATCCAAAACAACTTACACTGCATTCAAGGTGCACGTGCATTTTATATCGCTTCATATTTGCAATGCATTTTGTTAAATGCAATACAAAAGCTAAATCTTGTAGGACGAGGATTCCCAAACGTTTCTGAAACTTTAAGTTAATATTTAAATAATTTAACATCGCATTTGCATGTTCGCAGTTCTCTGATGTCGGTTAATGGTCACATGACATGCAGATGAACAAATAAAATACTCCATCTTATTTCAGTAAGTGTTCTATTTTGAAGTGTTTTTATTTTAAAATGATTTACTCCTTTTTATAAGTTTGGAAAATCCTGCATTCGGAAACACTGACACGTATGTGCAAAAATCTCAGCGTTTCAGCTTCAAACGGATACAAGGTTACATTTTTGACATCTTCTGTGAAAACAGAGACAGCTCTCTCTCTCTCTCTGTCTGTATCAGGATGATTCTCTGAGTTACAATAAGAAACATAAGCCCTTAAGTGTGGCATCTCCTCCTCTAGACAAGCATTTTAAATGCTCTATTGACTCTCTAAATGCTTCCACTTAGTGCAGAAAACAGCGCAAGTGTGTTTTACATTCCATTAAACGAGTGGTTCATGCTTGAACTAGTTAAACCATCAGGAGTCTGAGCAAAGGCCTTTCATCTGATCTCTCATATACCCTGAACCACCATAATGCTGCAAACACACACACATTCACAAGATAATGAAAACACTCAAGTCTGGAGATGTTGTGTCATATTTTAGCAGTTTTTAAGTTGCAGTAAATGAAGGGTTAATGTCGAGCGTCTTCTTCTGCAAGAGCAGCTGTGGAATTCTTGCCGTCTACTGAAGCGAAAGCAATTAGGAGCGATTGATCCACAGGGAAAACCACCAGTGAGATACAGATGCTGCCACTTTATCAAAGACATAACGAAGGTTCTTTAAATTAAAACACCTTTAAACAGTTAAATAAAATTATTTATATATATATATATATATATATATATATATATAGCTTTTATCCAAAGCAACTTACATTGCATTCAAGGTACACATACAATTTTTATTGAATATTTTCTTATTACTTTATGCATTCAAACTCATGATATTTGGATTGCGTTTTGTTAAATGCATGCAAATACTTAATCCTGTAGGACAAGGATTTCCAAACTTTTCTGACCTAAAATATTTTTTGAACTCTCTGAAACCTCAATAACATTCATAATGTTCATATATATAGTGCTGTCAAATCGATTAATTGCGATTAATTGCATACATAAACATATACATAAACAACATAAAAGTTTGTTTATATAATATATGTGTATATACCCTGATGTGTATATATATATATATATATATATGAATAAATGAATAAATATGGACATGAACACTGATTTGAGTTTATTTTTTATTGTGGGAAGACATAAATTAGCATGGCTGTTAAATATTTCATTTGACCACAGAATGCAGAGAGTCGTGTAATACATGATCTTAAAGTGTACCGTAATCTCCTGCGTGCTCACGCTGGTCCCTTCTCTCATATTAAAAACCACTCATTAAACGATCTTCAAACAGGACATGTCAATGTCCTACTCTAGGATTACACAGACTGAGTCCCTTGCTGTCAGACTTTCTCCCCAGCATTCATTCAGTAGCGAACTTAAGAAGTGCATGAAAACCCCACACACACCCAGTCTAGACCGACATCAGACAGCTATAAACGTGTTTGTTTCTGGTATTGCTGATTCCTCTGATGGCAGAATCATTCTCAGACAGTAGAAAAAAATCATCTCAGAGTGATTTCAGTCAAGCTAACACCAGACAGGAATCACTCTGACATCAGAAAAACCATCTCTCATGAAACTGTTAGATAACACTAACAAAGTATCACCAAATACAAACTAGACGCTCTAGTGTTGTCAAAAGTACCAACTTCGGTACCTAGTCGGTACTGAAATTTAAAAATGCGACGCTTTGAGTGCTGTTGAGCGGATTCGTAAACACCTCTGATTGGTCATTGTGTTCACGCGCTCATCAGATATGTCTGTGATTGGCTACAATGATCAATGCTTCAAAAACATGTTGTAAATAGACATCAATGATGCTCTTCACCGAGCGCTTATACAGATACAAACGGAAGCATTTGAAAGCAGGCGTCTATCAGTGTATGGAAGGCCAAAAGGTTCAAAAATGTGAATTTTAACACGTTAACATCATGTAAAATACACATATTTCACGTGTATTTAATGCATATTTCATGCGTTAAATGCGTGTTTGCATGTGAAAAATCAGCACGTTAACATGTAAACAACACGTATTTAATGCATGAAATACGCATATTTTACGCGTTGTTAACGTGTTAAAATTCACGTTTTTGAACCTTTTGGCCTTCCATATCAGCATACTGGTCTAGTTTTCATGTTAATTTTAGTTTAATTTTTAGTGATTTAGTTATATACATTTGCAATTTTTTTTAATTATTTTTATTAATTTAAAATACTGATATTTAGATGTAGTTTTTATTTATTTTCAGGTAATAATTTTAGCGCTCGAACCTCAACTTATTTCAGTTTATTTCCAAGGTTACGTTTTTCAACAAATATTTATATTTTATTTCAGCTTTATTTCAACTGACAGGAATTTTATTAATAGTTTTAGTTTTAGTTAACAATAATAACCCTCACTTAAGCAAGTTTTCAGATTTTATATATATGAATTAATTACACCAAATTTGTATTCATTATATATTAAGTGTTACATGGTCTGAAATTACTTTGGAAGTTAAAATATCTTCTCAAAACTAGGTATAAGACTCGAAACAAGTTCTTTTTTTTGGGAAGGTGATGTAGTAAACTAGTTAGTTAGGTCATCATTGTGCTGAACATCAGGTCACAAAAAAAGTGAAAAAGCATATAATTCATATGCTCATATGGGCTCTGACGTCACACTCCGTGATTAAAGAAGCCTCAAAAATGGGTGTCGAGACAATCGTAGAGGATCCTGGAGTCTCACCTGCTGATTTTGGGGTGAATTTGTCCCTGTTTGCTGCACAAACGGCTAGCAGCCGATACCCCAGATCCATGTCGAAGCCCTGCTGACCTGCTACACGACTCACCACCTGACAGAGAGACCGACAAACAATATTCAAACATCACTGAAATATCAGCATTCAGGCATGCATGATTTGTCATAGTAAAATTGCACAGGGTGGTTGTGGTTTTTGGGGTTTCTGAGAATGAAATCTCTCTCCTGATTTGCAAACCCTCATCAGGTTGGCCCATACGCTCAACACCACCACACCCCGAGGCCTGTTTCCCTCTGAAACACAGACGTTCAGGAAGAAATCTCTCATATCTGCGTCTTAATTACAGTTAAACACATCAGGCAGAGTCTAAAGCACTAAAATAAACATCTGAGGGAGGTTTGGTTTAGCCGTCGTTCCACATTCTCCTTAAATGCAGCTTAGATCTGCTCTTTCTCTGCTGTGGAAACATGTCAGAGTTCACATCAGCACAATTAGACGTTACTGCAGAAAGAGAATAAAAGTGTCTGAGGCACAGATCTAACAGCAGTACTGAGATAAGTAATAGCCAACAACAAAAAAATTGCATAATCAAATGTAAAATAACACTATGTAGTCTTACTGTACACATTAAATATAGATTAATCCTCATTAAAGCTACTTACGTTATTCAATCAAGATCTGTGAGTGATTTTCCTTTGTCATTTGTTGTTTGATTATCATTGATGACAGACAGCAGCAGGTTTATTAGGCTGCTGTCACTTTAAGAGCGAATGCATGGATCCAATATACTGTTACACGTATGTTTTCTTTCTCAACTGTGTACGTTTACTTAAGACATAACCAAATGTGTTTACATGAATACTCTCCAAAAAGGCTTTTTTTGTGGCTTTTTTAATACCAAACACGTCCCGCAGTTTAGCAATAGTAGACTTCATTTTATAACACTCAGTTATTTGGCTAATTTTACCTCAATTATCTTGTTTTCATAATCTTTGGAAGCATGGAAAATAAATTAAGATTAATCGAACAGCCCTAAAAAAATGTAATATAATATAATATAATATAATATAGAATATTTAATGTGACGTGAGTGGGGCCAGATGAAAATTTTCATACAAGGTAATTGTCAGAGCCGATTTGCTTTTATTACTAACTAGCAGATGAATGCAGATTGATTCATTGACTGGAACTGAATTTTGATTGCTTTGATCTCACCGTTAGGCATCCCATCAGGCTTTGCTCAAAGGGCCGCTGAAACGCTCGTGGATCTCCGCACCAGTCCAACAGCTCCGTTGCTGCCGTTTGGAAGTTTGCTGGATTTTGCAGGTGCTGATAAAAGAAAAATCACATGACAAACCACTTCATTTATCCTTTCATATGTATGATTCAGACATATAAGAATGTATTTAGTTATTACGTTTATGTAAGTTGAAATGTTAATGTGTTATATATTCACACATTTTATTAAAAATATATTACTAATCTACAGAAAATTCTGTAGATTGTTTCTGAGAGTATAAACCCCTAATGAAGTCTAATAATTGCGTGTGCTCTCCAGGTGTCCTGTAGGGGGCATCACAGTGTCGAGTATGACTTAGAAACCTATTAAAACACTCTCACACACTGTAAATGCAGAAGCATTGATTCCTGAATGATTGACATGATCTCAATAATGACATTTTGACGTCTCACAGCTGTGATGAAGAAACACTGACATAAGATGAGATGAGATGAGATCCTTAAAGTGTTTTTAAAGAGGACCCATTCTGCTTTTTTCCATGTTCAGCTTTATGTGTAATGTTGCTGTTTGAGTATGAAAAAGGTCTACAAAGTCCGTCCAGCAGGAGTTATTCTGTTTCTGAACTCCCTGAAACGCCTCCATTGTAGTCTTGAGTTTTCTTCCGGGAACGAACACATCACAATATTTCTCATTTAAATAATTCATGCGCAGAAGAAAGGGGCGGGGGCTGGTTTAGTTCGGTTATGGTAAGGGGCGGGACATTTCCCAAACAGGCTTGAAGCGCTTGACCAATCACAACACACTGCTCTAGCTGACCAATCAGAGCACATTGTGCTTTTCAGAAGGAGGGGCTTCATAGAGACAGGAACTAAACAGAGCGTTACTGACAGACTGGGAAGAAAGGAGCTGCAACAATAGCATGGAAAACATGAAAACCTGTTCTAGTAGAGCCCAAAAACTA
The DNA here is from genome assembly GCF_019924925.1 of Ctenopharyngodon idella. Lineage (NCBI taxonomy): Eukaryota > Metazoa > Chordata > Actinopteri > Cypriniformes > Xenocyprididae > Ctenopharyngodon > Ctenopharyngodon idella. The sequence continues at coordinate 29,113,971 of NC_067231.1, forward strand.
AATTAAGACTCATGTCTGTTTTCTCTCACCTGTTTGATGCAGTGGAGCCGGTCGTTGGTTTGCTGGATGTGTCTGTCCATGGACGGGAAAGAATTCATCCTGCAGGACCCTCTCTATCCCTACCGCACGGCCATCAACACTCAGTCCCTGTAAAACACACACTATTTAGACACAGTGCCAGATGAAGTGATCAGATGTACCATTTTCTCCTCCTGGACCATAAAACAGGTGAGAAATTCCACACCAGACAGGAACAAAACCACCAGAACACCCTAGTAACCATCTTACAACCACAATTTCTTGGAAACACTGCAAGTAGCAGTGATGCAAAATGAATTTTTTACAGAAACCGAAATTCAAGTTCTCATTTATCGTTTACCTGTTGCAGTTTATCCAGGTTGAGTGCATAAAATGCCATCGGAGAAGCAATAATTAAACTTAACCGTCGCAAAGTTGCTGGATTTGGCGTGTGCCGATAACAGAAAAGCATGCTTTACATAACTTTATCCTTTTTATATGCATTGTCATGATGTATTTATTACTCTGTTTATGTGAGTTTATGGATTAGAGATGTGGGAGTGTGCAAAGCCCTCAAAATACAATATTCATCACTACTCTGCAGAAAATTAAACATCACCATATCAGTAAATGATTTTGGCCCTCAAAAACCGTTGCAGCCAAAACAGCAATATTTAGTGGTGCATCACTAGTAAATATCCAGTTCTATATTGCTGATATTTCTCTTCTGTCATACTTTAGTTTGCATCTTTTCTTAATTATTTACAGCATGAAGAAGTACATAAACTCATGGCTATTTTTTCAGCATTAAGATACACGTGTTTGTGTGCGTGTTTGAGCAGGAAACATTTCTGTGTCTGCTGTAAAATAATGAAATCAGGACAGAATACGAGAGCCGATTCCATAATCCCATGATATCCCGTTTACATCATCCGTCTCAGATGGTGATTTATAGTGTAAATGTATATGCAGTATATGCAGACAGTCTGGCAAAGACGCACCATCTCTCATGTACTCGCAGCTATCAGCTGTGTCAGACTGTGGGCTGTAGTGGCTGGAACACTTGCGTAACTAGCAGATGATGTGCTGAGACAGGCCACACCACACACACACACACACACACAAGCACACGTGTAAACATCCCTGGCAGAACTGAAGGACGATGGGAAACATGTAGAGAAGCAGAGGGAGCGTTTCCTGTTGTTTAGTGTGAACGTCAATCAAGCGAGTCTAATCACACGAGTCTCGTTTGTGTTGCATCATTGAGTATAAGACGACATGTCAGACACGAGACGCGTGCTAAAGCTTCAGACGTCTCTGATGCTCTTGAATGACACGCACATGCTGGATTAAGAGGATTACAATCATCACGTTAATACAGACGTCAAGAATGAGGAAGAGAATAATCACTGAGTGTAATAAGACAGAAAGTATAAAGACAACAAATGGAGTAAAAATGGGGAAAAAATAAACCTGTGTAGATGCATTTCTGCAGAACTTAATAAAATCAGAACTTAGATAAATCAGCATGAAAGGAATACAAAACAATTATTCATATTCATACACCATCATACTGAACGATTACCATATTCATACACCGTCATACTGAGTGATTAGCATATTCATACACCATCATACTGAACGATTACCATATTCACTGAACGATTACCATATTCATACACCATCATACTAAACGATTACCATATTCATACACCATCATACTGAATGATTACCATATTCATACACCATCATACTGAACGATTACCATATTCATACACCATCATACTGAATGACTACCATATTCACTGAATGATTACCATATTCACACACCATCATACTGAACGATTACCATATTCACTGAACGATTACCATATTCATACACCATCATACTGAATGATTACCATATTCATACACCATCATACTGAATGATTACCATATTCATACACCATCATACTGAACGATTACCATATTCATACACCATCATACTGAACGATTACCATATTCATACGGCATCATACTAAACGATTACCATATTCATACACCGTCATACTGAACGATTACCATATTTATACACCATCATACTGAACGATTACCATATTTATACACCATCATACTAAACGATTACCATAGTCACTGAACGATTACCATATTTATACACCATCATACTGAACGATTACCATATTCATACACCATCATACTGAACGATTACCATATTCATACACCATCATACTGAACGATTACCATATTCATACACCGTCATACTGAACGATTACCATATTCATACACCATCATACTAAACGATTAACATAGTCACTGAACGATTACCATATTTATACACCATCATACTAAACGATTACCATAGTCACTGAACGATTACCATATTTATACACCATCATACTGAACGATTACCATATTTATACACCATCATACTAAACGATTACCATAGTCACTGAACGATTACCATATTTATACACCATCATACTGAACAATTACCATATTTATACACCATCATACTGAACGATTACCATATTCACTGAACGATTACCATATTCATACTCCATCATACAGAATAATTACCATATTCATACACCGTCATACAGAACAATTACCATATTCATATACCATCATACTGAACGATTACATATTCATACACCATCATACCGAACAATTACCATATTCATATACCATCATACGGATTGATTCTCAATTATCAGACCGTTTGAGCATCAGTTACCACCAATAAACAAACAGGCTACTGTTTTTCATTACAAAAAGCCACAGAAACCATATAGTTACTTTTTTTTTTTACAATGGTAATGAGGTGCCATCCGTGGTTTACCTTATGGTTAATTTTAATAAAAGTAGATTCCTAACTCAAACAGTCAGAATATTTAATATTTACCCTATAAAATGAGGTTGTTACAATTTTTTACAGATGTTAAGTTAATGAAATTACATTTACATTCGCATCTCAACTCGAGCACAAGCTAGTAAGCTACTATCAAATGTGCATTTCTATGAGATAAAACATGTAATATTATTAATATTACATGTGCGATGCTGCCAAATCAGGAGCTGTAGAACTTGCTCTTAAATGTTAGTCTGGAGCCCTGAGTGCGGTCTGAAATATTCATTCACAAGTGCGTTTGAAAGCTGAGTCGTCAGAGCGCTCATAACAGAATGTTTCCCTCTGTGACTCTGATTCACATCAGCCTCAGGAAATGAGGCCTTTCCTGTCAGAGGAAGAGAGAGAGTTTTACAGGCTCAGACAGGAACTGGTGTAGGGAGGAACACTGCCATCTGAACTGTGAACCGCTATGGTTCTGCTACTGGACGCACAGGAAGCACATCACGTTCCTGCCGTGCAGCGCCGCCCGGCTCATCTTCACGTCTACTAATGTTTTTGTGCTTAAGTTTTGTTGAAAATTCTGTAATTTTTGTGGAAAAGCATATTTGAGATCACAATACATTCACTCTGTGTGCATGTTTTTTTATTCTCTGCCTCTCCTGAGGTTGGTCGTGATGTCATCATGATGATGTCATCACTCATGGTTTCAAATGCAAATGACGCCATGCACGGATACAGAACAGATCTGCGTCGGGATAAAAACACGGCACTGCTTTTTTAGCATTACACAAGTGTTTTACGTCTATAATCTGACATATTTTTAGAGTGAAACTGGATATTCAAAAAATGTAGGTCAGGAATTTATTTTCTCAATGGAAAGTGTCTTTATATGTCAGGTGGTTCAACATGAGAGATTAACGATGCCAACTGAAAAAGTAAAGTTTGCAATTTTTATAGTAGATTTTTTTTTAACATGCATAATAATACCACATGAATGTGTATTAAGAAAGTAAGTAGTCCATTTTATTTCATGTTGACGTTAATATAAACAACTTCATATCAAGACAGGGACAGAGGCGGTTGTCACTGCTGCTCACAATAGGCACTGTTCACACGCTCAACAATAACACGTTGTTCTGACTGCGTAGTTTACACACACAGTCTATTATACGACCTAATATACATCACCAGCTGCAGACACACACACGTTCATGAGTCATGTGTCAACATATGCAAACAAACGCACAGTCATCCGTTGCAATATGCACACATCCCAGTTTCATTTGATGTTTATACATTCTCTATCATAATAGAAGATTTTTACATTATGGTTAATATTTTAACATTTTCTGAAGAAAATGTGGTAACACTTTATTTAAATCCTTTATATAATGCATTCTAAAAGTATTTAGTAATTATGCATTGTAATGCACATTCCCTTTCTGTCAGTCACATTCAACGTTAAAATTATAATTGCCAATGAAAAGATATAATGCATTATAACATACATTTCGAATACCTTTATAATGCATTATATATGAAGGTGTTGCCGAAAATGTTAGTGAGCTCAAAACTCAAATCAAAAGAGTTTACATCATTTTCTGGCTCTGGTAAACAACCAGACTTTTCTAACAAATTAGTCAGTTTATGCAGCAACACGTATTACGCAGCACTCCACGATCTCACCTTCATGAAATATTTGGAACGAACATGTTCTGACTTCTACTCAGCTAAAACAAAGGTGTGTTTATACCCACAACCCTCCTCTGACGAGTGTTTTCTCATCCAGACTTTGAGGAGTAAAAGCCTTCTCAGACGAAACATCCCACACACACATTTTGCATCATTTTTGACCCAAGATGGCTGAATTCTTACCTGCGTATGTTCTGCGTCCACAGGACTGAACAGGAATATGCTACGAATCCATCAGTTTCTCATCTGACCTGAAAGAAAAAACACCAAGCAGTAATTAGCTACAGCCACAATGCAACAAAATTACATTTTCAAAATATCACTTAAAGAAATACTGTTTCAGAGTACTAAAGAATGAACAAGATCATAATGAACATTTACCATATTCATACACCATCATACTGAACGATTACCATATTCATACACCATCATACTGAACGATTACAATATTCATTTACCATAATACTGAACGATTACCATATTCATACACCATCATACTGAACGAATACCATATTCATACACCATCATACTGAACGATTACCATATTCATACACCATCATACTGAACGATTACAATATTCATTTACCATCATACTGAACGATTAACATATTCATATACCATAATACTGAACGATTACCATATTCATACACCATCATACTGAACGATTACCATATTCATACACCATCATACTGAACGATTACCATATTCATATACCATCATACTGAACGATTACCATATTCATATACCATCATACTGAACGATTACCATATTCATATACCATAATACTGAACGATTACAATATTCATATTCCATCACATAGAACTATTACCATATTCATACACCATCATACAGAACATATTCTTCAGTATGTATAATATTTTGGTATTGAATGAATTAATAAAGAATCATTGTTTATCTCACTTCCACGATCTTGGATGGACTTTTTTGCAATGCATTATCGGGTTGAGTCGAGAGAACCTTTGTTTGCACTTTATTTTAAAGTGTCTTTGTTATAGTGTAATTATACATTTAAGTACTGAGTAATATTAAGTAACTACATGTACTTACTATAGGGTTAGGATTAGGGTTTGGTTTGGTTTAGTTGCATGTAATTATGTATAATTTATAGCTAATACTATAGTAACTACATGTAACATGTAACAATGACACTAAAATAAAGTGTTAACGAACCTTTAAATGTTGCGTAAGTCGAAAGCAGGTCAAAATCATCATTATGAAGCATTACAGTGGGTGATTTATTAATCTAATGAACAATGAGCCAGTAGCCATAAACGGACAGATGAAAGAAGCCGGCACTCCAAACAGACTGAGCGGATCAGTTCCTACACATCCAAACAAACACTCCCATCCATCAGACAAAAATCGCAGCTAAATTCATCTCAGCGAGAGTGATTTTCCAGCAGGAGTACAAAAAGGAGAACACGCTGGATGAGAGACGCTGTCTGTCTCTCTCTCTGGAGGTTGTTATTTTTAGAGTTTCTTGGAGACGAGTGTTCGTCGGCGTTTAAGGACAGCCGTTCACTGCAGTCTGACCCCCTGCTCACCCTCACAGATCACTGCTGATTTATTTAGATCTCTTTCTCTCTCTGTTTCTCTGACTAATGCTCTAATCATATGTGCCACATCTCAGACTGCTGCAACCAGAATGCCCATTTAGTTAGTTATTTGACAAGAAGTCATGAAGTAAAGCAGATAATGTACAGTCATTATTATCATCACAAAATATACTCTGATACAAGCACATAATTCCATAAATTAATAAATAATATTATATTATATCAAAATCCATGTCAATGTTTATGTGCCTACATACACAATGTGTCATGTGATGGCTGGTTAGCAGCCCACAGTGTAACCGTAACGGCATCACTTCTGAAACAGCTGCTGAAGCATTTTCCAAATGGAAGAGAGTTTTGTATCTGGGAATGCCACAGCTTACAATGACGCCTGCTCTTCCAATCATTCCTGCATCTATCCCTACATACTGGCCTAAAGAGAGCAGCGTGTGTGTGTGTGTGTGTGTGTGGAGATGATGCATTGAAGCATAATAGGAAGGAAAAGTCTCTTTCTCTCTCTCTAATTCCAGATCTTTCCGACACCTCCAGCCATTCATCACATGCTCCTCTGAGCCTGAAGCAAGAAAGACAGAGGGAAAAAAAAAATCAATGGAGTCAGAACTGCAAACAGGCCATAAAGACACTAGGAGGAAGGTACCAGCTGCAGTGGAATTGATTTCTTCAAGTAGAATAACACCTCACACACACACCGCCATTCATACACCACTGCTAAAACACTTATGAAAAGATCTCAGACTCCCAGTTCACAGAAATCAACAGAGAATGAGTTATTAATGAAATCATCTGCTGCTGACAGACTTACATTAAGCTCAATCTGTTTATATACTGAAAGGTCCTATAATACATAACACCAGTTTTTGTGTGCTGGTCTCATTTGGATTTTAGGACTTTGGGGTGTTTAATTGAATGTTAATGAATCAAAATATTTTGCTGACATTGCATTATATAGGCTAAATGGATCATTTGATGATGCTGATTGGATGAGTCACATTGGAAGCCAATTCAATACAACAGGCAATACACACACACACACACACATCAATGATCAAGTATAACAATGCTCCAAATCTACAATATTTCCTACATTTAGGTGCATCACTGTTGATTAACATCACTAGTACAGTGGTGGATCAACTTTTGCATGGGCAAACACTCACATTTTCTGTGAAAACCTAAAATGGTATACATGAAATACAGACAAAAGCAGAGTTTTACAACATCTGGCAGCAGTAACTTCACCTACACCAGCAGACACGCATAAACACAGCACCCACACGCCTCTTATCTCCCAGAAGATCTCAGCGGCCCACAGCAGGGAAAATGCTTGCATTTTTTTGGCAGGAGCATCTGTTCCACGAGCGGATCATACCCTTGGAGCCAATCGATCAGCGGATTCATCCGACAAGGGAAACGCTTTTAAAGGGGTCACAACATACAGTTTCCCCCGAGGGACACTTAGGATGTAAAGACGGTCATGTTCTTGACCATCTTTCACTCTACCAATCAGACATGCCATGTTTAAATTAAGTACTTTAGAATATTTTATTTATATTTTCCTGTTTATCCATGTGAAAAAAAAAAAGAAAGTCATTTTTTGCAGCTTAGTTTCAATAAATGACAGCCTGATATCTTCTAGCTATAGCATCATTAAAGAGTCCTTGATTATGATTTCACTTTTTTAACTTTAGTTAGTGTGTAATGTTGCTGTTTGAGCTGGTAGGTACTACAACGAGCTTCTTCCTGGGTTGTGACATCACAAACCCTATTTACATAAACCCCGCCCCTGAGACACAACAAAGGGGGTGAGGCCATGTTGGGCTGCTTTAGAGAAGAGGAAGAGTTGTTGTAGTAGAGTGTTGTTGACATGCCGTCATTTTACGCCGGACTGCTTCACAAACGAGGGTCAATTCAACACTGGATTTGCACAGAAGATTAACATGACGACACATGCTAGTGGATGAGTTGAATCAACTCCACAGCAACTACATAAATTTATCCACTAACCATTCAGAAACGTCTAAAAGTTGTAACTTCTTCCTGAGTCTCTCCATCAGTGTCGACTCCGGTTTGAACAATGTAAGGCTGAACAAAATCACCATTTTGGCTGCGTGAGATTCTCCGGCTTTGTTGTTGTTGAGCAACCAAAGCACGAGCTGTTAAAGCTCCGCCCTCTTCTGGAAAGGGGGCCGGGAGCAGCAGCTCATTTGCATTTAAAGGGACACACACAAAAACGGCGTGTTTTTGCTCACACCAAAATAGGGGCAAATTTGACAAGCTATAATAAATGATCTGTGGGGGATTTTGAGCTGAAACTTCACAGACACATTCTGGAGACACCAGAGACTTATATTACATCTTGTGAAAGGGGCATTATAGGTCCTCTTTAAACACACACACACACAAACACACACACACACACACACCTCACCAGTGTAACGTCTACAATCAGATCCCATTACAATGAGTCTATCCACCCGGTGTGTGTGTGTGTGTGTGCGTTTGTGCAGTGTAAACACACAGACTTTGAGAGCTACACTAAGCTACATGCTTAGAAAAGGGCATTAACAGAAGCTAGTGAATGATTGTAGGGTATTATTATTGAGCGCAGCGTGCAGACAATGTTAACGGATAACCGTTTAACCGTGAAAGCCCAGAAGAGCCTCTGCGTGACGTCTCAGAGCCTGTTAACGTGTCACATTGTTTGTGCACCTTCATCTGCCTGCGTTCAATATGCAAATCCACGCTGTGCATGCGTTCAAACTGGCCGTACTGGTCTTTTGTTGCTCACATACACACTGTTTACTCATTGCTTGTCTTAAACCTGCATGCTGATTTTTTTAAAATGGAACACAAACATTTTTTTTGCATTTAAATTTTATTTTCATGCATTTGGCAGACACCTTTATCCAAAGCAACTTACAACCAAATTTTATATCATATGACTTCAGAAGACATAGTGCACAAGTCGTATGGATGTCTTTTACAATGTTTTTTTTTTTTCATAGCTTGACATTATGAACTTTTGTATGGAAAAGAGCAACGTGAAGACTCCACACACACACACACACACACAAAAAAAAAACGAAAGTTTAGATCAACATGAGGACGAGTAAATGATGACAGAAGTTAAATTTTTTGTCTGAACTACTCATAATTCAGTCTGTTGTGTGTGATTGTTTAGTAAAGGAAATGGCCGTCAGTGAATTTCCTGAGATACTGTAAAATCCTTGGTTACATTAAGGCTTCTGGGAGCTCCAGGGATTTCCTACATCAGACACTCATTATCAGATCATCCTGTTAAAGTCACACACACACACACACACACACACTGGAAGATGGTACACGCTCAAACGCCTATTAAAAACAAAGGGAAATCAAAACTGACTATTTATTCTCTTAATTCATGATTCTGGTCTTACTGTGAATGATTCAACAGTGACTGTTTTATAGAAATAAATGTTTGTCTTCATAATCTTTCATCAAAATACGCTATTAGGTTAGCAGAACTCAAAAATTTGAGGTAAATACTTAAATAAAATATTTTAAGTTGTTAAACTGTTAGAACTTTAGATTTTGATTTTCTTCCACACAAGCATGTTAACTGAACTTAAATACTGAGTAAGCCAACTCATATAATTTAATTAACTTTCTCCATCTCTGAAACAACTTTCCCTTTCAGCCTCTTGTTTTTTAACCACCTTCATATAAAGACACTTTCCACCATTTAATCAATTCCTGATGGATATAATCAAGTCCCAATCTACATTTTTCTTCCTTCAAAATCAAACCGTGATCTAACAGCAGTGTTATTTTTGTACCATTTTAGCTTTTGTTAATATTTTTAAGCAGATTCTATTTATTTCCTTATTTCATTTTAATTTTAGTTAAAGTTTTAGTAAATCTGTTGTGCATTTTTGTCATTTTTATTAGTTTTGTCATTTTTACTGTTATTACGTTTTAAACTAAACGAAAATGATAATGAATATTATAGCTGAAATAAAAAAAGTTTTATATACATTTTTTATTTCAGTTAATGTTTATTTTATTTCAAGTAGTGCTGTCAAAATTAGTGCGGTAATGCATGTGATTCATTTTTCAGTTTAATCGCGTAAAAATGTATGCCATTAATATTTTTTAATGTTAATTGCATTAAAAAATATTTAACGCAATTTTCCGTCATAGTTAAACTGTAATGTTGAATGTCTATAATTAATGTTTAAAGTTGTCTTTAAGTTGTTTCTACTTTAATTTGGAGATTAACTGAGAAATTATTACAATATAAAAATATTAAAAACTCCAATGTTTTTAATTGCAATTAATTAGAGAAAAAATGTGCGATTTAATTAGTTAATTTTTTTAGTTTAATTTTTTTTTTTTTCCTTTTTAAAATATGTCTATACAGTTTTTAAGTTTTAAAACTAAACATATTACAAATGTTGCCTTGGCAACTAGATAAAATAAAAACAATGATATACATTTTTTATTTCAGTTAATGTTTATTTTGTTTCAAGTAATAAAAATGGATTTAGTTTTAGTTAATGATAATAACCCTGTCTAAATCCTCAAATAACCTCAGAACAGCAGAGCAAAATCGCTCATGTTTGACTTCATTTGGCTATATTCATATTTGACCAGATGTTTCTCTATGTAAGCGCCTGATTTCTTCATACTGATAAACTGTTAAACTTATAGTTTAAGACGGCAGTGAAGTACGGCAGACTCACCCTGATCCAGATCCAGACTGATTCCTGCTCCAATAGAGAGAGAACTTCTTTTTGTCTGACCAAAGTGCTAAACGCATGTAAAGATTGTGTAGTTTAACCTTAGGCTATTTTCATTTGTTGTATGAACATATAACCGAATGCGATAACCAGCTATTATACTACAGCTTCAAACGCAGCTCATCCAATCAGACTTCAGAGTCAGATCTATCTGCATTATAAATCAGTATCACAACACTGCTTTGGCTACGTAAATGATTTTAATCACAAGCGTCTTGAATCATGAGAAAGAGATGAGTGTGAACAATCACAGGATGCCTTTGTGGTCCTGATCTCATAAGCGACTAACTTTCATCCTCCTCCTGTTTCCTTCTCCTCCCATTGCTTCATTCCCTCATTTTATGAGCTTTGGCACCTCAATCATTGATCATTGAGGAGAGATGAAAACAGCTCCACCCTTGCTGAGAAAACGATCTCTGGCTGTTTATTCTGCTTTTTGTCAACACACACACACACACACACACACATAGATGAAACATACAAGCGTGTTTGAGCACAAGCTCCAGACGATCATCTCTCAGTATCAGGACACACGTTCACCTGGAAGGAAAGTAATAACTCTGATCTGCTGGTGTTCACCGCACTGGAACGCTTCCATTTCATTGTGATGGAGACGCAGTCAGGCGTGACATCATCATGTCAGCAGTCTGCAGACACTCAGGATTTGTGATGGAAGATCACAGACGTGAAGATCAAACACTGCATGTGCAGACACACCCTCACACACATCCAGTCAGTGACCAGTAAATGCCCCCAAAACTTCTCAAACCATGATATATTACACTGTCAAGCTGAAAAACAGTCTCCTTCAGCTTACAGAAAGATCTAAATTACCGTGCACAGGCTATCTGCAGGGTTTCTGAAATCAAATTGAAGGCATTTTTTATGACCTGCACGAATAAAATGAATACTGTGTTGCGGGGGATAGGTCAATTTGCCCCCTTTTTGGGTGTGAGCAAAAACACGCCGTTTTTGTGTGTGCCCCTTTAAATGCAAATGAGCTGCTGCTCCCCGCCCCCTTTCCAGAAGAGGGCGGAGCTTTAACAGCTCACGCTTCGGTTGCTCAACAACAACAAAGCTGGAGAATCTCACGCAGCCAAAATGACGAAAGTGTTCAGCTTTACATTGTTCAAACCGGAGTCGACACTGATGGAGAGACTCAGGAAGAAGTTACAACTTTTAGACGTTTCTGAATGGTTAGTGGATAAATTTATGTAGTTGCTGTGGAGTTGATTCAACTCATCCACTAGCATGTGCCGTCATGTTAAACTTTTGTGTTCTCTGGGGCGGGGTTTATGTAAATTTTGGGGTTTGTGATGTGACCCGAGAGCTTGTTGTAGTCCCTACCAGTCCTTAAAAAGCGATTTCTGTAAAAGAAAATATCTCTCTTTGCATTGAACTTTGAGCGTCGTAACTTTGCAGATGTTGTTTATGCTCAAACAACAACATTACACACTAACTAAAGTTTAAAAAGAGAAATCATAATCAACTACCCCTTTAAATGATCAAATACACTCAAAAATATTGTCAAATGTCTTGCTGAGTATTCATATAAACGCAATTTGTGTGCCCTAAGTGAACTTAAACAGTTGAGAAAGAAAACGCATGTGTAACAGTATAGTATATTGGATCCGTGCATCGGCTCTTAAAGTGACAGCAGCCTAATAAACCTGCTGCTGTCTATGTTTTTATGTTAATCAAACAACAAAAGACAAAGAAAATCTCTTACAAAAGACAACTTTTGTATTTATCTGTATTTAATTTTTACAATGAAGACAATCCAAGGTTATTTTACATTCAGTTTCTGTAATAGTTTTTACCTGAATAGCCCTACTACTGTCAAACCTACCTGAAAAACTTAAAGCAATTTATTTAATTTGTATCTCTATTCTATTGTATTTATTTGTGCTATCGTTAGTAATCTGCTTATTTGTTCTTATTTTAGTTTGACAAAAAAACTTACATTTCAGCCTTTAAATCATTTTTAAGAAAAGGGATGTCCCCAAATTAACCTTTTAAATTTGACTTTTTATGACCTTAAATTTGATAAAAAAAGACGTTTTAAAGACCCGTGGGGACCCTGCATGCATTTTCGCGTTTGCCGTCAATAAATATCGAATTATTCAGTTTGTTGTAGGGCTAGTATGTATTTGTTGCCCCTGACAAATTTACATACAGTGAGTTCATGAATATGCAAACGTCATTTAATATAGTTCATGATTATATATGCATCATATTTCAGTAGATTTAGAAATTTCCTCCTGTTGATATTACTTGAAGCAAGAAGTTTGAAACATGAACATGCACATCTATTCATATTTTGGTTTAAAAATTTGAAGGTCATTTACTGGATCAATAAAGATAAACGTTGCCACATTACAGATGTATTTTACAGAAGCTTATAAACTGCCAGATTAAATTCCAGCTTAAAGGGACAGTTCACCCAAAAATGATAATTTTGTCATCATTTTGTTTCAAACCTGTTTGACTTTTGTCTATGGAGCACAAAAAAATATTTTTTTTTAGAACTTTGTCCAATGCATGGACAAAAGTCTTCTTTTTCATTTGTTTTAATTTTTGGGTGAACTATCCATTTAAAAACAGATTGAGCAACCAAATTAAGTACAAAATACTACCAAACAAGTAGCTGCTTTATTTAAGTCATTTTAAGTAAGACCTTATGAAGGACTGGTGCAACTAAACGTACTAAAAGAATTGTTAATGAAATCATTAAGGAACCAGAAACAGTTTATTTTCTTATAATTCTCATCCAAAATCATCTGTGTGTGTAACCGAGGAAGCATCCGTGAGTCTCCATATTTAACATTCTGTCCAATAACATCAGAGCACATGAGCACATTGTTAAAAACACACTGACCTCTGCTAGGCAGCTGATAAGTGCTTGTTTTGCGAGCGGTTTTGTACTGACTCACAGACTGAAAACACCACAGCCTCTCATCGGCTGCATAACAGATAAAATCACTCTTGTTTTCAGAAGTTCAACAGAGACTCATGTTGTTGGAGGACAGCAAACACATTACGTCACGCGACTGAGTAACGTCCTCCTCACGTCATTGAGAGGCTGACTGAATGATCTCAACCCACATCAGTAAGTTTACAGGTAAGATCATGAAAACAGGACTTTTTTGGATAAGAGTTCTGAGCTACCATTCATGTCCATTTACTGAAATGAACCATGAGAACATGAAACATGCTCAATTTCTTGAGGATTTAACATGTGAACGTAAAGAAATAAGACAAGAAATAATTACTGCTGTAATATTACTTTTGTACTATGAAATAAAAATACAATATACTAATTATATAATTTCAATATTTAACATATCTTTACGTTTTATTCAAATAATACTTTATTTTTTTTATTATACAAATGTTTATGAAAAATATACCATTATTTTATAGTACAGTTGTAATCATTAAGAATAAGTTATTATTTTTATTTTATTCAATAATGATTTTTTCTATTTATTTAGTGCAGTAATGATATTTAATAATACTAATAGTAATAATAATTTTATATCTGCATAATGAGAGTTATTGTAATAATACCAACAACGGATTATTAATTGTATAAAAGGATAATCTTTCTATGATGTAAATGTGTAGTGATTGCAGGACAAGCTCTTGAAGGTCTGTTTTATCGGTCTCTGGAACCCATTAGCTGGATCCGGTGCACTCAGACACCGGCTTGGCAATTCTTCTCAATTTTCCTGACAGATCTGGTGTATCAAACTCATTTGGCTGAGTGCACAGAGTCACAGTTCAGCCAATGTGTGCTGATAGACTGCAGAATAGGGCTGGGCGGTATGACGATATATATCATTACCACTAGGGGTGTGACGAGATCTCGTGCCACGACATCTCGCGAGATGTGAAAAGCTGTCTCGTGATATTGCCATGACTGATGCTGCGTCCCAATTCGCCTACTTATACTACGCCCTAAAAGTATGTACTCTTTCTGCGAACAAAAAGTACTTACTTTTGAGTGTGTAGCAAAAGAGTAGACACGCTTTGGGACATACCATCACGTCATACAATTGCGTCTTTGTAAACTGGCCTATCAATCATCTTACATCCTCCACATTTCATTTAGCTAATTTCCTACCATATCGGAGAGAAATGAAGTACCACGTTGATCTGCAGTCGCGGGTCTTTCATGTGGAGAACTCTCCTCATATTAATGCATAATGATGCATTTAAAAGTTAATGGCCAATCGGATATTTATAAAAGTCCACATTGGTATTTGCAGATGAAATATAACACGGATAACATTAAATAAATATTTTCTATCAGGTTGAACTGATTATTAGTCACTCAAACCTCTCAGCATCAGTCGCGCATATCCGCCATGTTTTGTAGTTTTTTAACACTTTTTACTCGTGTTTGTAGTTCTGAACTGAATCCTCATCCAAAGCGCAATGGGTCGTGGGCAATATTAGCCTTTATAGTGTGCATGGATCCACACTTCGAATATAGTAGACCATCCAGGGACTTTTGGCATACTCTTTTCAACATACTATGCTTTGGGACACACTTATTTTAATCTCACATACTATTTTGGATGGATAGTATGGACATTGGGACGCAGGGTGAGTGTGAGGGTGAAATTAGGATAGAATATGCCACTTCTACGTTTACATAACGCCTCTACTGTCATTTTGCTTTTCATAGAAATAGAAAACATTTAATTCAGTTGGATAACGGTCGCTTCAATCCCATCCAGCTCGTCCAACATGAGCTGCAGAGTCGTACGTAGTGCAGCAGGAATCAGAGTTCACTGATCATGTGATGAGATGACTGACAAGACCATTGCAGAGGATTTGTTGCACGACAGAACCTAATGCTGCCTTCATGCGCTCTTGGAATTATTGTAAATATGAGTTTCCTATAGGTAAAAATTGCACATTAATGCCCTCTCATTTTGAATTTGAATGCGATGTGCTTGTAATCACGACTTAAGAAGTGAGAATTATCACATTTCCGATAGCACGTGAAGGCAGCATAAGCATCTGACAAATGTCTTATCTTGTACAATGTGCACTCAACACCACCGCTCCCTATTGCACGATCGTGAAATCGAAAGCGAAAGTAAAACGCGAATGCGCGTGATTTCAATACCCTGCAGTTTGAAAGTGGCTCCCTAATGCATGTAAACATCTCCCAATATGAAAGCTATCTCAGGCTGGGCTGAGTAACCATCTCTCAGCTCTGTATTTATACTGTTTTTATTTCTATGATCAATTCGTGGAAAGGAGTTCAGTTTGGAGGTCAAAAGATGTAGAAGCTCATAAATCATGTACAGTTCTAATGTCTGAAGAGACTCATGTGAAATCATACAGGAGAGAAGCCTAATTTACTCCATATGTATTCATGTGTTGTGAGGCAAATAAACATCTTTAGGAAATCATAATTAACTAGGATACTGTCTAGGATACTGTGTGGCATCTGTGCAAACGGATGTGTTTTTGGATGAAGCCAGAGGTCGGTGACCTTTCCACAGATCTAACGTTGGGTGTTTGCTCGCCATCTGACCTGACCTCTGTGTGTGTGTGTGTGTGTGTGTGTTTGATGTAGACCGACTCGCAGGCGTCTCATCACAGCAGAGCAAGATAGGTTATCTCAACGGAGATTACACACCCAAAACACAGCGAACATAACACACACAAACTGCCATCCGTCTGGTTAAAATGAGTTCAGTAAAGCTGTAGCGTTAAAGTCCACATGAAAGCAAAATGAGCAATTATTAAATGGAATATTGCAGTATTTATTATAAATTATTTATCCGTGTGCATCATTATTATTTTAAATTCATGTTCCTCGTAATCTTTAATCAGAATAACCTCCCCTCTCTTCTCTGATGATCTGCATCTAGATGTATTTACACACTGTTTAATGCTGCTCAGAGGTGGCATGAAAGCAATTGCAATGGCATAAATAATGTTATGATATAACGTTTGAAAAAAAAAGTTCACTAGAGAAATATGAAATTATGGTAAAAAAACGAAGTGATACTTTTAAACATTAAACTAAAACCATCTGTAGGTGGCGGCAAGTCATGATTCATTGATTCATTCATTCAGTAATGAATCAAGTGGCTGTCTTTTATGAATTCATTGAATCATTTACTCTTCCGATTCATTCAAAGCAGCAGATTCGTAACGAAACAACGCTGTGTGTTGCTTAGAGATGCACAACAGTTCTGCTGTGGCTTTCGTTGGAACTATTATTTCATTGCAAAATAGGTGGGCGAAAAAAAATTGATTCACATATGAATTGCGATTCTATCTTCTACCAATTCGCAAAAAATTTCAAAAATTGATTTTCTAAAGTGTTACACTTCTTTAACGTCGCAGTACTACTTAGGTTATTGACAAGTTAGAGTGTTATTAATCACAATAAGCCGCGGAAAAGGACTGACGGATACAGATGCATGTGATCCCGAATTCAGTTTTCTTTCACAGCTTATTGCGCTTGTATGGTCAAACACACACACAATTATGTGAAAATGCACATCGTGTGCAGTATTCACATAAACACAGTCTATGTCCTACCAGAACGTAAACAGAAAATCGGATGTGTAACAGTATATTAGATCCGTGCATTCATTCTTAAAGGGACAGCAGCCTAATAAACTGTTGCTGTCAGTTTCATTAATGTTTTTAAATCACTGTTTTTGACTGAATCACTTTTGTATCTTTAATATGAATCGATTTATATTTAATTCATATAGTGATTTTATTTTTACATTTGATTATTCAATTTCTGTAGTATTTAAGACGTTAAATAAACCTAGGCTACTGCACCTGAAAAAAATTAAAGATTACTTAATTTGTAAATAATTGTTTTCTATTGTATTTGTCCTATTGTTTGTAATTTGCTTATTTGTTCCTATTTTTAATATCAAAAATAAAATAAAATTGCCTGCCTTGCTTTATTACAGAAGACAGACAGTCATGTGTGTAATGATTGCAGTCCGATTAACTGGCATTTGTTTTGTAATATTGAGTTGACTAAAATGAAAAGAAAAACAAAAAAATTAATGCATTAAACCAACGGCAAAACTTTGTTTGCGTACCCCAGTTTGGGAACCACAGCACCAGCCCGTCTCCCTCTCGACTTTATGAAGCCTCACAGCAGTGTCCATCAAGACTGAAAGCAGAGTTAACAAATGATGCTTCACACACGTGCTACAAACACTGCTCTGTGTCAGTGTGTCTTTTGTCCACTGGCTGCTGTGTCTACATCTACAGCTGAATAGGACAGACGACCCCCTCACAACACGCTCTCTGGGGCCCATCCAGGAGGAGGACATGAAATCCCTCCTCAGATTCACGTCTGCTCTTCCTGCTTCTGGACAGTGAGTTTACAAACACACCAGAGACACATGAGAGCGATCAGAGCTTGCACTTCACTTACATCACTCTCGTTACTCCGAGCAAAACCCTGTTACCAAGAATCACGTCTGAGTTCGTTTTTAATTATGTATAAACCGCAATAGAACACATAGAGTATTATGCAACTCACAGTACAATCACTGTGACTAAAGTCCACTTTGTAAAGTGGAATTTAAGGGCTGGTCAATGACTCAACTAGAGAAATACCTCCATGAGCACACACACACACACACACACACACAGATCTATAATGGTTCACAAGAACCTCTATTTTCTGGTTTTTGTTGTTTTCGCAACAAGGCATGAAACAGCAGCATCTTCACACACACACACACACACACACCTGCTTTTACTTTACAACCACAAAATGAACAATTTTCATGCTCAATAATTCAAATAATTACATTTTTGTTTTCACTTTAAGAAAAATAAAAGTAATACTTTGCATTGTTACTATAAAAATTATTATGGTAGTGACAAAAAGTTAGCATTTTCTTCTCTCTTATTAGGTATATACATGTATGCATGTGTACGGGTCACTGACGAATAAAGTTTTTAAAAGTGTAAAAAAAACATAATGGAGATATAATTAATTTTGAAGTTTCATTAAGTGTTAACAATGAGATTATGTGGTTTTTATAATCAGTTAACACTGCTTTTGTCATTTTTACAAGATGGACAAAATGTGTCACCAAAAAATTCGGTTTAAGTAAAATTTCGGTTTTACCGAATGACACTTTTGGTTATACCGAATGACGATATTTTCAAACAATGCTAACAGGCTAATATCTAGCTAGCTAGCAAAATGACAATCAAACATTTTATATTTAGTACAAGTTTTTAAAATATTACAATATTTTCCATGTTTTATAGCGGTTGTACCGAATGACCTGATGTTTCGGGACATGCGTATGAGCAAGTGAAAACATGACTTTTTCAAATAGTTAAGAGAGAGTTCGTTACTTTGCTTCACGACCATGTGCAGGTGTCTGAATGATGTCACATCCTGTCACATGGTATTGACCACATGACTTGATCCAAAATGGTCCCTTTATATTGGTTACTCCGAATGACATCAATTAAATTAATTTTTTCTGGACATTCTTTCTCATAACAAAGCAACGACTTCTACACATAATTTTAATACCATTTTTGATATATGATGTTATAAAATCATGCCAGAATAAAAAATATATACATTTATTACATTTTAAGATATTTTAATCACAAATGAAATGGCTGTATTGGACGGTTAAACCGAATGACCTTTTGACACTTCAAAATACCTTTATATGTAGCAAAATATAATTAAAACCTTTTGGATTCAATAAAAGAGATCTAGTTGTACTACCTTACATACTTTGGATGTCATATCTTTGTTTTTTATTATTATTAAGGCCTTTGGACAAAAAAAAAAAAATGACCCGTCACATCATTGATCCGTATATTATATTAGTTAAAAGTGTTAACCAAAGGTGAGATGCAAATTAGCATGTTTTATTCTTTATACAACGTATTATTTTTGGGTGGAATCATGATTTTACTGTCCCTATTCAAATAAATCAACCAATAAAAATACCAATAACAAATGTTATTTTAATAATGTGTGATTGTAAGCAGCCCTACAAAATAAAGTGAATATTATTATTATTTTTATATTTATTTTTTTGTTATTTGTGTAAAAGTAAGTAAAACACTAAAATAAGAACTGCAATGTAAAGTGTGAGCAAAAACAACCACAAACATTCAACAAATGCAGCACAATATTCGGGATTTATGAATGAAACAAACGTGCATCAGTGCAACCATGTGTGCAGAACATCCAAATAATCGCCCGAACCAAGTAGAATGAATCACCCGAATCATCTAAACATAAATAAATCATCCGAATCGAGACGACTGAAGCTGAATTAATGATCCGAATCACGGCGCATCGCGATCCCGCTTGAATCTTGACTGCACACGCGCGCGCACCGTCAGAACACCGGGAGCTCGTGCACCGGAGTCCCGGCCAGATCCCGCAGGATGGAGATATAAACTCTCTTAGAGACCAGAACAAAACCATCCCGAAGCAGTTGAACAAGGCACAAACGGTCTTACCGGTTAAATCCCACCGGAGGATGAGTGACAATATCCGCTGTGCTGTTGAAGTGTGTTGTGTTCTCTCATGATCTGAGAGCAGCAGCAGCGCTGTGTTCCAGTGTCACATTACATCCAGCTCATTCTATTTCCACAGACACACTGCGGGCAGATGGAAAACACGACATGGATTCTAATGATCCGGGATTCTGGCGGAAACCCAATCCAAATACTTCTGGCGCGTCGAGTGTACAATGACCCAAATTGTGCAAGTGTAAGCAGCAAAAAGTGTCAGTGTAACCACACTAACCTACATACACACTTAAAAATAGAACAGTCTCTTCTACATTAATTTAATGAAGCATTTTAAAATATCTGTTAAATATATATATATATATATACACACACATATACACACACACACACACATATATATATATATATATATATATGCAAATTCTATTAAATTATTTAAATTATAAAATAAATAAATTTAAAAAATAAATTATAATTATATAGGTCTATATATATATAATTTCTGTTAAAAATATATATGCAAATTCTATTAAATAAATTATTTTAATTAATTAATTATAAATAAATAAATTAAATAAACAAAAATACATGTATTTAATTAAAATATATATATACAATAAATGATATGTATATGCAAATTATTTTAAATAAATAATTTAATTATTTAAATGATAAAATAAATACATTTAAAAAATATATAAAATACATTATATATATATATATGCAGATTTTATTAAATAAATTATTTAAATAATAAAATAAATAAATTAAAAAAATTAATTATAATTATATATAATATCTGTTTGAAATATAAATTATATATATGTATAATATCTGTTATATCTGTTAAATATATATATGCAAATTCTAATAAATAAATTATTTAAATAAATAAAAATAAATGTATTTAATTAAAAATAAATGTATTAATTTAAAAATATATATAAAATAAATTATATATATGTGCAAATTCTATTAAATAATTTATTTAATTATTTAAATAATAAAATAAATGAAAAAATAATATATATATATACACACACATGCAAATTCTATTAAACAAATTATTTAAATGATAAGATAAATACATTAAAAAATAAATATAAAATAAATTATATATATATATGTGCAAATTCTATTAAATAATTTATTTAATTATTTAAATAATAAAAGAAATGAAAAAATTATATATATATATATATATATATACACACACATGCAAATTCTATTAAATAAATTATTTAAATGATAAGATACATTAAAAATAAATATAAAATAAATTTCATATATATATATACAGTATATATATAATGTAATTTCTGATGCAAAGCTGAATTTTCAGCATCATTACTCCAGTCTTCAGTGTCACATGATCCTTCAGAAATCACTCTAATGTGATGATTTGCTGCTCAAGGAACATTTCTGATTATTATCAATGTTAAAAACAGTTTTTTCAGGATTCCTTGATAAATAGAAAGTTCAAAACAACAGCATTTATCTGAAATAGAAAGCTTCTGTAACATTATACACTACCGTTCAAAAGTTTGGGGTCAGTAAGAATATTATATTTTATCTGTTATGAAATATGGCTAAGGGTATCTGTGTCTATTGTAATGTTTTACAGGCTGAAGTCGGTACAGTAAGTAATCCTCGCATGTGTTCCGGGCTCCGTGTTTTGCGGTTCCCCGGTGTAAAGCTCAAAGTAACAAAGAACATATTTGAGATCCTCGGCAGCAGCAGCCCGACTGAGCGGTGACGTCAGGGAGCCACACACACACACACACACACACACTTTGTATCAAATCTTGACAGGTTTATGTACCTGCAGTGCACCTGGAAAGAAGATTTCAGTTAAAGTCAAATGCATTATAAAAATATAAATATGTAAAAGAAAAACAGTAAGTTTATATATATATATATATATATATATACACACACAAACTGTCAAAAAGGCACCATAAAGGTATAAGATTAGTCCATATGACTCATGTGACCAGTGTAATTAATGTAGATATATATACGAAAATACAGTTTATATATATGAACATACATTTACAAATTAGCACTATACTGTTTTGTTTAAACACGCATGTTTCCCAGTCAATGCATGCATGTGTGTATGAAAGACAGGACTGAACAATAAGGGTCATGAGTTGTGTTAAAGGTCACCATCTGCATTGATTTCTGCCCATCTCCACTTATCTGCACATGCAGCCTTTCTGCTATCTTCACATATGCAAATATACACAAGCCAGCGGCCCTGGGGGTGTACGGACAGGGACACACACGCCGAATGACTTCCTCTGCCCGACGTGAGATGCGTTCAAGCCGTTCACACCACTGTTATTTGGATTTAAGCATGAGGTTTCACACGTGCAAGTTTGAGTATGCAAGGTAAAAAGGAAAGTTGACAACTGAAAATGAGAATTTGGTTTATTTACTCGCCCTCATTTTGTTCCAAACCTATATGGCTTTCTATTTTTTGTTGAACACAAAGATGTTAGAGCAGAATGAGATATTTAGCAGAATCCAACAGACTTTCAAGCTTCAAAACAGACAAAAAGCACCATAAAGTATCACAAAAATGACTTCAAGCCTATCGCTTCCTTTTACTCTCACAGTAATGAGCATTCTGCTGAACATCTCATTTCATGTTTCACAGGTTTGAAACGACAAGAATATTCATTTTCAGGTGAACTATCCCCTTTAAATGCCTTGTTTTGATGTGTGCGTATATAGATCAACATATGATTTGCATGCAGAAACACTTTTAGAAGCACATTTGTGTATTGCGCTCAGGTGTGGCAGAGCAGATTTAAACATGTGGGTTCATCAAAGGTCCATTTACTCACATGATCTGAATCAATTAATTAAATGTCAGTCAGAGCAACTCTCTCATTTACTAAAGCAGATAACATGCAAACACATGCTCATATTTCCTCTTCAGCTGTTATTTATAGCCTGCAGGTCCTGATCTCACAGATTGCCGTGTACTAAAACATAAACGGCGTTATGAATATTATCACATGCAGGTGTGCTGAGCTTTAATGAGTGATAAAGTGCCACACACACCACAGGAAACAGAATCTGATGGCTTCCTCTGGTGCTCCGTAGCTCTGATTGGCTGCTGATGGAGTGACATCACATCATACTGCATGAAGATAACATGCTGAACCACTTCTGCACTCTGACCCTTCATTAACCACAGACCCAACGATGTTTTAAGACATTATGGTTGCTAAATAAGAAATTGGTGCTTCAATGTTATTTTACAGATTGCTTAAAGGGGTGGTTGATTATGATTTCACTTTTTTAACTTTAGTTAGTGTGTAATGTTGCTGTTTGAGCATATCTGCAAAGTTACGACGCTCAAAGGGAGATATTTTCTTTTAAAGAATTTGCAGTTGGAGGCTGGTAGGGACTACAACAAGCTTCTTCCTGGGTTAGTGACATCACTAACCCTAAAATTTACATAAACCCCGCCCCCGAGAACACGCAAGTGAGGGGGTGAGGCCATGTTGGGCTGCTTTAGAGAAGAGGAAGAGTTGTTGTAGTAGAGTGTTGTTGACATGCCGTCATTTTACACCGGACTGCTTCACAAACGAGGGTCAATTCAACACAAAAGATTAACATGACGGCACATGCTAGTGGATGAGTTGAATCAACTCCACAGCAACTACATAAATTTATCCACTAACCATTCAGAAACGTCTAAAAGTTGTAACTTTTTCCTGAGTCTCTCCATCAGTGTTGAACAATGTAAGGCTGAACAAAATCCTCATTTTGGCTGCGTGAGATTCTCCAGCTTTGTTGTTGTTGAGCGACCAAAGCGCGAGCTGTTAAAGCTCCGCCCTCTTCTGGAAAGGGGGCCGGGAGCAGCAGCTCATTTGCATTTATAGGGACAGACAAAAACGGCGTGTTTTTGCTCACACCCAAATAGGGGGAAATTTGTCAAGCTATAATAAATGATCTGTGGGGTATTTTGAGCTGAAACTTCACAGACACATTCTGGAGACACCAGAGACTTATATTACATCTTGTGAAAGGGGCATTATAGGACTCCTTTAAACTATATATACTATACTAAACAGAATACTAGCTTACTACATACTAAATACTACTGCATCATTCCTTTTTGAAATAGTAAGTGAAGCAGATGCAGTTATTCCAGTAGTATGCTATATTGTTATCCCATTTGTACAGGAAATGCACATAATGTGTGCACACTGTGTAGTATATAGTATATCCTAGTAGTAGTGAGATTTATGAAAAGAGGCCTATAGGCTACTTTCTCGAAAACGACAAATAATATTACCCAAAATGCATTGTGATATACAGAAGTAATATACTGTAAAAAAAACAAAAAAAAACAATGCATTCTGGGTAATATTTGACATTTTCGAGAAAGTAGCCTATAGGCTACTTTCTCAAAAATGACAAATAATATTACCCAGAATGCATTGTTTTTACAGTATTCAATGAAAAACAGTATTTTACTGTATTAGTATTTGTTATGTTTTTTTTACAGTTATTTTTTTAGAATGTGTAATAACCTGGTGTTTTGTTGTTGTTGTTGTTTTTTATTTGATGAACCATAATTGCATTCTAATAATCAGTGGTATAATGAACATTGTCATAAAGCATAATGATTATTTTAATTAAGCATAAAGCGCTCTCTTCTCGGTTTCATCTCTGCTAAATCTCACATCGGCACAGTAAAGCTTCAGGACACACAACGCCGGAGCGGTTACAGCTTAACAGACACTAACTAAAGCTTAAATGCTAACATATGCCACTGACTCCTCACACACTGACCTTAATCTGCTGAACAGTAATGACATTACCTGAAACAGACACATAGACTACAGGTGTCTAGGTCATGTCTCGTGATACACTTGAATGCATGCATCAAAATGCAAAAAATCTTTTTACTGCTTTTCCCATGCACAGTTTAAATGCAGCTTTACAAAAATACTGCAGTAATAATGTCTAAAATATTATTTTTATATCTTGACTTATGCCATGTAAAAAAGAATTTAATTCTGCATTATTATTCTTGCTTCTAAAGTATTTGCAGCTATATTTATTGGAAAAGACAACAAAATATTGATTAGTTTTTTTTTGCAGTGAAGTGTCGATGCATGTGTTTCTGTAAAGCACTGTGCAGGACTGTGAATTGCTGTCTGAAAACATCATTAGTTACTTTACACACAATCTGAATCACACACACACACACACACACACACACACAGTGTTGTGATGGAGCAGTAATGGTCAGATGGTCTGATCTCGTGATAAAAGACTTTTTATAACCATCCTCTGCCCTGACACACACAGTGCCTTTCATATTTCTGACCTCTTCTTCAACTCAGCGTTTCCATTACTGACTCATTCTTCACACACACACACACACACACACACACACACACACACACCACACATACAGTGCCATTACATGCACATGCTCAAAACACAAACTTTATTTATTCATCATTTCATGATCCACAGAACCGGATTTGCACAAAGATCAAATACCTAAATCAAACAAGACTTGCAAGGCTCTCAAAAATCAACAGCCAAATAAATATTCACTGGTGTACAAAGTATGATAACCAGCCTCAGCTTCTTCTTATGTACAGTTTCAATACATCTACAATAAATCATTACACGACGATAGTGGATAAAAGCACATTAATGAGAATCAGCATCCTGTTAGTCAGCTGTTAACTTAAGCTTTCTTAATCTCAACAGATGCCGTAAACAAACTACAGATTAATAAATCATTGCACGTTCAGTTATTGAGATTAAAATCGAATTATTCCACACTGAAAACATCTTTTAGTCTCTCTGCTGATGTCTGCTTCGTCTATCTGTTCCATCAGAAGGTCCTTCAGCTATTAACACTGCAATGCAGAGATTCTGCTTGACAGAGCTTTCCTGGACGTTTTAAAAGGTTTTTAAAAGCCTGGGCGCGTAAATCCTTTAACAGATTTACAGAGTCAGACATGAAACATGAAATCACATGCTACTGAAATTTACAGTCCATTACAAAACAAAACATATTAAGCACTGAGGGTCTATGGTGAGTTTTGTGCACAAGCTTAAATGCTTTATGAGGAATTAATATATTAATTAATTAAATAATTTACATTCTTACTACTTTTAAATTAATAGCCAGAAAGGGTTAAAGATTCTGTTAAAAATTCAAATCTGCAAGTTTGTTGAGTAGCAGTATGCGGACTATAATTATTTTAATACTGCCACATTAATATCATGATTCATGATCATTATATTTGATTTGGTTAGACTCTGCAAAACTAGCTGCTGCCGTAAACAAACCCTTATCAAACAGCGCCACCTATCGGCAGACCGATAGATAGGCCTACAGCTGGAATCTGACTTATAATAAGAGCCAACAATATCTGCAGAACACAATGCCAAATATAAACTAGATTATTACAGAAGTGTAATGCAGAACATAGAGAAAGAGAGAGATTTTTTATTTTAAAATAATAGTTTGTTGCCAAGTCCGCGGTTTTCCCGTGGAATTGACCCTTCGCCGGGAGTTTGATTGACAAGCGATCTAACCAATCATAACGCCGAATCCGCCATTTTGTCCGACAAAGCAGTCAGGAGTTAGAAGATTAACCCAAAGACTATAGAATAACACGAGACGCGTCACTCGTATCATTATGAATGGGAGAAAGTGCAACACGCAATATGGCGGAATAAGTCCCGCCTTCTAAATAAGAGCCAATCGCAGATTGGTAAAGTCATCGCGTCACTGCAGCGGCCGTTAGAAGCTCCGGTTTCTATAGAAACAGACAGACGCGCGCCTCCGAAATGAGGCACAAGAGACGCGCATTTAGGACTGCGCATGCGCATTAGCTTGATCCAGCCTGAGAAATACCGTTTTTTTGTCATGATTCGAGCGTTTAGAAACAAAATTTATGAGACAGTTGTCAGATTTCATTGGTGATTTCAAATAAGAAATTTAATCGAAAGCTTGGAAAACAGCTTTAGAGAATTTGATGTTTCCCCATTCAAAGAGATATATAGGAGCTGCACTTGGATGCCCGAGAGCCGTTTCAAAGATGGCCGCCGAGTTAAATGACTTGTCTTAAAGGGACTTTGATTAACCTCGGTGGACTTGAACTTGAAAAATGGTGTGTATTTATGTCTTTCCGCGTTTTAAACAACATTCCTTCTCATGTTCATTCATGTTTATTTGATGCTATAAATTAACTAGTAGGAAGAGATGATCGTTCACGAGCCGCTTGAACTGAGGCTCTGCAGCAATCTGTCACGACACATTAAAGAGCCACAAAACGTTTTTTATTGTTCGAATTTATAAATTTATAAATCGCCCCGCGATGTGGCGTGACAGTGCCATGGCTTGTTGGACAAAGCAACAGTAACTAAGGGGGCGGGTCTTTGCGAAGCTTTAACACTGTTGCTGCGGGTTGTTTTTCACGTCCAAAATACCATGATATTCAGCCCCTGGAATACAAATTTTACCAGGAACCCCACCAAAAACGCGGATTTTACCCCCCGGATGCGTTTTTTTTTTACCGGGTGACCTCCCCTGAAACGCGATTGGGCTAGTTTTGAGTAGCAATCGGGCGGATTTTGTTGTGAAAACCTGGCAACCCTGTGATGTACCTTTGTTTTTAGTTTTACTCATGATCGTTGTGTGGTCTCATCGGATCGTGATCGGATCGCATTCCACTACTGAGGAACAGAGAGGATGAAGGCTCTGGAAAGCGAATTTGCGGTTCCTTGTGAAGGAACAAGCAGACGCAATATACACTTGTATTGAGTTAAAAGGCTGTATTTCGAGTCACTTTGGCTGTCATGAACATAGACATTATAATAATGTCTATGGTCTTGAAGACCAACATCAAAGCCTTACAGTGACACGAGCTTGTTAACGGTCCTTTCTTTTTTGGCGGCAAACGAGTGGCGTTCAAACGTCTCACTGGCAACCGCCACTAATCCAGCATTACAGAGGCAAAGAAGGTACTACTTCTCCCAAACTCACAGAAAACATCAGGATTTATAGTATTTGAGACTTACATACTATATTTAGTCGTGTTTTCATTTCTCCCTGATGGGGTCATTCGTTTCCCGCGATCCCATGGGCTTATAGGCGCCGTTTACTTCAGTCATTAAATGAGTGACACAGCAGGTGAGGGAGTGATGTGTGTGTGTGTGTGTGTGTGTGTGAGTGTGTTAAATGAGTATGTCATTATTTATGACAGGAAAATTAATGAAATAATTGTGTCTGCTCACAGAAACCCGTGCAAATCATCATGAAATATAAGCATAATCTGGGCCATTGTAAGTCAAATCCTCGCGATATTTGACAAGTCATGATATTTCACTGAATATATCAGTGAGGACATTTGACCCTCAGGTATTTTATGAATTATATTTCACAAAATGTAATTATGAAAACACAAGGTCTTCCTGTTTCTTGAACGTGAAGTGAAATGAAAGTGCAATTTTTGCATCAGAATTGCAGGCTGCAGGGGTTCATTAGTGTCAAACAGAGCTTGTTTATGCAAATCGGATACTTGAATAAATTAATAATACTGACAATTAACATCTGCTTGGCATTCCTGTGCTCATCAGTCTCATTGAAAATAATTAATCTAAAATGTATTTTTCGGTGTATAAATAAGAGAGCAGTGACATCTAGTGGTTGTGTCTAAAAATGCAAAAGTGCTACCACGTCGCTTTGATTGAACCTTTCAAAGCGTACATAACTTTACTCCAGAATGTTTATAATTCATACTCATTCACATGTAACTGATTTTGGTCCAAATATAACAATTTTAACAAGATTTTGCTTATTGTTTGTATTTTTTAGAGCGCTCCCCGTCGGCAGGTGTCGCTGAGCGCAGATGAGACGCCGTGACGCGCTCGGTCTTCATGAGAGGCGCATGGACGCGCACCGACGTCAAAGCAGTGCTGCATGTGGCAGAAGGATCAGACGAGACCTTCATTAAATACTGTAGTGTACGCAAAAATCTCCATATTAATATTGACTTCACTAAATTCACACGCTGAGTGCGTGGACGCGCCGCAGTCATGGTGAAGGAGCAGTTTAGAGAGACGGATGTGGCCAAAAAGATGTAAGTTTGTGGGTTGCATGCAGGATAAACATGTTTCATCAGAACTTTACATACAGATATGCCAGCTAGGTGTCTGTCTGTCTGACTGTGCATGTGTATATGAATTTGCTCCTGCATGTGAAAGTCTATTGATGTTTGTTTCTCTGGTTTTATCAGAAGTCACATCTGTTTTGGCATGAAATCAGCAGAGCAGATGAGACAACAGGCTCATATTCAGGTGGTCAGCAAGAACCTCTACAGCCAAGACACCAGCCACACACCGCTGCAGTATGGAGTCCTGGACCACCGCATGGTGACAGCACAAATACACATACTACACTCATAATAAAATGGGAATATGGCTTGTTAGATGATTAAAAGAGGCTTGATCATCTCTCTCGTGTTCAGGGTACCAGCGAGAAGGACAGACCATGTGAAACCTGTGGGAAGAACCTTGCTGACTGTCTCGGCCACTACGGATATCTGGATCTGGAGCTGCCCTGCTTTCATATCGGATATTTTAAAGCTATTGTTGGGATCCTACAGGCAAGTTCACTGTGGCCCTTATTTACAGAAACAAATGTGCGACAGAAAATTGGGTGTACGGTTTCCACACAAAACTAATTATGTATTTATGTTATTATGTATTATATATAATGTCTCAGCAAAATTTTAAGTCAATAATATAAAACCTATAAATATAAATCTATAATTCAATATAAATCATGTTCATATAAATATAATATTAAGTAAAAATAATAAAAACTGTGACTAATAATAAATATATGATTTTTAATAAATTACATATGTTTATCAAATATAATTTAGTAAAAATAACTATGTATTTATATTATAATTTAAATTGTACTATAAATGATTGTACATTAAATGTTTTGTGTAATATTTTATGTATTTGTTATGTATTGTATTATGAGTTATAATATAAAAATATTAAGTCAGTAATATAAAATCCACCATATAAATCAGTCATATAATTTATAGTCAAAATATAAAAACTAAATATACTATACAATATAAATATATGATTTTTAATAAATTACGTATTATGCAAATATAATATATTTTAGTATATATAAATATAAAATACAATATAAATTATATTAATATTAATATGATGTAAACTGGTAAAATAATAAAAACTAAATAATATATTATACAATATAAATTTAATGATTTTTACTAAATTACATGTGTATATCAAATATAATATAATTTAGTAAAAATATTACATACTCATGATTTATATTATAAATTATTGTATATTATTGACTTTTTTTAGGAATTTTATTGTATTTTTTTATATTGATTTGTATTTTATGTTGACTCATATTATTGACTTAATATTTTATATTATTATAAGAACTATAAATATAAGTAATATATAATACAGTATCAATATAATCATATAAATGTCATATAATTTAGTAAAATAATAAAAGCTAACTAAATAATAATATACAATATAAATATAATATGATTTTAATAAATGATATATTCCGTATATCATTTACTATTTATTACATTATAATACTGCAGAAATCATAATATGTTATTTTTTGCTATATTTCACATTGATTTTATGAATTATATTGTATTTTTATATTATAAATATTTAAATTTATAGTTTTTATTATTTTATATTATTGGCCTATTATTACAGTTATGCGAATCTTTATATTCTTGTTCGTTCAGATGATCTGTAAGACGTGTTCTCACATCCTTCTCGCCAAAGAGGAAAAGCTTCAGTTTCTGGATTACTTGCGTAGACCTGGACTGGCGTACCTGCAGAAGCGCGGCCTCAAGAAGAAGATCTCTGACAAATGCAGGAAGAAGACCATATGCGTGAACTGCAACGCGTTTAACGGTAAAACACCGGCTGGATGAGTTCTGCACTCTTCTGCATTGATTATTATGATGTGATGAAATATTGCTCATGTCTCTCCAGGCCCCGTAAAGAAATGTGGCTTGCTGAAGATCATTCATGAAAAGTATAAGACCACAAAGAAAGTCATCGATCCCATGGTGTCGGATTTCCTCCAGTCGTTTGATGTGGCCATTGAACACAACAAAGAAGTGGAGTCACTACTGACCAGAGCACAGGTTAATATCCACCAATCAGGATACAGGAAAACTAACAGTGATGGTGTTTTGTGGATTTTGCAGTGTTGTTTTATCTGATATAACTAAAAGTTTTATATTTCCTCTTCTCGGTTCTTGTCATCCAGGAAAACCTCAATCCTCTGGTCGTGTTGAATCTCTTCCGGAGGATTCCAAACGAGGACGTTCCTCTTCTGCTGATGAATCCAGAATCCGGAAAACCCGCTGACCTCATCCTGACGCGCCTGTTAGTGCCGCCCCTCTGCATCCGGCCCTCTGTCGTCAGCGACCTCAAATCAGGCACTAATGAAGATGATCTGACCATGAAGCTAACGGAAATCATCTTCCTCAACGACGTCATCAAGAAGGTACGCAGGTGGCATCAGGCTCGTTTGAGATACCAAACACGAGTAGATGATTGCAGAGGAAAAACTATCCAGGTTGTAACTAGATGGATCAATCCGATGCATTTTGTCCATAGAAATGCATCATACTGGCGTGTTTTCCCCACACTGTGTGCAAACGCGATTAATTGGTAATCGTTGTCAATTATCAGTTTTACCGATTAGTTGTTGCAGATCTACTATGCAACTGAAGTGGATGCATTTGAAATATTGCTGCTTTTACATAAAGAAGGATGTGATAAACAAGTGATCCAGTGTAATTACTCTAAAATCTCTCTTTTCCATCCAATTTTAGTTGAATAAAGACATCTGTAAGTCGCTTCGTTTGGATAAAAGTGCCTGCTAAATAATTACATGCATTAAAATAAAGAAAATCAGACTTTTTCCATGTTTAAGCGCTATAACCGGGTCCCCGGTGCATCTACCAACACAGAAAACGTGAAAAAGGACAACCCAGTAACTTTGTTTTGGCAAGCCTTTCTCTGCAAGCATGTGAAAAAAGGAGCCGCTCAGATTTCACTCCCCTAGTGATGTAGGAAGGGGATCTTATTATAATATTATCGCCCCTTAATCTGCATGTTTCACCCGCGGCGCCGCCATTTTGTTTTCGCAAGCGACAACGGTGTACCAGTTCTAACGCCATGGCAAAAGTTCAAGCTAAGCATGCTAACTGTTCTGGGGCCGTATTCACAAAACATTTTATCTCACCACTAAGAGTTCTCCTAAATAGCAGTAAAACATCTTAGCTAAGAGTTTTCTCTTAAAACCTATTCACAAAGCTGCTGAGACAAACTTTTACTAAGGGACTAGACAGAAGTCTTAAGCTAAGAGTAAGAGCGGGGTTGACCTCGTTGCTATGGATGATGTCAATGTGCTTACTAACTATGCCCACAGCAGTGCTTCCCACAGGTTTGAAATATACTTGCGGTGGTAGCCGGGTGGAAAATCCTCCTATTACCCACGGCACAAAAATGGTCTGCTACATGTGACAAACAACAAATAATGTGATTTTTAACTATATTTTCATTTATTGAAATTCATTTTAATTACATAGGCCACTTACATTTAATTACATACTAATATTATTTATTATTATGCATTGTAAATTATTCAGAATTACAGCATTTAAATGGTAGAGTTCTCCTTGCTATGTCATATCGTGTCTCTCTCAGATTATATTGATACTAGTAAAATCTATATATTGAATAATATGTGTCAAATAATGTCCTTAATCTTTTCTTCCTGTGGGAGAGCATCCCAGCCAGAGACTACAATAGTTTACTATGAATTAAATGGAAATCAAATTAAATAATTTCTTGTGTAACCAAAATACCAATAATGCCAAGAAGAAGAAGAAAAAAACGTAGCGTGTGACTTTTAATTATAAACAAGTTCACAGTACATCGGGACTCTTATTTTGAAATGTTTATACTATTGTGGGCTGATCCTTCAAATGTGAGAGATAAAATATGCATTCTTACAACCGTCTAAAACATATTATATAAAGGCCATAAAGTAGACATTGTCATAATTCATCAACTCGAGTTCATTGGCAATCGCTTGGCATGAATGTGCACTATTCATTGATTGAGAATCACTTTGAAGCAGTCTGAAGCTTGATTTCATATGAAAAAGAGCGCTGCACATTGCAAAGTCACAAGGTGGCGCTGTTGCGCGTTTTCCAGGCTCGTACAACAGCGCCACCTTGTGACTTTGCAATGTGCAGCGCTCTTTTTCATATGAAATCATAGCCTTTTGAAGTTTAATAATCAATAGGCTGTATCACGATTTATGTTTTTCCATCCCCAAAATATAAGACGTCTTAAAATGGTCATTAAGACATTTGTTTTACCATTTAATGTATTGAAGACTTTTTATGACATTAAATTTCGCACACAGAAGCGCCCGCACTGTCAAGCCCTGTCTTTGTGAAATATCAACCGCGTCTCTGCAGCGCACGTGGGAATGTCAGCGGGAGTAAACAGTTTTCGCGCACACATAACGAGCGGGTACGAAACAATATTTATTTTAGGTGTCTGATCATAAATTCAAATTTATAAATCAAAATATGTATTGCATTTATGAAGAAAATGTTCAGCACCCAAGGCTCTATCGCTATTGCCTAGTGGTGTACAGTGTCTTTGTGTGGATTAGGATGTTTGCGATTTGGTCTTAGTGACTTAGAAGTCCTCTTGACGACTCCTAACGTTTCACAGATTTAGGAGCTAGTTTTAGTGCTAAAACGCTTTGTGAAATACTCTTAGAACAAAAATGTAGGAGTCCTAAAATTAGGACTGACACACCCATTATTTTTAAATCAGCAAGTTAGGAGCTACTTTTAGCCTTAAGATGTTTTGTGAATACGGCCCCAGAACAATATTTAGAGTCTTGTTAGCTTGTTGACCCTGGCAGGCTCGATTGCTTAAAAAAAAAAAAAAAAAAAGTTTCTGTCTGAGCGATATTTTGGAAAAAAATATTAGACCGTTCAAAGCATTTGATAGCAATCATAAACGTTAGCCTGGTGTGTATGACTCTGTTTGGCAAACAGGTACGCTATGTACAGTGGGCATCCATACAGGTTTTGCACAAAAGATTAACATGACGGCACATGCTAGTGGATGAGTTGAATCAACTCCACAGCAACTACATAAATTTATCCACTAACCATTCAGAAACGTCTAAAAGTTGTAACTTCTTCCTGAGTCTCTCCATCAGTGTCGACTCCGGTTTGAACAATGTAAGGTTGAACAAAATCGCCATTTTGGCTGCGTGAGATTCTCCAGCTTTGTTGTTGTTGAGCGACCGAAGTGCGAGCTGTTAAAGCTCCGCCCTCTTCTGGAAAGGGGGCGGGGTGCAGCAGCTCATTTGCATTTAAAGGGACACACAAAAACGGCGTGTTTTTGCTCACACCCAAATAGGCGCAAATTTGACAAGCTATAATAAATGATCTGTGGGGTATTTTGAGCTGGTTTATCAGCAGTTTTGATCATGTTGTGAGTATCAACTGAGAAACAGTATGATTTATTTAGTTCATTTTGTCTTCAGGATAAAAGTGTTGTTACATGCATGTGTCAGTAAATTAGTAGTAATTGTACTTGTGTAAACCCACAGCACCGCATGTCAGGAGCCAAAACCCAGATGATCATGGAGGACTGGGACTTCCTGCAGCTCCAGTGCGCTCTGTACATCAACAGCGAGCTGTCGGGCATCCCGCTCAACATGGCACCCAAGAAATGGACCCGCGGCTTTGTGCAGAGACTCAAGGGAAAACAGGGTACGACCTGCTGAGAGCTCAAGGGCTTCTCTGAACCGCCAGCCTTTCCCATGAGTCTCTGTAGAAATGGCAATGTTGTATTTGTCTGCTGCTTTGACATTAGACGCCTCCAGCATCGGTGTGTCACATCAACTTGCCTTGTTTTGCTATTTTCAGGGCGGTTTCGTGGTAACCTGTCTGGAAAGAGAGTGGATTTCTCAGGCAGAACGGTCATCTCTCCTGACCCAAATCTGAGGATCGATGAGGTCGCTGTACCTGTGCACGTCGCCAAAATCCTCACCTACCCAGAGAAGGTCAGAGGCTTACTGTTAAAATAAAAACATGGAAGAAAAATTGTATGAATAACTTGCATATCATATGCATTCCGGTTCGTACGCTCTAAACAAACCCTGGTTATAATGCAATGGATGATTGATGGGTCAGTAGTTGGTTATTTCATGACTAATTGGTGCAAGTATATAATTTTTTATGTTTTAAAGTTGATGTGTGTGTTTTCTTTCAGGTAAATAAAGCCAACATTGAGCTGATGAGGAAGCTAGTGCGTAACGGTCCTGATCTTCACCCAGGAGCAAACTTCATTCAACAGAGACACATGCAGATGAAGAGGTCAAATACACACTCTCTCTGCTCAAAATCATCCAAAAATGAATGTTCTGTCATCATTTACTCTTAATTATGTGATCATAAACCTATTTGACTTTATTACAAAGCATCATAAAAGCACAGCTACGAACAAAACAATAAAATAGTGATGCATTCTGCTGCAGCTCCAAAATATTGGATTATAGCATCATCGGTAGATGATGGTATAAATCACCATCCGCTTTCATTATTCATACATTCTTTAAAACTTCTCAAAGAAAGTTTTTCATTCTTCCATGCACTCTTCCTTCATCATTTGTTCATCGTCTGAATGTTGTGGCTATTTGCTTCAGGTTCTTGAAGTACGGTAACCGAGAGAAGATGGCTCAAGAGCTGAAGTACGGTGACGTGGTTGAGAGACACATGATTGATGGCGACATTGTGCTGTTTAACCGGCAGCCGTCTCTGCACAAACTCAGTATCATGGCTCATATTGTGAGTTATTATTCCTCAATTCTTCAGTGAAACTCTTTGGGGGCGTTTGTGGATGCAAATCAGCATTTTAAAGATGACATGAAAAAAGTGGGTTGACAGTATTGATGAATCAGATTTGATTCGATATTGATTCTTAAAATCCGAAATCAGTATTTTAGTCTATGCTATTTTCAGTTGATGTGTGAACAAAACTTCACTAAACATTTATAGCATGCATCTCATCCAATAATCGCAATAAAGTTTGTGCTTTTACTTTTGATATGAAACAGTGTTTTAGTATTTTAAACAAATAATAAATGTGGTTTTGGCACTCTTAAATGTGGCACGACAGATCGCTGTAATAAGTCATTAATAAGCAATATTGATATTGAATTGAATCAAGGGCTTAAAAATTGAAATCGAATCAATGTGTGAAATCGTTCTTCTGTTTCAGGCGCGCGTGAAACCTCATCGGACATTCCGTTTCAACGAGTGCGTGTGCACGCCGTACAATGCTGACTTTGACGGAGACGAGATGAACCTTCACCTGCCGCAGACAGAAGAAGCTAAAGCTGAAGCTCTCATCCTCATGGGGGTGAGAAAGAGAAACTAAACCGCCCTCAGAGTACAGTATTTGCTAATAAAATAAACCCCTCTTCCTGTGTTCTTCACATAGACAAAGGCAAATCTGGTCACTCCCAGAAACGGTGAGCCGCTGATCGCAGCCATTCAGGACTTCCTGACAGGTGAGTTCTGCCTTTTCCACCTGAGCCAATCAGATATCAAGCATCTGATGTTCTCTGATGTCTCGCCTGAAGATGGCGCTGTTAAACTGCTTATATTCAGGGGGTTTTTTTGTATCA
The DNA here is from genome assembly GCF_019924925.1 of Ctenopharyngodon idella. Taxonomy (NCBI): domain Eukaryota; kingdom Metazoa; phylum Chordata; class Actinopteri; order Cypriniformes; family Xenocyprididae; genus Ctenopharyngodon; species Ctenopharyngodon idella. Next base: position 29,151,270 of record NC_067231.1, read on the forward strand.
TGTAACAGGTGCCTACCTGCTCACGCTCAAAGACACTTTCTTCGACCGAACCAAAGCCTGTCAGATCGTTGCTTCCATCCTGGTGGGGAAAGACGAGAAAATCAAGATCTCCCTCCCTCATCCTGCTATTCTCAAGGTGATTGAATGATCCTCTCTCACCCGCCCGCCCTCTCTTTCTGTCTGTCATAAAGGTAAAATTGATGCTCTGTTGAAGGAAAATGACAAAATTGCCCCTCCAGTGCTGATTCTTTCCTTGTAAAGGCTGTACATGCTTTTTTTTTTTTTTTTTTTTTTTTTTTTTTTTTTTTTTTTTCGGAGCCATTTTAGAAAAAAGAAAAGTTCTTTATTGGAGAGACACTTCTTTTTTTTTTTCTTTTTTTTTTTTTTTTGAATTGATTTTGTCTCTGTGTGGGGGTTACTTTGACCTTTTAAGGTAGATACAAAACTTTTCCTCAAGGTTAAGCACTTCATTTTTTTTTTTTTTTTTTTTTAGGAGTTTGTGCACATATTATTTTAAAGTGTAATGAAGTTGACTTCTGTGTTTTGTTTTAGCCGATCAGGCTGTGGACGGGGAAGCAGATCTTTAGTCTGATACTCAAGCCCAGTAAAAGCTGTCCAGTGAAGGCCAACCTGCGCACCAAAGGCAAACAGTACTGCGGTAAAGGGGAGGATCTGTGTTCCAATGATTCATGTGAGTCACCCGACAGCACTTTTAAGTCACGCAAGGCACTAGAAAAATCATCTATGATTACATTTGTTAAATTGTGTAAGTTTCATGATTTCAATTAATTAGACATTTGGGGTAAAAATAAAACCGATTTCAAAGGGCCCTACATTTGCTGAAAAAAATGCGAAACCCTTCTAATATAAGAGAACTTTAAAGCTGTAACCCGTATGTGTTCGTGCAGTTGTGGTGATCCAGAACAGTGAGCTGATGTGCGGCAGTATGGATAAAGGAACTCTGGGATCCGGATCCAAGAACAACATCTTCTACATCCTATTGCGAGACTGGGGTCAGCAGGAGGCCGCGGATGCCATGTCACGTCTGGCCCGTCTGGCTCCCGTGTACCTCTGTGAGTCTTCAGTGTGTGTTTCTGTGTGTGTCTGGTTAAAGTCATGATGTGCGTGATGTTTTCATGATTTCTGTGTTGAAGCAAATCGAGGCTTCTCTATTGGTATCGGAGACGTGACGCCTGGACAAGGACTCTTGAAGGCCAAACAGGAACTACTGGACGATGGATATAAGAAATGTGATGAATATATCGAAGCCCTGAAGACAGGCAGATTACAGCAGCAGCCGGGCTGCACCGCTGAGGAAACGCTGGAGGTGAGAGAGAGAAAATGAGTCATTGTGGTGTTACACAGATGCACGAACACACACATTAGAGCTGTGTTTCTCTGCTGATTATCTCTGTGTGATGTATATGTGTATGTCCAGGCGTTAATCCTGAAGGAGCTGTCTGTCATCAGAGATCACGCTGGCAGTGCGTGTTTGAGAGAACTGGACAAAAGCAACAGTCCGTTGATTATGGCTCTGTGTGGATCGAAAGGTACCATCAGAACCTCCCTAGTGCAACTTAGAGTAGATATCATATTTAATTTATATCCTAATTAAAGATTTGAGGCATAGACATGCAATGTGCCATACCTTTCTCTAGGCCTTACTCATTTAGACTAGAGGTGCACCGATAGCCGATTATTCAGAATGATATCGGCCGATACCGATAGTTTGTTTTTTCTTAAGGAAAAAAAGTCTCTCCCAAATAATGTTGCAAACTATACAGGGAATCCTCTCATTTGGTACACTACAATATTAGAGGTTACAATTAACAATAGAAGTTTTATATTCAGCTGCTGTTTATTTTCAGATATACTAATTACACTCAAATAAAAACTGAAATGTTTGTATAAAACTTAGTATCACATAAGGTAGTTTTCATAAGCACTTGTTGTCTTCATGGCAAATTTACTCAAACCTAATTAATCGTAAATAAGCTCCTCTCTAGTGTTTTTTTATATATATAGATAGCTAAGGAACTGAGAACATTGGAAAACATTCCTGAGGTAAATTTGACATGTGACATATTGTTCACAAGCTGTTTTATTGACGTCTTTCCGCGGTTGAAGCACAAATAAAGTGATTACATGAGACGTGATACATTCTGGCAAGTTGTACTAGGCTATATCTTTCAACATACCTCTGATGATCATGCATGTTTTTCGAGAGATAACTTGTATTGAAGAGGAAGAAAAGACTCGCGCTCCGAGTTGCCGCCTGAACTGAGGCATTACAGCGATCTGACTGTCACATTTAAGAGCGTCAAAACGCCATTTATTGTTTGAATTTCGTGATAAAATGGCCTTTTGCGATTATTGGATGGGAGGCGTTACAAATAAAAACGCAGACCTGGCAACCCTGGCTTGAAATAAGGGTGATTCACAGGGTCAAAAAGAGCCTGCTTTAGCGTCACTATTTTTAAACTGTTAATGCATTAAAATTCAACACAAAAGCTGCCAAACTGCCAAGAAGAAGAAATTCAACACACAAGTGATTTTTCTTCACACACAGTATGTATGAGTTGCAGTCTGAACACGTTTTTCCGCACCCTTTTGATTGACGATGGCCGATAGTGATAATAATAGCTTTTGTTGGCCGATACATTGGTGCATCTCTAATTTAGACATTTACTGCCACCTATTGGTAGTTTTAGTTTCTTATTTACAGTATTCATTAAACCTAATTATCCGTATTAAAGGCACAATATGTAGTTTTCGCAGCTATTCAAAACAAAGGAGTAGCTTGATGACGCCTTGATTTCGCGGAATCATGGGAGGTGTTGTCCTCACATCTACAGCCGGTGCAAAGAATCCGACGGGACTCGGGCAGAAATCATATTCATGGATGAGCTAATGTATTAAAGATTTATTAACATTACTATAGTATGAAGCAGGGTATGGCTAAAAGCTGCTGAAGCGGATCGAGGCAGCTGGAGCGATTTGCTAATGAGAGACGAGTGCGACACACGGCTCGAGAGCAGCGGAGCTTTTATTATGCCGCAGATGACCGCTTCTGCTTCTTTCGGTCAAGCGTATGTGGGGTAACACAGTGCTGTTTTATCATATTTTAAATACATTTGTGTGTTGAAAGTTGTTATAGTGCTACTCTGCGTTCGCTCGGTGGCTGCTATGAGACACTTGTTGCACACTGCAGTAAGCGAGATCGAAATTAGCCATGGTAAAACATGGTACTCGTGGTAAAAAACGAGATTTATACAACAAGACTTGCTGTGTTGAGCTATATAACATGATTAGTTTTCTATCGATGAATGTATCCAAACAGTTGCATACCTGTCCAATAGAACACATTATATATTAAAGCGACTTTGGTGTTTCCATGGTTTCTACAAAATAAAACCGGAAATTGAGGGTAACGCGGTATGATGTCATTGACAGGCACCGTGTCCTGGTTAAAATTGCATATTTCTCTGGATGTAAACAACTTGGAAACATTTGGGATAATGCAAGTACACAAGTCAACAAAATATAACATTGTTCTAGTGGCTTTTGAATATTTTAATCCAAAAATCTTACATATTGTGCCTTTTAATAAAAAAAATTAAAGGTATAGTTCACCCAAAAATGAAAAATCTGTCATTTACTTACCCTTATGGCCGTTGAAACCTAAAATTTTGTGTAATAAATTCTATGGTGAATCAAAAGCTACTTTTTTGTAATGTATATTTGATGCTTTTCTCATTTAACACAATAGTGACTTTAAATGATCTTTTGGGGGTAATTTCTCAGCCAAATTGGATGTTCGATGAATTAGGTTCATTAATTGCCATATATCGTGTAATTAATTAGATGAAAAATTTTAATAGCTTTACAGCCCTAATATATAAATAAACTTCCCCCATGAACTCTACATCACAGCCTTATTTCCTTTGTGTCAGATTAAAATCAATCTCTACCCTGACTGAAGTCTGTACAGTTACTCTGACAGAATGTGAATCAATCAAGAAATTCAGTATTCGTAACACCTGTGAGAAACGTATGATTAGAGCATAACTCTGAAATAATCTCTGCCTCTCCAGGTTCATTCATTAACATCTCACAGATGATCGCTTGCGTCGGGCAGCAGGCCATCAGCGGCTCTCGTGTTCCTGATGGATTTGAGAACCGTTCGCTGCCTCACTTTGAAAAGCACTCCAAAGTAAGAGCGAACCACTTCTTTTGCGTTTATCACTTTCTCTCAGCATGCATGAGTGATTCTTTAATTACAGCAATTTTTGTTCTTATTCCACTGGGATGATTTCAAATAAATGCTTTTTGTAATAAAAAAGCCAGTCATTGTGGTGCACAGGATAGATTTTAGTAGCTTTGAACTTTAATAACTTTACAATTAGTTTTTCCCTATTTTGAAGAGGTAAATAATGCATGTGTCTTTATTTAATTGACTGCTAGCAAACTTTGCTTTATCAATTCCAAAGTTTATGTACCTTTTTGTCCAAAAACTGAATCCTTTTCATGTCCGTAACATCACACAGTGTACCAAAATTCGCTTGAAGGTCGATCCAGGACATGTGATGAATGTTTCAGCATGCTTTATGATTCTGTTGGGTTGGAGGAAACGCTTCTGAGGTTAAAGAAGAGACAAACCAAAGGCTGCGTGGAATAAAAGAAACATGTTTGTGTGATTGTTCTTTTATGTTTCAGCTCCCTGCTGCGAAGGGCTTTGTGGCAGACAGCTTTTATTCTGGTCTGACCCCCACTGAGTTCTTCTTTCACACTATGGCTGGTAGAGAAGGTCTGGTCGACACCGCCGTAAAAACAGCAGAGACGGGATACATGCAGGTCCGACGGCAGATGCACGCGTCTCCGTTTGCCTCCTTTATTCACCTTATTTGTAACAAGAGTGTGTGCGGCCATTTGTAAATTGAATGGCTTCCAGTGTCATCTGCTTCCGGTTATTTTTTTTTTAGCTGTAATGTTGCAAACTGGTATTTCTAACCACATTATTTTAATGCATTGGCATAATTATAAACGCACTGGTTTGTAGCACAATCAGTTTAACCATTTTGTTATTCTTTTAGTAATTACCTATAGCAGCTAATGAATTAGAAGTCTTGCACATTCACAGTAAATAGCATACTTCCACGTTGCAAAATAAGGTGGATAATGATGCACTTAGTAAGTGGTTTATTTATGCACTTATGCATATTAATCGTGTTTGTGTCATACAGAGGCGTCTGGTGAAGTCTCTGGAGGACTTGTGCTCTCAGTACGATCTGACGGTGCGCAGCTCCACCGGTGACATCATACAGTTCATCTACGGCGGAGACGGACTCGATCCCGCGGCCATGGAGGGAAAAGACGAGCCGCTGGAGTTCAAAAGAGTCCTCGACAACATCAGAGTATGTCAAAAGAGTATTCTTAAAGGGTCATGAAACTCCAAAACACATTTTTTGAGATGTGAACAGATATGTACATGCTGCACATCACTAAAAGCACTCATCAATCTAAACTAAATTTAAGTGGAAATGGTTGTTTTTCTGAGCAATTTCGTTCTTCCGGGTTGAAAAACAAAATCGAAGTAACGTCACGGGAATCTGACGTAGAAGCGTGCCTCCGGAGTGTGTGATTGGCTGCTGGGGCTGGAGAGGCACGAATCTACGTCATCCGGTTCTGAGTGATTCTCTGCATTTATTCATGACAGTGAACTCTTTTAAGCCAATCACTGCGCTGTATTAAGCATGAGATCGCATTACAGCGGAGAATTCAAACAACATGAGAGCGTTTTCAGCGCAGAACGCCACGATGAGTTTAACAACGCTCACAACACATATCAAAGATCATATACGGACTGGAGTAAGCATGTTTTTAAGTTTTTATGGACATATTTCACATACTCTAGTGCTCTAAACATGAACCAGTACAGTGTATGCGCATATATTTAATCACCTCTTCAAATGAAATGCATGTGCAAATAAGGACACTGACACAGCCGTACGTCTGATCATAAATGCGATGACATGAGGAATTATTCTAATACACAAACAATGGTTTGAACAATGGACAAAAAGTAACTATGCTTTTATTCTGTGTTAAACTGACGCGTGTCGTTTGTTCAGAGACTTTAGTGCTCGTAAATGTAACAAAAATATTATTAGACCTTTTAAATGTTCTTCCGCATTTCTCCCTCATTCAAGGTGCCCTCAACTCAACTGCCCTTTTTTGTTGTTGTTTTTCTCCATGGTCATATTTAATCTTCATTTGTCTGTATAATGAGTGTGTTGCAGGTCTGTTTTATTCGTTGTTGTCTCCCTTTTTCCCACCCTTTACTCTCCCACTTTTCCACTGCTTTACATGCCCATTTCAACTCAGAGGTGTGAACGACCAAGCTAAGGCCACATCCACACGAAGCCAGAGCGTTCCCTATCCAATCTTTTTTTTTTTTTTTTTTTTCTCTGCGTACGCACGAAACCACTGAAACCGACTCAAAACGATGTAGTATACATGCCAGATCGGTATGTGGCGCTGTAATTCTGCCACAGAGAACAGAGAATAAGACTTGGAGCATGCGCATAAACCTATGCAAACATTAGTAAAGCTTAGAAATAAAGCTTTATTTTAGTAAAGCTAATAGCCTCGGTACTTTCTGCGGCACGAACTCAAGCATGTAGTCCGCTGTTGTTGTTGTTGCTGTTACATGACTGGGGTCGAGACGCGCGGGTGATGACATTATCATTTCAGAAAATATACGGATTGGCTGTACACACGAAAACTCAAGGGTGTCATTTTCAGATTTATCCACTCTGAGACCCGGTTTAAAAAAAATAGCGGTTTCAGGCTCCCAAAACGTCGGATCCGTCTGGACGAAACGCCTGTAAGATACAAAATTTTTGCATATACAGCTAAACACATCTCTGTGTGTACTAAAACATGTTCATCATGTAAACATGCACACAAACTTGTTTATTAAATGAGTTCATACAATCTTACCTCAGAATTCAAATTGACCAAGTTTAAGTAGTTGTTCAATGAAATTTTTGTACTCTTCTACAGCATCAAAATGTAATTTACAATTATGCATATTCAAATTGGCTGGTCAGATGATACAGCAGTGATGTTTGCCATTATGTCATAAACTTGATGTGGCTCTGACAGAATTGTATTTTTTTTGTGGTTCAGCTATTCCTTATGAAATCCATTGTATTTATTTGTCTGGATTCTGTTTTAATGGATTAATCACATTTTAATAATGAAAAACATGTCTAATCAATTGAATTCATAAAACAGAATTTTTACAATATAAGAATTTAATTCATTTTTTGTATTTACTTCATTTATCACATCATTTTCTTCAGAGAAATTAAAGTCTAGTTTGTCCTGTTTCATGCTGTTCTGCTTGTGGATTCTGGGAATTGTGGCGTCTCTTCTCAAATGTGAGCTGACATTTATGAAATGATAGAGTTGTGATCCGCCATCAGTTACAATCACTGCTGGCTTATTTTCATCCCCATTCACATTCTGATTACCGCTTTCTGTGGAGTCTAATTGGTTGAAATGGTGCTGGAGGATGCTGGGATATAGAAACACTCTCTGCGGGAACGCTGAAGGGCACTTTGCACGCATTTTCTCTCTTGCCGCTCTGAATCTGAGCATTAGAGGCAGTGTTTATTCTTGTTGAGCGCTGATGCTGAGGTTTGTTTTCTCAGGCGGTGTTCGGCTGTCCAGGTGAGCCTGCGCTGAGCAGAAACGAGCTGGTTTTGACCACCGACTCCATCATGAAGAGAAAAGACTTCCTGTGCTGTAAAGACACATTTCTGGAGGTGAGCCCCTGCACTTTTGTCTACAGAAATTTATCTTTTACTCTCCCTCATGTCGTTCCAGACCAGTAGACGTGATTTCTTCAGTAGAACACAAAAAGTAGACGCTTAGCTGAATGTTCATGCTGCTCTTTTCCATACAATGAAATCAGAAAGTGACCAGGAGATGTCAAGCTCCAAAAATCACTAAAAAGGTGCCATTTAAAGTATAAAACATATTCATATTATGCTTTGTGTGAGGACTGCAATTGACTTTAGACTTTAGCGGGCCGCATGATGGCATAAAATAAGCTTTAAAATAATCTGAAAGGCCAAAAATCAAGATGTAAGCTGACATTATTATTATTATTATTATTATTTATTTATTGGCATTTGGCCTCAACTTCTATATTTTTTTTATTGATGAACCAGGATTCCCACTGCCTTGGAAAACCTGGATATATGAACAAATTTTTATTTATAGACCTGGAAATTTATGATGAATATAATTTTTTTTAAAACATATTTTATTTCTACATTTTATTGGGTAGAAAATGCTCAGAAATTTGTGAGATGATGATGATAACCCCCCAAAAATATATTATAATTTAACATATTGGCTCTCCTATTGGGTGTGAATCTTTAGGTAGACAGCGAATCGATTGATTCACAATTCATAGGTTTTTGTTTCAGGAAAGATTTTTGCCAAATCAGAATGATTTGGTACGATTCATGATACGATTCATAATGCGATTCAATTCGATTTTGATTAATGATTCGATTCTGTATTTAAGTTCATTCATAGGGTTGTGTCCTAATGTGTCATGGGTAAGAACTTAAGATTGTCTTGAAATCAAAAAGGTCACTGATGCTTTCATTGTGTTGGAAAAGACCATCAGGAACGTTCTGCCTGACGACCTGTGTTTCACACAAGAAATGAAATGTCATGAGGGTGAGAAAAAGATGACACAATGCACATTTTGAGGTGAATTGTTCCTTTATCTCATTAAGCTTGTGATCTCATGGTAATTTACCCAGATTAACATGATTACTATGATCCACAGCTGATTTTACCCACATCCCAAATCTATGAATTGACCATCCAACCTCACAGATAAGGGAATTGAACAATTTATCAAACAATGGGGACACATTCACATGGGGACAAAACATACAAAGAAAAAAACATTTTCTTTCTCATTTAATGCAGTTCTTGTCTGTCCTCCTAAAGCCCCTGAAGCGTTCTTCACTCTGAGTGCTCCGTTTATCAAAGCGCTTCAGATGAACGTGTCTTTCAAAGTGCAGATGCACTCAACTCTTATAAAGGAAAATGAATGGTTTTACTGTGTTCATGAGAAGTGACATGAGGACACTGTGTGATGTGTTGTGTATATAGTGACAGCTACAGAGTGTCCCTCAAATAAAGCTTTTTGCAAATCTGCTGTCAATGTCCAGGTTGCATATAAATGCAGTTGTCACTCTTAAAACTTTTGAGTATGTACATGGTTTAAGTGCCCCTACTATGCTATGTTAGTTTCCTAGTTTTGTTTTGGAGACCTAAAGTATGTTTACATTCATCCAAGGTCAAAAAACACTTTCATTTTCTCATAATATACTTGGAACATCAGCTCTTCTCTATAGAAGCTTGTTTCTGCCACTGAATAAAAAAAAAAAATTGGTAATTGCGACTTTTTATCTCACAATTCAGACTTTTTTTCTTGGCAATTGCTGTCTTTTTTTCTCAGAATTGCGTGATATAAACTTGCAGTTGTGAGTTATAAAGTCAGAATTGCGAGTTATAAAGTCAGAATTGCGAGATATAAAGTCAGAATTGCGAGTTATAAAGTCAGAATTGCGAGATATAAAGTCAGAATTGCGTGATATAAAGTCAGAATTGCGTGATATAAAGTCAGAACTGCGAGATATAAAGTCAGAATTGCGAGTTATAAAGTCCAATTCTGAGGGGAAAAAATACTTTTTCTCAGAATTGAGTTTATATCTTGTAATTCTGACTTTATAACTTGAAACTGCGACTTGATATCTCACAATTCTGAGGAAAACATCAGCACTGTGAGATAAAAAGTCGCAATTATCTTTTATTTTTTTTAAATTCGTGGCAGAAACAAGCTTCCATACTTTTATCACAGTATCTGAAACGGTTAGTTTAAGGATTCTGTCTCTCTAAACCCCGCCTTTCCGAGAGCCTGCTCTGCTCTGATTGGTTGGATGGCACAGTCTGCTGTGATTGGTCAGAAACTAAATGTTTATTAGCATATCTGAATTTTAGCTTTTGATACACAGTGATACGAACAGTAACGATGGCGTCGGTTTTACCGTATCAGTCTCATCAAAGTGGATTTGCTTTGGCAGCAGAAAACGGCGTCTTCTCGACAACACGAACCAAACTCTTCCAGTCTCAGATACAACTACAGTGTTTGTGGGTGGGGCAAAGCAGTCGCTGTTCACCTGCAGCCAGTGAACATCATAGGCTGGCATTATGCAAATTAGTTACAAACCTATATAGATTTGAGCAGGAAGGAAGACTGGAATTACTGATGATTCGTTTCAGCAGTTCAAAAACGCTTCTTTCTTTCATCTGATCTTTGAAACTTTGCAGAGCTTTTACATTTACAAACAGCTACATTACACACTACATGAAAGGGAATATCTGAAAAAAGCATATTGGGGCACTTTAAAATGTCAACGTTTATGTTATGTAGTCAGTGTTTCACTTAAATGAAACTGATGACTGAAGAGTTTCTGCTCAGTGTCTGTGTCTTTCATTTAAAGGCATTGACAGACACTGGCAGTGAGAAGTACTTAGAGGTATTGTATGGTACGCATGACGTGTGAGTGTGGTTTGGGTTTAATTTCTATATATGAGAGCCAGGTGTGAGTTTAGTTCAGCATGAATTACAGTAGTAACCAGTGTTAACGTGTTGATTCTGATCTACACACACTAATCCTGATGCACGCTTTCAGTCAAACAGGCTGTCCGGGCCATTACAGGTTTGCAGGTTTATGTGAATTTACGTATTTATGCCTCAAAATACGACTCACTGCACTATGACTCACTGAGTGTCAAAAAATGTATGGGCTCATATTTCAAATCAAGCTTGTTTTAAGATTTTTAACCCAGCATTCATTTTATTTTTATATTTTCAGTTTTCATTTTGAGTTTGAGTAATTTTTTGTGCTTTTGGCCTTTTAATTAATTTTTGATGTTATTTTTTTTTTTTTTTTTTTTTTTTTATTCCAGTTTTTGTACTTCAACTTATTTTATTTCCATTTGTTTCCAAGGCAGCATTTTTAATTAACATTTCTAAATGTTTCATCTAATATATATATTTTTTTATTTCAGCATTATTTCACTTAACAAAACAAATTTTAAATAGTTTTAGTCAACAGTAACAACACTGGCATGTATAATAAATACTAAATTATTCTTAATATTCATGAAAATCTCACGAAAAAATAATTTACATTTTTCTTCATATGAATTTTTTTTGTTTCTTTTGATTTTTGAGGTGATATTTGATGTTCTTGACAGACTCCAATAATATATATTTTTTTATACTTTTTTATGCAAAGCTGAATACTTATAAATGAAGGATTTTGCTCATGTAAGTTTGCTTTCTAAATGCTTTGAAATTCTTTTAAATTGTAGGAAATCAGAAAGTTCATAAAAACAATTTCGGAGAGAATCAAAAAGACACGTGACAAGTACGGCATCAATGACAATGGAACAACAGAGGTAAGAGCTCAGTTTCATATAAGTGTGTGTGTGTGGGCGCTTGTGTCTGACAGCCTGTTTTCTGATCTGTAACAGCCTAAAGTTCTGTACCAGTTAGACAGGATCACTCCGACCCAGCTGGAGAAGTTTCTGGAAACCTGCAGAGACAAATATATGAGGTAACACAGCTGTACGTAATTTCTGATGAGCGCTCGGCTCTAATTTTGCTCATACGGTTCAATAGACGGATGCTGATCTAATGAGCTGTGCTTAATCTGGGCGGAAAGAGCTGCACCATTACTGACCCTGTCAGGCTCATTTCCAGCTGGATAAAGCTGATACAATGACTTGCATGTCTCAAATAAGATCTAGTGATGAATTAACAGCACTTGAGAAGCAGGCTGATTTACAGAAATGGTTTTAATGTGATGTTGTATGATGCTCAGGGCACAGATGGAGCCGGGGTCTGCCGTCGGAGCGCTGTGTGCCCAGAGCATCGGGGAGCCGGGCACTCAGATGACCCTCAAGACGTTTCACTTCGCTGGAGTGGCTTCCATGAACATAACTCTGGGAGTCCCGAGAATCAAAGAGATCATCAATGCATCCAAGAATATCAGGTGACTACAGAAACTCTAATACACTTTGGATAAAAGCGTCTGCCAAATGAGTAAATGTAAATGAAAGAGTTGTAGTAGAGTGTTGTTGACATGCCGTCATTTTACGCCGGACTGCTTCACAAACGAGGGTCAATTCAACACAAAAGATTAACATGACGACACATGCTAGTGGATGAGTTGAATCAACTCCACAGCAACTACATAAATTTATCCACTAACCATTCAGAAATGTCTAAAAGTTGTAACTTCTTCCTGAGTCTCTCCATCAGTGTCGACTCCGGTTTGAACAATGTAAGGCTAAACACCATTACTGACAATCCTCATTTTGGCTGCGTGAGATTCTCCAGCTTTGTTGTTGTTGAGCAACCGAAGCGTGAGCTGTTAAAGCTCCGCCCTCTTCTGGAAAGGGTGCCGGGAGCAGCAGCTCATTTAAAGGGACACACACAAACGGCGTGTTTTTGCTCACACCCAAAAAGAGGCAAATTTGACGAGCTATAATAAATGATCTGTGGGGTATTTTGAGCTAAAACTTCACAGACACATTCTGGGGACTTGTATCGACCTTACAGACCTGTCAGGAAAAAATCCTGAAATAACCTTCACAAAATAGCGATACGACTCTGAAACAAAAGTTCTAGACTGGAAGAGACCCTGTGAAAATTATAGACGTGCTGGTGACCGTACGCCCAGCGGCTGACGTGCAATCGATTCATGAGAGTTTGATCTCGACCCCTGAAGGTGAAAAACACATTTGTCAATCAGAGGGAGAAGCCTGGAGCTCAGCTCCGCAGGGCGGAGGTGGATGACCGCCTGTCACCCTCATGGTGCAGTTGAGGAGTGTCCGCATGATTGCTGCTGTTGATGCTTCAGGGATGATTAATGGCTGCAGTAACCCTAGTTCTTATTCCTAACGAGTCTCTCTGTGTCTCAGTACGCCCATCATAAGTGCCAACCTGGATACAGATGATGATCCAGACTTCGCTCGGCTGGTGAAAGGACGCATTGAGAAAACTCTACTGGGAGAGGTACGCTGACTTTGACTTGTGCTGTTCACTAAGTCCTGCATTATTATTCACATTTCTCATGCTTTCTGTTAGGAGTGTGTTCAGAAAGTCAATATGAAATTAAAATGCCCCTGACTGAAATAGCAACTCCCTGGCAAACATCCAGAATACCAACCTTCATGGAGAATTCAATTGCCTTGCAACGAGTTTGATTTTGTACTTTTGCTCATTGACACTGTATAGACAGCACACTGTTTTTAGAACGAGCCAGTATGTGGGTGGTTTGTGTATTATGTTGGGTTTTTTTTTCAAATTAATAAGTGATCTTACTGATCATAAAAATGGTATGCTCACCATATGCAATAATATAAGGATTCTATATTATTAGCTAAAAGCAAATACCTGTACGTAAGGTTGGTTGTGTCTCTCCAGATCCCATTTCTCCTAAATTCTCACTGTCTACATTCTCTATCTTTAAACTTCCTACTGCTGATGAGATAACATGTTTTATTCAGAAATCCAAATCCCCTACTTGTCAACCTGATCCTCTTCCAACACACTTAGTTTATCTTCTTTGTCTTCTTTAATCATCATTCATTCTTCATTGTCTTCAGGTATTGTTCCCTCATCACTTAAAACGGTTAAAATAACGGAAAAAAGGGGAGCATATCCAACTAATTTTTAGTGTTTCTAACTTGGTGTATTTCCAATATATTAGAAAGGGTGTAGCAGCACAGGTCTCTCACTACCGTTCAGACAACAATTTGTTTGAAAAATTTCAATCTGGCTTCCGTCCACTTCATAGCACAGAAACCTCACTTGTCAAAATTACTAATGATCTGCTAATGGCACTGGATTCTGGTCAGCTGACTTTATTCATTTTGCTCGATCTGAGTGTTGCCTTTGATACAATCTCACGTAACATCCTCCTAGACAGGCGTCATGGGCACCTGTCTGTCTTGGTTTAGATTGTATCTTTCTGGTCGCATTCAGCTCGTACAACTCAAAAACTTCAGGTCTAAGCCATTGCGAGTTACCATTGGTGTTCCCCAAGGCTCAGTCTTGGGCCCTCTTTTATTTTTTATTTACTGCCCCTTGGACATATTTTTAGGAAGTATGGTATTCATTTCCACTGCTATGCTGACTTCACCTGTCTTCTGTGCCTACTTCTGTTTTTCCTCCACTTTCTCTGTCCAGCTGCTTAGCTGAAATTAAAAATAGTTTTCCATCTAATTTCCTTAAACTCAATAGTGGTAAAAACTTAAATTCTCTTGATAGGTTCAAAATCTACTCTGGCAAAATCTCATAGCTTCTCAGTGACTTAACCAATCCATAGTTTTTCCATCTACACAGGTTAAAAGGTATCATCCTTGATAGCACCCAATCTTTTGAAGCTCACGTTAGTAATACTATTTGTTCTGCATATTTTCATTTATGAAACATAAACAGTCTTCGTCCTTCTCTGACAACAAACAGCATTGCTATCCTTGTACATGATCTAGTTACGTCGCATATAGATTATTCCAATTCCATTCTCTTTGGTCTTCCTTCTAAATTCCTACATAAACTGCAGCTGGTCCAGAATTCAGCTGCACGAATTATTTCTAGAACCCCTCCCATAGCGCACATTTTTCCTGTTCTTCAACACTTGCCCTGGCTTCCGGAGGGAAAAATCTAATTGATTTCAAAATCTTGCTCTTTAACTACAATTTTCTTAATAATCTAGCTCCTTCATATCTCACGGATCTTTCTCAAATTTATATTCCTGCCCCTACCCTCAGATCCTCTTCATCAATCTTTTTAGTCTTACCACGCATCTGTCTGAACAGTATGGGGCTTTTCGTTATGCTGCCCCTCATTTGTGGAACTCACTTACCCTGGACATTCGTAACCTCTTTTAAATCACACTTTTCACCTTGAGTGTCGTGAAAGGCGCCTATAAAAAGTATTATTATTATTTCTGTCAGATTTCTGAGTACATTGAGGAGGTTTTCCTGCCTGATGATTGTTTCATCCTGGTGAAGCTGTCCCTAGAGAGGATTCGTCTTCTGAGATTGGAGGTAATGGCAGATCTGATCATAATTACCTGTTAGACTTGAACTCAAAATGATTTTTCAAGCATCAGTGTTTTTTGTCACTTCTCACTCTGTATTTCCAATGGTTTATATTGATAGTTCTGCCATTGTCATTATTTTTTTTCTCTCTCTTGAGTGATTTTAAATAATCACTTTTTTTCCACAATGATGATCATCATCTCCAGAGAGGTTTCTAGAGTCGTATTGATGTTTGTTCTGTTCAGGTGAACGCAGAGACCGTACGATACTCCATCTGCACGTCAAAGCTGCGGGTGAAGCCGGGTGATATCGCGGTTCACGGAGAGGCCGTGGTCTGTGTGTCTCCGAGAGAAAACAGCAAGAGCTCCATGTACTACGTCCTGCAGTCGCTCAAACAGCAGCTTCCTAAGGTCAGTCGCTGACACTGTAATGATGCCAATGTTGGACTTGAACGAACTTCCATGCACTGACATAATAGTGATATGAGGTTCACTAACTGATGCTGTTATCTAGAGAACAGAGTGACCATGTAATGCAGTTTAAGTAGCAAATCAGATTTTGTTTATTTTAAGGGAATTATGATCCGAGACACCCGGGGACACAACTTTGTCTTTTTGAAAACAATCAACTAAAAGCTTAAACAGTATATGGAAAGAATAACGATAAAATGCTAGCTGCATGATTACAAACAGTCTCTTCAACCACACAGTATCATTATTTCTGTGTTACAATGATTCATGTTATCACAGAAGTGCTGGGATAAAAGTTTATAGTTCGGATATAAACACTGACGTCTACAGTAGTGGCAATATAGAGCAAATCACCCTTTGAAAGTAACTTGGTTCTTCAAATAATGATTATATCAATTACATTGTTGTGCCAGTTGGTGGCGACAAGTGACTGTTAAAAAATGTATTTGTCATTGAATCATTCATTCAAGAGATGAAACAAGTGAAGTATTTACGAGCGAGTCATCGAATCATTCATTCAAACCATTTTTTAAAAAAATACTCCATTCAAATTAATTAAACATTTTAAATGGACTACAGTAGTTAGCATTTTGTCAAAACCTCTAGTAAACTACATGTTATTTTGTTTCGTCTGTTCAGAATCATGGGAGAATCGTGATCTCTGTTTGAAACAAAAAAAAATGTGATTCTCAAGTTATCCGGAATCGTGCAGATGTAGTGTTTAGTTATAAATATATTGTTCTTTCATATTTGTTCAAAATACATTTATACAGTTTGAATTGTTAAAAATGTATTAGTATATGTGGAACAGTGTTGTCATTGCAAACAAAAACTAATAAACTTATTGTAAACTAAAACTTCAATTTTTGTAAATTGAAGTAAAGCAGAAATAATAAATATGAATATTAGATAAAAAAAATTAAGTTGAAGTACTAAAATTACTGAAACTAAAACCAAAATAAATGTAAAGCTAAACAGAAATATTTTAAAAATAACTAATAAAAATGACAAAAGCACATAAAATTACTAAAACTTAAACTAAAATCTAAAAATAATTAGAAAAATATTGGAAAAAAAATAACAATATGCTAATCAAAACATTGATAAATACTGTAATAGTGTATTTAAATAATACTGAAATAGCACTTGATATGTTAAAGGGTTAGTTCACCCAATTCTGTCATTTATTACTCACCCTCATGCCGTTCCACACCCGTAAGACCTTCGTTAATCTTCGGAACACAAATTAACATATTTTTGTTGAAATCCGATGGCTCTGTGAGGCCTACATAGGGAGCAATGACATTTCCTCTCTCAAGATCCATTAATGTACTAAAAACATATTTAAATCAGTTCATGTGAGTACAGTGGTTCAATATTAATGTTATAAAGCGACGAGAATATTTTTGGTGCGCCAAAAAAACAAAATAACGACTTATATAGTGATGGATGATTTCAAAACACTGCCTCATGAAGCTTCGGAGCGTTATGAATCAGCGTGTCGAATCAGCGGTTCGGAGCGCCAAAGTCACGTGATTTCCGCAGTTTGGCGGTTTGACACGCGATCCGAATCATGATTCGACACGCTGATTCATAACGCTCTGAAGCTTCATGAAGCAGTGTTTTGAAATCGGCCATCACTATATAAGTCGTTATTTTGTTTTTTTTTTGCTGCACCAAAAATATTCTCATCACTTTATAATATTAATATTGAACCACTGTACTCACATGAACTGATTTAAATATGTTTTTAGTACATTAATGGATCTTGAGAGAGGAATTGTCATTGCTCCCTATGCAGGACTCACTGAGCCATCGGATTTCAACAAAAATATCTCAATTTGAGTTCTGAAGATGAACGAAGGTCTTACAGGTGTGGAACGACATGAGGGTGAGTAATTAATGACATTATAATAATTTTTGTGAACCCTTTAATTAACATCTAGATTATTAAATACTAATATGCATTGTTAGTTCATATTCTCAAATTTAGTTAACTAATGTTAACACATTGAACCATGTTGTAAAGTGCTACTCATTTATCTTTAATCATAATGTATTTGCTAATCGAGCCAGGAGAGGCTGTAAACGCAGGGCCTGTTTTAAGCTGATAATCTCAAAATATCGTCGTCTTATTCCAAGTGGCTGGAGTATATATAATAATATCATAATGTGATATAATGTGTGTGTGTGTGTGTGTGTGTGTGTGTGTGTGTGTGTGTGTAGGTGGTGGTCCAGGGCATCCCTGAAGTGGCGCGTGCCGTCATTCACATTGATGAGCAGAGTGGGAAACAGAAGTTCAAACTGCTAGTGGAGGGAGACAATCTCAGGGCTGTCATGGCAACACACGGCGTCAACGGCAACAGAACAACATCCAACAACACTTATGAGGTACCGGCCGCCCACGGTCCAATCTAACTCTGTCTCATTTGGGAAAGCTCTTCAGTTTTCTCTTCTTCTTTTGAATGTTTCATTCAAGGTTTTGTGTTTTAAACATCGGTCTTTACACAGGCAGTACTGCACACTGCAGTGTTTTTTGAGTGACAATCAACATTGAATCCTTCACATTATTGTTCAGCTTGTGTATTGTCTGGAGATGTTTACTCGTATCTGTAGGGCCTTATGAAATCCATTTTATTCTATTTTTATACATTTTAATTTTTCCTGGATTCTGTTTTTTCCATTTTAATTTTTCTGCATTCCGTTTTAATGGTTAAAATTACATTTTAGCAATGAAAAAGCTTGTTTAATTAATTGAAACCATGAAACAATTTATTAAGTTTAATAGAAACTTAATTTTTAGGGCTCTATGAAATCTTAATTTTTTTTCCCCAGATTTTTTCCAAGATTGATTTCCATTTCATTGCTTTAATTACATTTTAATGATCAAAAAGCATGCCTAATTGATTCAATTCATAAATAAACCATTTAATAATATATTAATAATAAGGCCATATGAAATGTTTTATATTTTCAAAAATTATATTTTCAGGATTTATGTTTTTAAAAAATGTAATATATTATTTATTTATTTATTATTTTAAAACTGGTAAATGAAGGCATAAAAATTTATTTTATTTTGAAATGTCATCAAATGAAAATTTAACAGTTCATTTTATTTTTTGGCATGGAAAACATGGAAGAGCGATTGTGAGAAAAATAAAGTTTTCATAGAGAAGTACATTCTACTGTACAATAGTACTTCATCTTTCCATAATAATTTCTTCAAGTTAAACCTAACTTTTATTTTGAAGGGTTGCCATGAAGACCTTTGAGTTTCTGTGTCCGTATTATATGTCAGTATTTATGTAGTGAAATGGTGAAACACTGACAGATAGTAGTCCATATCATAATTTGATTGACTGTACAGCCCAACTTTTGATGTATTAATTCAGAATTCACCAGTAGGGCTTTACATCTGTCTGTAGAGCCTGTGATGATCTGTTTGTGTTCATCAGGTCGAGAAGACGTTAGGCATCGAAGCAGCGAGATCGACCATCATTAATGAGATCCAGTACACCATGGTGAACCACGGTATGAGCATCGACCGCAGGCACGTCATGCTGCTGGCGGATCTCATGTCTTATAAGGTGAGCAGCTGATGGATTATAATGATGTTGAGTGATGTTTCGTGAGATGATGACGATGATTTGATGGGGATGAGAGCGACTCAATGACTCTTGTGGGCCGTAGGGTGAGATTCTGGGCATCACCCGCTTCGGTCTGGCTAAGATGAAGGAGAGCGTTCTCATGCTGGCGTCCTTTGAGAAGACGGCGGATCATCTGTTTGATGCGGCGTATTTCGGGCAGAAAGACTCGGTCTGCGGTGAGTGATGAGCAGAAACATGTATAATGACACCATGGAAAAAATCAGGGGGTTTTTAACATGAACTAACAATTATTAATCTTAGTTAATGGTAATATCAGAACTAATGCTTTATTAAAATCACAAGTTATATCTGTTAATATTATTTAATGTACCTGAGCTGACTTGAACTAAATGAATAAATACTCTAACAAATATTGCTTATTGTTAATGTTAGTTAATGCATTAAATAATGGGACCTTATTGTAAAGTGTTAACATTTATGTTAGTGTTTATTTTTAATAATTTCAATTTTAAAGGATTTATACATGATGAGAGTAGTTTGTTCTTTCTTTAATTTATGCTAATTTGAATTAAATCAATATGTCTGTGTACAAATTTACAGTAATGAGCATCTAATGAGAAATGTGCTTGAAAATGTTGAAAATCTTAATGGTCCTTAATGCAAAAATCATTTATTGTTAATTACCTTAATGAGAGAAGATAAAAGTTAAATACTTAGATGTAGAAATGTGATTCACCCTGCAGTTGTTTTTAGCAGTGCAAACATTTTAGTTTACTTTATTTTAAGGTGTCCTTGTTACAGTAATTATACATTTAAGTACTGAGTAATAATAACTGACTACATGTAGTATAGGGTTAGGGAAGTCGGTTGTATAATGCGGTTGTCAGTCCTGTAAATGACTTTATTTATTTATTTCAAATAGGGACAATGTACATTAATCAACATTCATGAATGTAAATGTACCCAAATTAGCCCTTTGCCAGATGTTAAAAAGAATTGGGCCCAATATAGACCCTTGTGGAACACCAGTTGATAGACGTAGTTAAAGGGTTAGTTTACCAAAAAATGAAAATTCTGTCATTAATTACTCACCCTCATGTTGTTCCACACCCGTAAGACCTTCGTTCATCTTCAGAACACAAATTAAGATATTTTTGATAAAATCTGATGGCTCAGTGAGGCCACCATTGACAGGAAGATAATTAACACTTTCAAACACCCAGAAAGCTACTAAAGACGCATTTAAAACAGTTCATGTGACTACATTAAGATTGAACTATACTACTGGTTCTATCTTAATGTTATGAAGCGATGAGAATACTTTTTGTGTGCCAAAAAAAAACAAAATAATGACTTTATTCAACAATATCTAGTGATGGGCGATTTCAAAACACTGCTTCATGAAGCTTTGAAGCTTTACAAATCTTTTGTTTCGAATCAGTGGTTCGGAGCGTGAATCAAACTGCAAGAGTCATGCCCCCCAGTGGTGAACCATTGAAATTTCAAAACACTTATGACATAACGAAGCCTCGTTTACTGAAATCATGTGACTTTGGCAGTTTGATACACACTCCGAACCACTGATTCGAAACAAAAGATTCGTAAAGCTTCACAAAGCAGTGTTTTGAAATCGCCCATCGCTAGATATTGTTGAATAAAGTCGTTATTTAGTTTTTTTGGCACACAAAAAGTATTCTCATCGCTTCATAACATTAAGGTTGAACCACTGTAGTCACATGAACTGTTTTAAATATGTCTTTAGTAGCTTTTTGGGTATTTAAAAGTGTTAATTGTCTTGCTGTCGATGCAGGCCTCACAGAGCCATCGGATTTTATCAAAAATATCTTAATTTGTGTTCTGAAGATGAACGAAGGTCTTACGGGCGTGG
This sequence comes from Ctenopharyngodon idella, assembly GCF_019924925.1. Lineage (NCBI taxonomy): Eukaryota > Metazoa > Chordata > Actinopteri > Cypriniformes > Xenocyprididae > Ctenopharyngodon > Ctenopharyngodon idella. Next base: position 29,172,455 of record NC_067231.1, read on the forward strand.
AACGACATGCAGATGAGTAATTATGAACAGAATTTTCATTTTTGAGTGAACTAACCCTTTAATTACATTTATAATTATCAATTTTTACTAATTGAGAATGGGAAGAAAGATTAGATTTAAATTTACAAACTCTCGGAAAAATTTAAATTGAATAATTAATGCAAAAGGTTATGATTTACAGTATCAAACACTTTCTGCAAATCAAGAAATACAGCGCCTACCACTCCAGCTTTATCCTTTAAATGACTGAACTGTGTGTGAACAGAACAGGATGTGTGTGTGTGTGTGTATATATATATATATATATATATATATATATATATATATATATATATATATATAATGAGGCCTATTTTTGAATAACCAAACTGAATGTCAGTCATTCCTCTGTCTTTCTGTGCTTCTACAGGTGTATCTGAGTGTATTATAATGGGAATCCCCATGAATATCGGCACTGGACTCTTTAAACTTTTACACAGCGCCACAAAGGACCCCAATCCCCCGCGCAGACCACTGCTCTTTGACAGTCCTGATTTCCACATCCCTTTGGCTCCATAATCTACGGGCCTGTGTTCGGATCGCTCTGATGTCCAGCCTAATGAGCGTTTACTGCAGATCTCCAGCTGTTCTGCAGCTCCTTTAGCATCATTTTGTGCCTTGCCTTGCCAAATCGGTTTTTCCCACTTGAGACAGTGGGAATAATTTGCAGGGATGATGATTCGATGACTTAATCGCCTTTATCGTGAGTAAGACTGAGATCACTGATGTTTTTTATTATCTTCATGATAATAGACTCTTGGGCCTTTATGTTGATCCCTGCAAACATTCGGCCCTGTTACTTTCTCATTTAAGATTATGTTCTTTACTGGTTGTTAGATTAAGATCAGATTAAATGAGGCACTTGGAGTTAAAAAAAGATTAATCTATTGTACTAAATGTAATTTATGCGACTGAAAGCGTGGGTTTTTGTTTAATTTTCTTTGAGCTATTTGCTGAAAAACAGGCATGGCTGACATCCATGTGTTATGTAAATATGTATCAGGTGTGAATAAAATGTAAATTACGACAACATCAGCAGCACATTGTTTCACTTAATTTATTTTTAAAAGTTCACAGCTGTGAATGCGTTTGAGAGGCTGAACGTCACATGCTGTTAGACATCAAGGCCTCTCAGATCCATCGCAAACACAGAGGGACGGGTTTACAAATGTGATGCTCCGTCATGTGAAAGGTTTTTCAGATGTCAATGTATTCCTGACCGTCTCTTTCTGCGCTCTCAAAACGGATCTAGCGTCTTCCTCTCCATCAGAGCATGTAAGTGCCCTTAAAATGCATCTGTAATCGAGCATGAATCTACTACAGATGCTCAATTCGCCACCTTTTAACAAGTACATTTTCACCCTGTCGATTGCACAGATGTTTCCAAATGAAACTCGTTAGATCATTGTCATTAGCGAGAATAATTTAACAGTCCCGGCTGTTCATTGCAAATGGTTTCATTCTAAAAGAATAATTTCTTTATATAATATCTGAGCAAAGTGAATATATAAAGTACACACTAATAAATCGATTCTTTGATGCGTTTAAAGATGAGAGCTGCCGTATTTACACCGTCTTCTCCTGTCAGTCTGTTGCTGAAGACTTAAATTACATGTTGCGCTGTTACCATGTGCTTACCGTTATGAAGACATTATAAAGGTGTTTTTAATGCATTATGAATTATAATGCACCTTGCATTGTATGATCTCATGAATAATTGTAACCACAGTTTTAATACTTTATAATACTCAACTGTTACACCTTTAGAAAGTAAAATGCATTAAAACACATGACAAACAACCAAATCTGCAAATACTATAATGCATTTTAACTTTGGCTATGATTATTTATGAAAAGATATAATGCATTACAGTGTGCATTATGAAAAACTTTATAATGCATTATACATAAAGAGAAAAATTAACATTCTGTCATTGTTTACTCACCCTCATGTCAAAAATATATATATTTAAATGCATTTTGCACTCAAAAATCTATTTTATCTAGTTACCAAAGCAACATTTCTCCTTTAGTTTGACTTGATGTACTAAAATAACTAAAACAAAATGAATAAATAAAAATTTAAAACAAATTACATTATAAATAACAAAAATCACTAAAAAAAAAATAGCAAAAATTACTAAACTTTTACCTAAAATTAAATGAAAACATAAAATACAAAAATAAAAACTTATACATAAATCAAGCCATTTTCCCACTCACCTATTTTTATGCACATTTTGGGATATTGCATAAAAAATGTTGGATGGAAACGTTAAAATGCGCATAAAAAAAACTTTGCTACATTGAGTCGGATTTTTTTTTTATACAGTAAGAATATATGCACATAAATTACAATGGAAACACATTTACCGAATAAATTCCTCATTGTGCATCAAAAAGTCATGTGACTTTGCACGATGTGGCGGCATAACTGGACTAACCAGCGGACAATCTTGTTGTAATGTTCATTCAATGCCAAAGTCTGTCATCATAGTGGTTCAGTTTAATTTCCTTCCCAGAGCTGTCTTACACGGCAGTGTTCCCAAACAGCATCCGCCTCCGAACGCAAGATAACATGACAGTGCTTATTGCTTTTCTATCTAATGTTTTTGAATAAATGTATTGATTGTTTTTGAATGTATCGACGCGTTTTAAATGTGTCGATCGTTTGTGAATGAATGTAGATTGTTTTTGAATACATGTATTTTTTTGTAGCAAATGTAGCAATTTTTTTTAAAAAGTACCGATTCTCTTTTAAAAGTAACGATTCTTTTTGAGGAAAGTAGCAATTCTTTTTGAATAAATGTATCAATGTGTTTTAAATATGTAGCAATTTTTTTTTAAATGTAGTGATTCTTTTTAAAAGTAGTAATTTTCTTTTAAAAGTAGCAATTCTATTTGAGGAAATTAGCGATGCGTTTTGAATAAATTTATTAAAAGTTTTTGTAGCGAATTCATTTTGAGAAAAGTAGAAATTCTTTTTTTTCTTTTAGAAAAGTAGCAATTGTTTTTGAATAAAAACACCCACAGTGGCTTCAGCAATTTTCACTTTTCATAGTGATATTTGGCGCCAATTGTTCAAATTTTGCGAACAAGCTAAATCTGCAACTTTAGATGGAAACATAGCTATTGATACTAAAATAACACTGTTGCGTTCCCCCGAGAAAGCACGGAAATATATTTTCCCTTCACCATGTGCTTTTAGGCCCTGTGCTTTTGTTATTTTTGCTTGACAGTTGTGATCACCGTGAACTGTTTTATAGAGCTGAAGATTCTTCAAAAATTCCCTTTTTGTTGTTCCACAGAAAAAAATAACAGCATCAGTGTTTGGAACGACATGATGGCTAGTAAACAATGACAGAAAGCTGGTCTTTGCACTTGTTCAAGTGAGGTCAGTCTGTTGAATGTTTCCATTGTGCTGCACATGAACCGCTAGGACATCTTTTTGCGTCTCCTGTCATGGATTTGACATCCCGAGCTCATCCGACAGCAGTATTGAGATTAAGGCTGCATTTGTTGCCAAGAACACCTCAATGTCTGGGATCCTCTGCGAATGATGTCAACAGATAGCAGTTATGTTCTCGTCTGCCCATACTGAGTTTATTTCACGCAGGAGCTGCTGGAAGGTAGCTGGGATGTAGCGGTTGTGACTTTCTGCTCGGCGAATGCCGTCGATATCTCCAGATCACCTTGTGAAGAGGACAACACTCGGTTCCGATGCGTTTGCAGGTTTCCGTTGTTCCCGCTGGTGTTGCTGCTGAACGCCTCCGTTTTGAGGTGTTTGGAGAAGTGCACGCTGAGGTTCGGCCGCTGTACGGCGCCGCCCTGGTGGCCGGGACGCCGCAGGTAAGCGGAAAGAGTGGCGACGCAGTTCTTCTTGAAGTTCTCGTTCATGAAGGCGTAGACGATGGGGTTGTTGAAGGAGTTGGAGAAGCCGATGGCCTGGACCACTGCGATGATCATGTTCACCGTGACCTCGTCGTAGTTCTTCTCCAGGTCATCTGAGTGAATAATGGACACGTATTTTGATTTCAGGACATGAAGCTGTAAATGTTTATTGCTTAATTTAAGGGATAATTCACCCAAAAATGAAAATAGTTATCATTTACTCGGCCTTAAGTTGTTCCAAACTAGTATGAATTTCTTTCTTCTGCTGAACACAAAAGAAGATGAGAATATGGTTGACCAAATAGTTGATGGACCCCATTACCTTCCATAGGATAGAAAAAATACAGTGGAAGTCAATGGGGAACAGACACTGTTTGGTTTCCGACATTCTTCAAAATACAAACAAAAAACGGTGTTCATCAGAAGAAAGAAACTCATACAGGTCTAGAACAACTTGAGGGTGAATACATACAAAGAATTTTCATTTTTGGGCGAACCATCCCTGCTCCCTGCAGTTTTCTGTCAAAATTTTGATGGTTTAACATTTGGAAATGAAGAAATTAAGATAAGTATGCATATTAGTATTGTAATTTTACAGTTGTAATGTAAAATAAAATTATTACAATATCTTTCTTAAATACTCTTATTTTACAGTAAAATATTACAATAGTAATAATTCTTATTTTGTTTAGTTTTTTTTTTTTTAAATATTTTTTAGTAATAATTATTTTATAGCCATATTGATATATAATTCCTAATCTAGCTTTCTAATAAATGTGGCATTTTATTCTGCAAATATTGTTGGCTCTGTGATGAATTGCTTATTTTTATTGCTCTTTTAGATTAAAGTTTCTGCTATATTCATAAATATAAATAATCTCAAAATTTTGGCCAAATTGTGTAGCCTTACAAAGAAGCAAAGCAAACCTGGATTTTATTTATTTATTTATTTATTTATTAGAAATTTTATATATTTTATATATTCTATATATTCATGCTAATGCTAAGTGGATGAATGTAAATGTGTTTTCTGGTCATTTTTGCAAGCTAAGGGATGAGTTAGAGCTTCACACTGTGTCCTTAACAGACATAATGTCCAAACCAACCACCAATTTTAAATGAAACCTACTTGTCACTAGAAACTTCTGGTTGTGCCTGGTTTAAGACACCTACATTAGTTACCCAGAACATAAACTGGAATATTTGCAGGGAAATCTGAACTTACATTCGTGTAGCGTAGTTATGATGGAGTAGTGAGAGGCAGGCAATCAAATAAAGTGGAAACATTAGGCCTTTTTAACCTCGTGCACTGTGGGTGGTACTAGTCTAATGATTAATCATCTGGGTTGTTACCACTGATTGTGGGTTCAGCCTCAAGAACGAGCGACCCAGAAGTAGTTCCTGGAATGGCACATAACCACAGGTTACTGCGATTACACTTACCTGCCACAGCGAATCTGAATGATAAGTACTGTACTCTGTGTAATCATCACGCCACTACAGTTTATTCACATGGAGCTGCTGTGAGATGATTGTATCAGGACAAATTCGGCTGGAGTGAATGGCCGTGACACACTTACTGTACTCAAACAGCATGTGCACGATATGAAATGGTGCCCAGCAGATGGTGAACAGCAGCACAATGGTGATCATCATTTTGACGGCACGTTTCTTCTTCCTGTTTGAACAGTAAAAATAAACGGCAGTGAAGATGCGTTACTGTAATATCACCAGCAGTGTAGAGGGTAACAATTTACAAGTAACTCGAGTTACATAAGCAGATTACTTTTTTCAAATAACTAGTAAAGTAATGCATTACTTTTAAATTCACAACAAAATATCTGAGTTACTTTTTCAAACAAGTTCCCTTTTACTGACTGACAGCTCTTCTGTCCCCATGTTTTGAGAAATCGGGAGTAAGTGCAGAGGTGTGTGTGTGAACATAATGGTTGTTGTAGTTCTAGAATAAATGTGAGCAAGCGTTTAATCCTCTCACTTGCACAAAAACAGATTCAGTATTCCTCAATATGAATAAAAACATTGAAATGTTAAATAATACAAATATACTTTATGTATTTAATCTCACTTTATTAACCAATATCTTTGCTGGTGATTTTCAATGATCCAATTCAACCATACTAATAAGATTCTGAAAAATACTTTAGTTAAACATCACATTTGTTTATTTTTTTTATCATTGCTGAAGTAAGTGTGGACTTTTCTTCGTTTGTTTGATCTGCGCCCTCTACTGTACATGCGTGAGTTTGCATTTCCTTCAGCCCGAGGCAAATTCATTTCACTTTTAGTGTGCAAGGGCCTTTATAGTTGCCAAAAATATAACTTTTTTTGTTGTTATAAAAAAAAGAGCAAGGAATCCCAGCCCAAGTGAGAAAAAGTAACGCAATTAGTTACTTTTTGGGGGAGTTACGCAATTGTAAAGGCCTTTGCACACTGAGTCCGAAATTCGCATGTGAAATTTTCGCACGTTAAAAAATAAATTCGACCTCACGTTATGTCAATCACGTTTGCACACTGCCTCCGAAACTTTCGTCCGTCATAAAAAAAAATTCAGATCAGGTTCGATTTTCTGCGTTTTTCGCATCCGTGGCATGTATTTTGAGAGACGTTTTGATAATTCAGAGCCACCGTACGCGAACGCCAAAATTCAGAATGCCATCTGACGAGTTGATCCACGTCGTCTGCAGCACAAAGCAGCAGCACTGTATGACAAACAATGTGCAGAATACAAAGAGACAGAATATAAAGACAGATTGTGCCAGTATCGCTAGCAAAGCATCAAACTGAGCCACTGACATCCTGAAGTAAACTTTGAAACGCTCGGGATAATCCCGCAGCTCCTTGATGAGGTGAACTCTCCTTTCTCTCTGTGCAATCTCGGGATTGGATGGACCCAATATTTCCTCTTTCTTTTTCTCTTTTTAAGAAGAGATAGGACAACTAAATCGTGCTCACTGCTTGAAGACTCCATTTTGTATTGTTTTGTGTGTTTTTTGTTTTTTTATTTCCGCATCGGACTCAGTGTGCAAAGGCCTTAACGCATTACTTTTTAAAGTAACTTTCCCAACACTAAAAAACTTGTATTCATTCAATGCATTTGTCTTGTGTAATGTGATGAGCTTCTGAATTAAAAATAATATTGGTAACATTTGAAGCCTGTAATGCATTATAAAAGTGCTTGTAATGCACTGTATGATCTCATGAATAATTGTAACCACAGTTATAATACATTATAATATTCATTGTTGCAGATGACAGACAACCAATTTCAGATGTATTTTGGTTATGATTATTAAAATATATAATGCATTACAATGCACATTATGAATACTTAAGTGTTACCATAATATTCAGAAAAATAGGCTTGATTTTATCCAGTAGATTTTGATTGTAATGCACTTGGGTAAAATGTGTCATTGCATGTGCCTAAAGTTGTTTATGTCGGTAAATAAAAGCCATTTTGACTTTCTGTTTCATTTGTAAATGCATCACATTATGGAAGTAAAATAGGTTGGGAACAAGAGAGATCTTTTGACACTTAGTACCTGGAGATTTTGTTGACCTCTCTGTGGTTCATGGTGCTGAGGACGGAAGAGTCTCCTACACGTTTCCGGATCCAGAGCTCGATCCCGATGCGGCTGTAGAGGAAGAGCATGGCAGCCAGCGGCAGCAGGAACAGCGCCACCATGATGAAGGTGGTGTAAACCTGACGGTGCACCAGCGAATGCCAGCGCTCCTGACAACACACGTGATGGTGGTCGTACAGGAAGTCGTACTTCACCTGAGGAACACAGATAAGAGAGTAAACCTAATTGGTATTCATTTAAAAGAGCTGTAAGCAATTTATTTTGGAGTAGGATGCATAAAATCTCCCTACTGTCCGTTAAGGAATTGCTGAAATGTGCGTCTTTTAAATAAAGTCGGCTTGTGCTTCTCTGAATGTCAATTTTTTTTGAACTTTTGGAAGTTGTGTTTCAGTGTGTGTTTAAAGACATGTAAACGGTGGAAGTTGCAAAAGGACTGAAATCGATAACACCAGCGTAAATTCAATCACAAACCACACAGGGTTAACTTCAGAAACTTTAAATCTAGAATTTATTATGCAATTGTTGAACTTCTACTCTTAGGCTACTGTTATGATACTTTTCTGTTTCATTTGTAAATGAATAACATTATGGGAGTAAAATGGGAACGTGTTGACTGAACTCAAATAAATCAATGAATAACGCATGAACTTCTGAGATGAGACCTTTCAGAAGTGAACCGCACTTCTACTTTTCATCTCCACTGATTTCAAGGACAGACTGATGCAGCACCAGCGTGTCTGATTTTCACATGTGAAAGCAATTAACCTTGTGCTTGTTAAATGTTGTCGGTTGACCGTGATTAACTTGCAGTGATTTCAATTAAACCGTTTATGTGGCTGCTCTCGGTTTCTTTATCAGCGCTTTTGTGACGGCACTCACCTCTAACTGTTGCACAAACAGCATCGGTGATCCAACCATGACCGCAGCGATCCACACCAGCCCTGCATAGATGTATATAAATCATTAGTGGATTCTTCCCCATGAGCCCGTCTTGTTAATAAGCAACAGAAATGCAGCGCTGCATATACCCAAACCTAGCTGAAAAAACCTCGACAAAAGCCCTCGGGGGAACTGTTCATATTTGCACAGGCAAATGACAAACTAGTTTTCATTGTCACTGTATTTCCCAACAGAGAGGGGGGGGATGCTTTATGTTTTATGTATTTAATCTCGCTTTATGTATTTAATCTCACTTTATTAACCAATGTCTTTGCTGCTGACCTTCGATAATCCAATTCAACCATATAAAAGCAAAAATGACTTTAGATAAACATGACATTTGTGTTTCTTTTTTTTTTTTCTTTTTTATTGCTGTAGTAAGATATGGAAGCTTGTTTCCGCCTCTAAATAAAAAAAATAAAAAAAAGAAAGAAAGGTAATTGCAACTTTTTATCTCACAATTCTGACTTTTTAATCGCAATTGCGAGATACAAAGTCAGAATTGCGAGATACAAAGTCAGAATTGCGTGATACAAAGTCAGAATTGCGAGTTATAAAGTCAGAATTGCGAGATATAAAGTCAGAATTGCGAGACAAAGTCAGAATTGCGAGACATAAAGTCAGAATTGCGAGACACAAAGTCAGAATTGCGAGACACAAAGTCAGAATTGCGAGACACAAAGTCAGAATTGCGAGACACAAAGTCAGAATTGCGAGACACAAAGTCAGAATTGCGTGACACAAAGTCAGAATTGCGTGACACAAAGTCAGAATTGCGAGATATAAAGTCAGAATTGCGTGACACAAAGTCAGAATTGCGTGACACAAAGTCAGAATTGCGAGATATAAAGTCAGAATTGCGAGACATAAAGTCAGAATTGCGAGATATAAAGTCAGAATTGCGAGACATAAAGTCAGAATTGCGAGACAAAGTCAGAATTGCGAGATATAAAGTCAGAATTGCGAGACAAAGTCAGAATTGCGAGATATAAAGTCAGAATTGCGAGATACAAAGTCAGAATTGCGAGACAAAGTCAGAATTGCGAGACAAAGTCAGAATTGCGTGATATAAAGTCAGAATTGCGAGATACAAAGTCAGAATTGCGAGACAAAGTCAGAATTGCGAGACATAAAGTCAGAATTGCGAGATATATAGTCAGAATTGCGAGATATAAAGTCCATAGTAAGTGTTGATCTTTCTTCGTTTGTTTGAGCAGCGCCCTCTACTGTACACACGTGAATTTGCATTTCCTTCAGCCCAAGGCAAATTTATTTAAATTTTTTTAATTGTGTAAAGGCCTTTATATTTGCCAAAAATATAACTTTTTTGTTGTTATAAAAAAAAAAAAAAAAAAAAGGAAGCCCAACCCAAGTGAGAAAAAGTAACGCAATTAGTTACTTTTTGGGGGGAGTAACGCAATATTGTAACGCATTACTTTTAATCAATTTTCGAACTTTCTCTATATATCAGTCCACAGACCTCCAAATGAAAACCCTTACATTAGAAAGCACAACGGTTTGTGGATAGAATGATGTTCTCCATCCTTTAGAAATCTCGATACGCTGCAGTGACTAATGGGATTTACTTCATCAGGACTTTCAGAGGCACTAGCTCATGAGCAGCCTACTGAGATGACATTGAAAAGTAAGATGGATTTGTGACGTCATCTGGAAAGGAAAGTCACTTCAGTAGTGCAGCAAGTTTTTTTTTTTTTTTTTTAGAATAACAACATGAACCTGTGAATCATGTACAGTAACACCAGGACCGTAAGTGGAGTCAAATTTGATTTTTAGGGCTTCTCGGGCATGTTAAGAAGGTAAACAGAGTTGAGCGTGTGGGTGTTTGATCTTACCTAACATTTTGTAGGCTCGTTTTGGTGTGTACTGCCTTTTCATTTTGAGCGGATAAACGATGCCCTGGTATCTCTCGACAGCGATACAGGTCATGGTGAGGATGCCGGTTACAATGGCAGTGGTCTGCACAAAAGGAACGGTCTTACATACTAGTACCCCTGTACGTACAACACAAAAAACAAGATACACACACAGTGAAAGCCTGAAGACACTTTACAGTAGTGCTCAACTGATATCTACAGTTGCCTGATATTTATAATACATTTTATGGATAGTAAATTCAATGAAATGAGCACTCATTCTGTACCTAAAATCCCTAACCACAACAGAATATGTTTATTATGAATGCTTTATAATGCTGAATAATTACTCTACCTAAAAAGTATTGCATTACTAATTACTTTCTGAATCCCATATCAATATCAGTATCGTCAAACAATACAAGGATAGACATGAAACTGGTCTTTTAATTCCATCAAATAAATAATATAAAATTGCATAAAATATTCTTGAACTGACCAAAGTATTTCAAGGTAGAAGGTTACATTAAAAGCATACATTTTAACATTAGAGATTAAATTTTTATGTTAAATCCATTATTGCTAGGGTCCAAGCACCGAAGGTGTGTAAGCACCTATTGTAATCGTTAGTGGTGTTCTTATTCCGCTCTTGAAGTCCCATAGAATTGCTTACAGGAAAGTTACGAAATTTGGCACACAGATAGAGGACAGTCTGACCTTTAATCACAGAAATTTTGGAGTCTCTAACTCAATCGCTATAGCGCCACTGACTGTCCAAATTTGCACTCAATTTGCACTTTCTAATAACCACCATATGACGTCATTTTCTGACATGAACATTTTTCTGCCATTTTGAATTCCATTTTCGAACTCCTCGTACGGTTTTTGCGAAAATGCCGTCAAAAAGTTATGGAATTCAAGCTGATTCATCAAACCGTTCTTGAATAACACATGAACAAATTTAACAAACTGAACATGAGGCTGTATCTCCGCAATGCTTTAGCGTATTCTGACCAAACTTGGTGCGCGTTATGACAACCATGACCTGAGGGTACCTGCAGAGTTTCGGTACAATGCCACCTAGTGGTCAGGAGATATGGAAAATTGCTCTTTTTGCTTATAACTTCTGAACGGTTTGGCCAAAAATCACAAAACTAGTCTCTTTAGATTCGGTGCAGCATGCCGAGTTGAACAATACCCATATCAGCCATTTTGAATTTTTGTCGTAAAATGCTATTTTTTACGAACACATTAGCTTATCATTACAATTCGGTAAGTGTAATCTGCACCATGCCCTGAATGTACTAAAGAAGTTGACCGTGTGGTCAAAAGTTATAATGAAATTTCCAAAAATGATTATAACTTTTGATTAAATTAGCCTATTGTAATAAAAGTAAATATTCTAATAGATTCCTTGGGTCACGCCGAGAACATAGATACCAATTTTGCCATAGTCGGCTGAACTTCCTGTCCGCCATTTTGATTTTCTTAAAGAATTTAGTTTTTCTAGCTCCTTCTAGACTGTTTGTTCGATTTTCACCAAGTTCGAGTCTGATCATCTTCAGACCATGCCGGCAAAAAGTTAAGGATATCGTGTAGATAGACGAAACCATTTTCATGTACCACTTCAACTAATTTGATGGCATGATGCCAAAACGACTCTGAGGCTGTATTTCTGCAATGCTTTGGCATATTGACACCAAACTTTGCAAGTGTCATTGTCACCTTACTCTGACCACACCACATCAATTTGATCACAGCGCCACCTATTGGTCGAAAGTGATAAACCATTAAAACATTGATTTTTCAGCCCTTTTTATTAAAATCATCTTAAAATGTCTTTAATTGCTCATTGTTGCAGTTGGTCTGATGCTCCCAGCCATGCTGGCATGCCTGGCCCTTTAACTGCTGCTTGCAGCTATATTTTTATAAAATTGTTCTAGTCTATACAGTATTTAATGCAACTGCATCAGAAGTAACTGTACATTAAATTACAGAAACATTAAGAGTAATCCCTTTACTTTTTCAAGGGTAAAAGTCAAATGTAATTAAATTACAGTAATTAATTACTTAGTAATGCATTGCACCCAACACTGAACTGAGTCATATATTGTTTGCAGTTGCAACATGAACAGTCAAAGTCATCAAAGTGATTTTCTGGGCAGTAAAACGTGTGTCCAGAGGGAAGGAGAGCTAATGAGCAGCACAAAACACTGAAGTGTTGAGGATTAAAGGTGCGTCACACTGGACACTGTGCTCCATTCATGTCCATTCACACATATACTAATGCAGGAGAGCTTTTTCATTACATTCTAACATTCAGCTTTGATGACCTTTTGAGCTCTTGGCTTAGTACGTAGAATACAACATTCAACATAATTTACAGACAGTTTTATAGGAAAGTGGAGTAGATGCTATATTTCACATTTGTGATTTATTATGTATTAAAAACAGAAATTTAATAGTCTCTGCTCTCACTGGTTGTCACCGGATCATGTCGTTGCTTATTTGCATAAAGTTGAACTTGCCAAAGTGCTCTGTTGCGGTTGTTAGTATGTTTGTTTCCATACACGTGTGTATATTTGTTAAAAAACAGAGTTTTTGAAGTTTTAATACAGTGAAGATAACCACAAAAATAAGGGAAGCAAATATTTGCCATCTGTTTGCTTCATGCTCAGTTCCTAATATTCAAACTTTAGTATTAGACCTGAAGCGTCTCTTTAATTGAACCCCAGAGGAAAACATCACTTATAAAATACTGCTGCGTTACCAGACAGAAATGGTGTCCGATGGTGAAACCTTGGGATTTTTTTAAACATACATTCGTGAATGATTGCCATATTCATAAATCTATATTTATCTAATCGATATTTATATCATGTACCAAGGTACTTTGTAGGATATATATATATAGCCTATTATGACGAAATTATGACATACTAAGTCTCTTATCTTATAATTTCAACTTTTAGGTCATAGTTGACAGTAGCCTGTCATAATTTCGACTTTTTGTTGTTTTATGTCTTATGACAAAGTCAAAATCTTGAATTAGTATGTCATAATTTCGATTTAATGTCAATTTCGACTTTTAATGTCATAGGCTAAGTAATTATAGTTATAAAAATCATAATTTCGACTAGGCCTATGTCATAATCTCAGACTTTTTGTCAGTGTTGACTTTTTAATGTAATATATATGTATATTAGTGCTGTCAAATCGATTAATCATGAATATATATATATATATGTGTGTGTGTGTGTGTGACATATATTTAGCACATTTTTCAGCATTGAGTTTTTAGGTTAAACTTTATAAATTATATATATATATATATATATATATATATATATATAATGCTGTTATACTGTCACTAATATATGTAATATGTATATTTCAAGTGCTGTGACTGGTCACTTCTTTCATGTTTCACCATTTTAATCACATTTTTATATTCATTTAAAATGGTCCTGCAGTGTGATAAATGATTTCATAAACCTACTAATATTCCTCGTAGCCTCTTAATTAATGAGATCATTAAAAAACAGCATGTATGAGAAAAAAAAATTATTTAAAGTGTGTCACTGTAATTATTATAAATTGTTACCTATAATAACATTTGATTTGTGTGTAGTTCACAAATAAACTCAAACATCAACATTTTAGGTTGACATTTACATGATTTTATAAGGCAAATGTGTTTTTATATGCGCCACCTGCTCCAATAGTGTTTGCTTAGATGATATAATCACTACGTATTTTAATTAATATGAGCTTATAAATTGAAGAATAACAAGAAATGTTTAAATAGTTTCAGATGAAGAACACAGCAGCATGTAATCACTTCTCAGTGTTTGATGACTTCCTAGTATCTTGCCAACTACCGTCTTCATGTCAATAAATGACTAATTAAAGTGATCAAATTGATTTTAAGCAGACTCTGACCTCCCAGCCACTCTGATGAGATGTTCTGCAGCAGTGTGAACGGGATGCAGAAGAAGGTGATGAGCAGATCACTGACCGCCAGCGAGCAGATGAAGATGTTGGTCGCCGTTCGCATCGCGCGTTTACGCGCCACAATATAAACCACCAAACTGTTTCCAACCAGCGCCAGCACGAAAATAATCACGTACATGACGACAAACGTGGTTTTGGCTCTGGCAGGGAGTTCAGGGATGTAAACCAGAGGCTGAATGTCGTAGGTGTCGATAAATTCCTGCCGGGAGAGGTTGTAGTACTGCAGGAGTTCATGGAGCACCTCAGGAGTGATCTTCGTAGTGGCCGTCATCTCTGTGGACGAAGACATCTCGCTTTCTTGCTTCAGTTAATCACATACAAAGGGAAAAAGTACAAATCCAGTTATCCAGTGACGTTTAGTGAACTGTAATAAAATCCCTGCTCCTGTCAGGATGTTTCGCTCCATCTGACGTTCGCGCGCGCGCGCGAGTCTGTGGGGAGCGTCAGTGCGCGTTCGCCAGTACTGTATCTGCCATGAACAGGCTACAAAATAGGGCTTGAAACTCTTATTTCTTATTTCTACCTCATAAGAAAAAAAACATTTTTTTTTGTAATTCATAATTATGATATAAAACGTCGAAACTAAGTCTCTTATCTTATAATTTCGACTTTTAGGTCATAATTGGCACACATGAAAAAATACTATAGTAATTTATAGTAAATACTATAGTGTTTTTAAACCATACTATAGTAAATTGTAGTATACTGTATATATATTATAGTATTTTCAACACTTTTAATGAATGCTACAGCAAACTGAAGTATTCACTATAGAGTGAACTGATAAACTGTAATATTGTAGTTTTTACTACAGTAAACTGAAGTGTATTGTTGTGTATAATATACCCTATAGTTGTAGAAAACTTAGTACAGTATTAGGTATAGTAATTTGTTTATATTAGTTGTTATATTAACACAGCAACTATAGAATTACCACAACAAATTAGTTCAAGTACTTTAATAGTATGGTTCAAAAACAATATAGTATTTACTATGAATTACTATAGTATTTTTAGCGTAGCCTATGTTGTAATTTCGACTGTTGTTTGTTGTTTTTTTTTGTCTTATGACAGTCAAAATTATGAATTAGTATGTCATAATTTCGATTTAATGTCAGTTTCTACTTTTTAATGTAATATATATTAGCACTGTCAAATTGATTAATCGTAAATATATATATATATACATACACACTATGCAGTATAGCCTATATGTATATATATATATATATATATATATATATATATATATATATATATATATGGGTCAGTGACGTGATGGGTCATTTTTCTGTCCAAAGGCCTTATTAATAATAAAAACAAAGATATGACATCCAAAGTATGTAAGGTAGTACAACTAGATCTCTTTATTGAATCCAAAAGGTTTTAATTATATTTTGCTACATATAAAGGTATTTTAAAGATTTTGAAGTGTCAAAAGGTCATTCGGTTTAACCGTCCAAAGGCCAATACAGCCATTTCATTTGAGATTAAAATATCTTAAAATGTAATAAATGTATATATTTTTTTATTCTGGCATGATTTTATATCATCATATATCAACATAGTGCAAAATGGTATTAAAATTATGTGTAGAAGTCGTTGCTTTGTTATGAGAAAGAATCCAGAAAAATGACTTTCATTGATGTCATTCGGAGTAACCGATATTAAGGGACCATTTTGGATCAAGTCATGAGGTCAATATCATGTGGCAGGATGTGACATCATTCAAACACCTGCACATGGTCGTGAAGCAAAGTAATTAACTCTCTTTTAACTATTTGAAAAATTCATGTTTTCACTTGCTCATACGCATGTCCCGAAACATCATGTCATTCGGTACAACTGCTATAAAACATGGAAAATTTTGTAATTTTTTAAAAACTTGTACTAAATATAAAATGTTTGATTGTCCTTTTGCTAGCTAGATATCAGCCTGTTAGCATTGTTTGAAAAACTTAATATATAAACTTTTATGTTAGATGCGATTAATAACGATTAATCAATTTGACAGCACTAATATGTACATACACACACACACACACACACAATTTATGGCAAACGTTTTCTTCAAACAACTTGGGTTTCCATGGTTGAGCTATATATTGACATTTTCAATTATTTGTGTGCATTCAGTCCGCATGGGTCAATTTATCACACACAGAGGCACTGAATATTGAGCTATTAGAGTTGTTGTTCATCCTGTAGCGTCTGTGATGATGGTACTTATGTAAGACATACGTCATATGGTGCAGAAAATTACTGCAGAGTGCTCATGACTGACGTACAAAAGTGGGGCCCACAATTGGCACTCATCAGAAATGGTCACGCTATTGCATAGGTTAGTTTATATTCATAAGTTGATTGATCCTTTAAGTGGTTTCTATTTGTGAACAAACATCCCTCAAATCCATATTTAATCCCCATATGTTCACGTAACCCTTGTGTCCAAACTTTAATCCTTCACAGAGATTAAAGTTTAATGCATTTACTTCAGCTCATGGCTAATCAAAGTTGCTTAAAATAATGTAAAACGAGTAGGTCGAGGTGTTTTATCAGTCTCTGAGTAGCTCTGCTATTGGAGCTTTAAGGTTCCTTTGTTCAGAGTCTCCAAGCAACAACAACAAACATCAGAAGGAACACAGTGAACTGAGGTGAGCAGCGTATTTTATAGTAACTGTACTTATAAATGAGTTACATTACATGTTCAAAAATCAATGAATGCATGAATGAAATCTAAGTGGTCTTTTGTGTGTCTAAATAGCTTAAAATGATGAAGTCTAAGTACGTAATATTTCCTTTTGTGTCAAAGGACGCGAGTAAAGCTCTTGAAACACTTTTATCTGTGAGTGACTGCTGTTGTGCATTAAGCTTGTTTAAATGGTGAACATTTTGCTGCTGTAAAAGGAAAAAGCATTTGGAATATTCTAACATGACCTTGGAATTTTCCTTCCAGAGATTATGGAGACATCAGATGAGCGAGTGAATGAAAGTCTGCCGGGGACAGGCCTGCAGAAGAGTTCTAAGTCTATGGAACATGAGAAGCCGCTGTTTGAGAGCGCGGGCACAAGCAGGACCACCACTAGAGGCAGCCTTCGCTTCGGGACCCTCAGCCATCACTCCTTCTTCTCCAGACACAATCCTCATCCACACAGAGTCAGGCATTTGCAAGGTGAGCCGCTCCAGACACACAGACCTGTGTCAATTCTGTTTTATTGGAACATTCAAAAATGTGTTTATGCTTATTTGTAATCTGTTCGGGTCATCCTGATTTTTAGGTTTAGACATGAAAATGCGCTGAATCACAGTAAGCGATTTCTGAGAAACGCTGTTGAAAGTGGATCAGACCGAGCACTGTAAGACACTTGTAGCCAATCAGCAATAGGGGGTGTGTCCACTCATGATGGGGGAGGAGAGAGAGCCAATCAGCAGTGGGGGGTGTGTCCACTCATGATGGGGGAGGAGAGAGAGTGAGCTAGTCAGAAGTAGGGGGCGTGTCCACTCATGATGGGGGAGGAGAGAGAGAGAACCAATCAGCAGTAGGGGGTGTTTCCACTCATGATGGGGGAGGAGAGAGAGTGAGCTAATTAGCAGTAGGGGGCGTGTGCACACATGATGGGGGAGGAGAGAGATTTAGCCAATCAGCAGTAGGGGGTGTGTCCACTCATAATGGGGGAGGAGCTAGATTTAGCCAATCAGCAGTAGGCGGCGTGTCCACTCATGATGGGGGAGTAGAGACAGTCAGCCAATCAGCAGTAGGGGGAGTGTACATTTATGATGGGGCAGGAGAGAAAGTGAGCCAATCAGCAGTCGGGGGCGTGTACATTTATGATGGGGGAGGAGAGAGAGTGAGCCAATTAGCAGTAAGGGGCGTGTCCACTTATGATGGGGGAGGAGAGAGAGTGAGCCAATCAGCAGTAGGGGGCGTGTCCATCATGATGGGGGAGGAGAGAGAGTGAGCCAATCAGCAGTAGGGGGCGTGTACATTTATGATGGGGCAGGAGAGAAAGTGAGCCAATCAGCAGTAGGGGGCGTGACTACTCATGATGGGGAAGGAGAGAGAGTGAGCCAATCAGCAGTAGGGGGCATGTACATTTATGATGGGGGAGGAGAGATAGTGAGCCAATCAGCAGTAGGGGGCGTGTCCACTCATGATGGGGGAGGAGAGACAGTGAGCCAATCAGCAGTAGGGGGTGTGTCCACTCATGATGGGGGAGGAGAGACAGTGAGCCAATCAGCAGTAGGGGGCATGTCCACTCATGATGGAGTAGGAGAGAGAGTGAGCCAATCAGCAGTAGGGGGCGTGTACATTTATGATGGGGAAGGAGAGACAGTGAGCCAATCAGCAGTAGGGGGTGTGTCCACTCATGATGGGGAAGGAGAGACAGTGAGCCAATCAGCAGTAGGGGGCATGTCCACTCATGATGGGGGAGGAGAGACAGTGAGCCAATCAGCAGTAGGGGGCGTGTCCACTTATGATGGGGGAGGAGAGGGAGTGAGTCAATCAGCAGTAGGGGGCGTGTCCACTTATGATGGGGGAGGAGAGGGAGTGAGCCAATCAGCAGTAGGGGGCGTGTCCACTCATGATGGGGGAGGAGAGACAGTGAGCCAATCAGCAGTAGGGGGCGTGTACATTTATGATGGGGGAGGAGAGAGAGTGAGCCAATCAGCAGTAGGGGGCGTGTCCACTTATGATGGGGGAGGAGAGGGAGTGAGTCAATCAGCAGTAGGGGGCATGTACATTTATGATGGGGGAGGAGAGAGAGTGAGCCAATCAGCAGTAGGGGGCGTGTCCACTTATGATGGGGGAGGAGAGGGAGTGAGCCAATCAGCAGTAGGGGGCGTGTACATTTATGATGGGGGAGGAGAGAGAGTGAGCCAATTAGCAGTAGGGGGCGTGTCCACTTATGATGGGGGAGGAGAGAGAGTGAGCCAATCAGCAGTAGGGGGCGTGTACATTTATGATGGGGAAGGAGAGACAGTGAGCCAATCAGCAGTAGGGGGCGTGAGAACTTTTTCTCTAAACATTTTCACGGACCCCCTGGTTTGAAAACTTCAGTTCTAGACAACACTATAAATACAAAATCAGGTGATATTAAAGCGATCATACTGAAGCAAAGTGTATTTAATCATTTAAATTTATTTTTTTTTAAGGTCTTATTTGCTAACAGTATTTAATACATTAGCTAAAAAGAACTGTCAATTAGCAATATTTTTGCAGCAATTATTAATCGTTGTTAACGATAGTAATTAATAAAAAATGTCATTCATTATTTTTTGTTAACTTTTGATTTAAAAAAAATGTGCTAGTAAATGTTGAAATTCATAAATGCTGTTCATTG
Organism: Ctenopharyngodon idella; assembly: GCF_019924925.1. Classification (NCBI taxonomy): domain Eukaryota; kingdom Metazoa; phylum Chordata; class Actinopteri; order Cypriniformes; family Xenocyprididae; genus Ctenopharyngodon; species Ctenopharyngodon idella. Next base: position 29,192,158 of record NC_067231.1, read on the forward strand.
TTAGTTAAATGACACGTTTTTGTAAAGTGTTACTGAGATTTTTAGATAATTTCTCTCATTTTATAGGTCTAGCAGCACCAGAAAAACAAAACAAATGTTTTAGTGCATGTGCGATATGCAAAATATGATTGTCAAACTCCTCAGATTTTCTCACATAGATTGTTCAATACTAGATTTGTCATGACCGTGCATTATTTTACTGTCAGAAAATGCTGACGCATGAGTGAGTGATAAAAGATGTGAAGAAAGTATATTTTGTGATAAATACAAACACGACTGATTTACATACTTCACGCAGAGTTCTTCACACTTCGCGAGGAAGTGTGAATATGTGCAGGTCTGTATTTGAAAACCCTCACCATTCTGCCCACAAGTTACTAATTTAGCCTGAAAACATGATATGCAATTACTGTAAGATCACAGCAACGTCAGCCAATAGAATGAGCACAAAAAAGCCTCGGTTCAGATCGGTCTCTGTGGAAATTCACACACGGGCATCTTAGACCTCCATGCACCATCATCACAGCTGGTTTCTCTGACAACCTTCCGATTGCAAGAACCTGTGATCATTTCCTTTAGCATCTGTTTAAAACTGACTTTTATCCTGTGAACAATCCTGCAGCCACAGCAGGCGTTCAGTGCGCAACACGCTGTGTGAATCCGGGCCGGGGAGAGATGAAAGTCAAAGTTAAGTTTGATCACATTTCAAGCACACGGTCTTTTCTTTCCGCAGGGTTGAATGGCAAGCCGGTTTGCATGGTGAATGATGACTGGTACGGTTTCACCCCTCTCTGTCCGCATCCACTCATTAAAAGTCAAGTGTCTGTGAGTCGTTCAGCGGCGTTTCTCACACCTGAGATCGGCTCAGGTCGCTCTGGAGCGCGAGCAGGTACAGGAATAGTTCATCCAAAACTCAAATTTCTGTCATTGTTTAATCACCCTCAGGTTGTGCCAAACACACGTGACTTTCTTTATTCAGGGAGCAAAAAAAAGAGAAAAATGCATAGAAAAATATTTGGTAACACTTTACTTAAAGCCTTTATATATAATGCATTACAAGGAATTTTTTTAATTCATTAATTATGCCTTGTAATGCACATTATAATGCATTGTATGATGTCATGAATAATTGTAACCACAGTTATTATAATGTTTATGTTACACCGTTAGAAAGTATAATGCATAAAACACATGACAAACAACCAATTTCGGATGCGATTTGCAAATATTATGATGCATTTTAACTTTGGTTACAATTATTTATGAAAAGATATAATGCAATGTAATGTACATTATGAATACCTTAAGTAAAGTGGGTTTTTTTTGTTTTGTTTTTAATATGATTGTTTGTGGAGGTAGTTATATATGCACATCATATGCATGGCTTACTCTTTGTTTGACTTTGAATATTAAACAGTGATAAAACAAAGTATTTTAGCATAAAAATCACATTAAGATAATGAGAAACATGCATTGTCCAAATCAAGGTGCCTTTAAATGAGATCAGTCACTTCATGGCCTCTTGAATAAGAAAAGACCAAAATATCCAAAACTGCTTGTCAAGATTTGAAATTTTATAAATAAATAAAATTTATTTATTTTAGGGCTGTCAAACGATTAATCACGATTAATCGCATACAAAATAAAAGTTTGAGTTTGCATAATATATGTGTGAGTACTGTGTATAATTAATATGTATATATAAATACACAAATTAATGTATATATTTAAGAGAAATATGTTATTTATGTACAAAATATTTTTATTTATATATAATATAAATTATACATATAAATATTTCACAAATATATACATGAATGTGTTTGTATTTATATATACAAAATAATTACACACAGTACACCCACATATATTAGGCAAACTCAAACTTTTATTTTGTATGCGATTAATCGCGATTAATCGCGATTAATCGTTTGACAGGCCTAATTTATTTATATTTATTTTGTATTTAATGCTTTTTTTTAAAACAATATTGCACAAGTTCACAACATGCATTGCAGCTTGAAAAAATATATTTTGTTACTAAATGGTTACTACAGTAATATTAAAAAACTATTATTACTTTACATTTTACTGGCTTAATTTATACTGTCATATGGTTCAGTGTTCATATTTTAAATTCGATGGACTGCCTGTAACTCATTAGATGAACAAAAGTATTTAAGCTGTCAGAAACAGCCATTTGAGTTGGACAGAATTAGTTAATTAGGTGTAAGAGGAGGCATTATTAGTAAGATTGACTTTCAGAAAGTATGTATACTACACTGTAAAAAAAATATTTATCAAAGTTGTACATACAACCAAGATTATTGGAGTATGTTTTTCAGTCTTTGTACTTAATTTCATGTTTAATTCAACCTAAACATCAAGCGTTACTTGGCATTTCTTTGCAATTATTTGTGTGAAAAAAATAAAAAAAATCCTACCCCAATTTTTTCAGTGCACCTACCAGGCCATATTCAGAGGATCTTTAGAAAAACAGTTCTGCTTATTTATTTACATTTTCTTGCCCTTTTTGTTCTTCTCGTTTCTGTTTCTTCTTCATGCTCTCCTTCACCTGTGTCTTTCCACAGCACTTATTTCTGAAAGCTGGCGTGAGGAACTGAAGGATTTGGCCACTAAAGTCAGTCTTTCAGCAGCTGCTGAGACCCACCATGACAAGAGAGAGGTACTTGACCTTTCCTTTACTGTAGGCATCACAAATGACCAAAACACTGATTGATGAATGAGCAGGAAGCTAAAGTAGCCTACCACAGCGAAGACCAACCGTCTTTATGAAACATCTCGTTACAGCTTTTAAATCGCAGTGGCACATTGTCAGGAGCTTTGAGCACAATTCACACGACACAGATTTGTCAACAACTGCCTCTCCACACAGTGAAATCAGATTTCTTCAGACTGTAACAGAGTGAGATATTAACCAGGGCTCGGTGTAAAATGCCAAATAATTCTCTTTTAATATGTAAAATGTTAAATATTTCATAATATTCTTTTCTAGAGCGGATATTGTGCAACATAAAAGGAGCTATATGTAGAATTAAGAAACACTTGTTATTAGCGACACCAGTGGCCGTTAAGTGAACTGCAGCCAGTTACTTATTGCACGTGCTCGTATTCAAGAGACTGAACGCGATTCAAGGCCGCGATAAACTCACGACGAAGTTCTTTTTCGCTTAGAAATAAAAAGAAACTGGAAATACCTTTGCAACAAACACCCCGACGCCGTCCACGCTGCTGAGAGCGACGGTTAGATGAATATGTAAATATGTGCCGCGCGCTTTCCTCTCAAGAACAAAATAAACACACAACAAAAATGAGAGTGGTAAGTGACAACAGTTCAGAAAACATCTGATAATAGTGATGTGGATATGTTTACACCAGCTCTGCAATTCATCGGCATCATGTCATGCCAGATAAGGTAATTAAAATCTGTTATGATAGTTTGAATATAAAGTATATTTGAGACTATATAGTTGTGACTATGTGAGACTATAGTTTGAATTAATCTCTTGTCTTTTTATGAAACATTGGCATTACAGTACAGAATGGCTCTTTTGGTATCATCCTGAGCTTTAATCATTAAACGGAAGAGAGGCTCTCCTGTCGTGAGCGTAACCGTCGCATTCTTTTGATTTTCCCGGCAAAAACGTCCCGAGTCCTTCACATAAAAATCAGTCTACAGGCTTTCATACATAGACAACCCAGGAAGTCGTGATCATATTTTGTAATTATCATTTAAATCTGACACATTTTCAAATTGTTTCAAAATTCATCTCAGGAAAATGTTATGGGGTTTCAAATCAAAAATGACTTTCTGTTATGAAACAGGACATTGATTTCATACATGTCCACTGTAGATGACACCAGGACTTCAAGCATGTTTATTATGCATTTTGGGAGACACAACAAGTGAATAGGGAAAGAAATTATATAACAATATTCCTATAAGATATTAGATATTATTATAAAAATATCGCCATTTATTACTCCAGTTATTACACTTCTTTTTTCATTACATATTGTCCAAAAAACACATGAATATGCAAATTAGATACAGTGTATAGATACATTGTATATAATGGGAAAACATGTTTATGGCCATTTTACACACATATTGCATAAAGCAAAATGCTGTATACAAATCATTCTGTTATAAATTTTATAACATAGTTAAGAATCATCTTTATATAAAGTTTGGTATAAAAAATCCTGAAAGGCTGAAACCTAAAAATGTATTGGCGATTTAAAAAAAAAAAAAAAAATCCTATTGTTTTTGCCTTTTCATGTTTATTCATGTCTTATTTTATTTTTTAAAAACTAAGTCCTGGTGTCCACTTCAGAGGATATAGCATAACATATGAATAAAATATCATTTTTCAAAAATTTTATTTTCCCATTTTTTTCTTATGCTCTAAACAATGTATTGACATGAAAAAAATACTAAATTTACAAAACTTTTTTTCTGGTAGTCAGGAGGATATAGCCCCTTTAACTTTTGTATTTTCTCTCCCAAATGACTTGAAATATGATAAACAAATTTACAAAACAACAACAACAACAACAACAAAAAAAAACAGATTTATTTCTGATATCAAATTAATTACCTATGAATTTGGTTTCAGTTAGGCTTATAAAAGTCAGATTTTGTGAAATGACTCTCTAGGAGGTCATGGGTTTGATTCCCAGGGAATGCAGTAACTGATAAAAACACCTTTAATGCAATGCAATTTGCTTTTGCCCAATGCATAAATGTAAACTTTTCTTTTAGCATTTTATGCACCAGTTTTATGTGCACATTTTTGATTCTGAAAACCCCTGTATTAGATGATGCTGAATGAAGCAGATACATTTCACAGGAGAAGCCTGAATACTAAAGTGTTTGTCTGTGAATAAACTCAAAGAAACTCCGTGATGAGGAAGCTCCTCGCAGGAAGACGCAGTATTCGGCTCAGTCCGGCCGGATCATCCCCGCCTCGTCCTGGGGAGGGAAGAAACGCAGCAGCCGGACGTCACACAAACGCCTGGGGATGCAGCGATGGCAGGCGCAGACGCTGGAAGGAGTGGAGCTCAAGGTGACACACCTGCACTTATTTATTTACCTTCAGCAATGACAGCAAGTGTTTTATCTGAACACATTCATGTCACAGTTTGATGGTTACATCCGAAAGTGTTCAGTGAATGTGACCTCCAACTAGTTAGTACACAGTATTGACATTTTTTTTTATTTCCTTTCCCAGCTGAAATAAAAAATAGCTTGACCATCTAAAGAAGTGGTCAAATCCCCTCTAAAACAAGCCTGGAAGATCAGGTTTGATTAGGCTGGTTTTTCAGCAGGGTTGTGACGAATAATCTTGGACTCACTTGATCGTACTACCAAAAGTTTATATTTCTACCCAAAATTGGATACAGTTGTATTTATTGCATTTGCTGAATTCAACATGCAACCTGATGTGGATAACCATATAGCCTACTACTGTTTAAAATGTCTATCGTCACATAAAATACTATGCAATCTATATACACTGCAGAATATGCAGTAATAATAATCCGTTCTGAGCGCAGCTCCTGAAGCTCTTCTTCTTTGCTCATTTTCAATTTAAGATATGGCGAATATGAAAACAGGACACGGACTGCATGCTAAAGAGATTTAATAAGCAAATCAAATATTTAATTACTATTTCAGAATTTGAATATTTGGTTAGCTGGTTTTATCCTGCCCTGTGGGAATGAGCTGCTGATATCAGTCTTCTCTCTCTCTCTCTCAGGTGCTGGAGCTCTTGTGTCAGATACTGCAGACTGATTCTCTCTCCATGGTTCAGCAGTGGCTTTTGCTGGCGAGTGACAAAGGTGAACACTTGCCCTTTCATTAGATTGATTACATTTATTAGCAGTTAACCATAATTAACTGACGTGTGGTCTGCTTTGAAGATCATTTAAAAAACTTTAAGGCAAGTTCACACCAATGACGATCACTAGAACTAGGGATGCACCGATACCAGTATCGGTATCGGGCCCGATGCCAGGCTCGTGTACTTGTACTCTTAAAAAAATACCCCCGATACCAAAGACCGATACCTCGCGTGACGTAACTGACAGAATTTTCCGTGCACAGAGACACCGGCGGCAGCAGCAGAAACAATGTCAGCCTCAGGGGTGTGCAAATACTGCAAAATTAATGATGACAATTGCAAACTGCATGCTTTCAATCACAATTCGTTATCGATTAGTGAAGGCGGGATAGGCGGAATCGCGCTGAATGACACAGACCAGAAGCGCTCTCTCTCGCGCGCGATCCCAGTTCTCTCAGACAGCGCGCGGTCAGTTCTCCTCACGCCTGAATGGTCAAATGCACACATAGTTGTCAAAATGTCCATCATGTTGAGTATCTCACGTAAATACAGTTGGTTATGGCTTAAGTGGACGTAAACATTTGGGTGAAAACAGGATATGTGTCAGTATCCATGGATTCGGTCTTAAAGCGACCGTAGCCTATATTTGTCATTAATGTTAATAAAACAACAAAAGATGTTAAATAAATGTATACATGGTAAATAAACCTACTGTATCTGAAAAACAAGTTTATTTAATTTGTATCTCTATAGTATTTGTTGTATTGTTTGTAATTTGTTTGTAAAATTTTTTTTATATAACAACAATTATTGGTAATTGACCCTTCGCCAGGAGTTTGATTGACAGGCGATCTAACCAATCATAATGCCGAATCCGCCATTTTGTTTGGCAGTCAGGGGAGTTAGCAGATTAATGTAGGTGGACTTGAACTTGAAAAATTGTGTGTACTGACGTCTTTTCACGATTTAAACAACATTCCTTATGATGTTCATTCATGTTTAATTGATGCTATAAATGAACTAGTAGGAAGAGATGATAGGTTCACGAGGCGCTACAGCGATCTGTCACGGCACATTAAAGAGCCGCAAAATGGTATTTATTGTTTAAATTTCTTTAAAAATGTCTTTGTTTCATACCAAAAGTGACCTGCTCTGTCTTGTCTGTCAATGCGTTGTCAGTGTCCTCTTTGCTCCACGATGTATTTTTCACTGCGTGAGAACATGATGTCTGGCGTGAGATCGGCATGGCTTGTCGGACGTAGCAACAGTAACTGAAGGGGGCGGGTCTTTGCGAACGGTCAATTATGCCCTTTGAAGGTTATTGGACACTGTGAAATTTTTGTTCTTTAATTTTGTGACAAGCACATAAAAATGATTACTTTTTTTCATTGGACTAATAATAAAGAAGCTGTCCTACATTCATTAGTCTCACTGTGTTGTGCTCGGAAAACTGCAACATCATCAAAAAAAAAAAAAAAGAGAGAGAAAGAGAAAAATTAATAAATGTATAGGCATCGGTATCGGCGAGTACCAGAAAAAAAGTATCGGTACTCGTACTCAGTCCTTAAAAAATGGTATCGGTGCATCCCTAACTAGAACGATAACAGTAAAGATGCACTTTTAAAAAAATGCTGGGTTAAATATAACCCAAGTTGGGTTGAAAATGGACAAACCCAGCGGTTGGGTTAAATGTTTGCTTAACATGCTGGATAGTTTTATTTAACTCAACTATTGTTTAAAAATTACTATATGTCCGGCTTAAAATAGGTTGGAAATTAAAAATCAGACATAATTACTGGAGGCAACAGTAATAATCAAAAGGTGAACATTTATTAATAAGCAATTATCATTTAATTATTATTCATTAATCTTATTAATAAATGTTCATTTCCAACATATTTTGGGTTCATTTTAATCAAGTAATACAGTCATTTTTAAACAATAGTTGAGTTAAATAAAACTACCCAGCAGGTTGGACAAACATTTAACCCAACCGCCGGGTCAAAACAACCCAATCGCTGGGTTTGTCCATTTTTAACCCAACTTGGGTTGTTTTTAACCCAGCATTTTTTAGAGTTAATTTTATTTAACTCAACTATTGTTTAACATTTACTATATTGCTTGCTTAAAATGATCCCAAAATAGGTTGGAATTTAACATTTATTAATGTGTTTAATAAATGAACATTTATAAAGTTTAATAAATAATAATTAAATAATAAACATTTATTAAATTGCTTATTAATAAATGTTCATCTTTTGATTATTATTGTTGCCTCTAGTAATTGTGTGTCTGATTTTTAATTTCCAACCTATTTTGGATTCATTTTAAGTCAGCCATATAGTCATTTTTAAACAATAGTTGAGTTAAATAAAACTGCCTAGCAGGTTGGTCAAACATTTAACCCAACTTGGGTTGTTTTTAACCCAGCATTTTTTAGAGCGTATATTTCTAAATATCCAGCTTTTTCCTAACGAGTCTACTGCGTTTTAAATTATGGGAGGCACTTCTTGTTTTGGGGAAAGTTCCACTCAAAAAGTCTGAAACAAATCTTAAGGTTGCGCTATAAATAATCTTTATCCTTCAGTTTGACTGAATGACCTGTAAAATTTCCTTCATGTACTATTTTCACACGTCAGGAGAATAAAGAAATGCTTGGTATAACAAGAATATCTATGGCGAGAGTTTTTTTCAGTCGCTGCATTTATTTTCCTCTGAAATATTTTATTTCTTGGTATTCTCGCTGTATTCTTGCTGAAAAAGACAACATACGCTATCTGTGGTCTGTTCTCCCAATTTAATTTGCGATATATCCCATGAATAATTCACTAGAATGCACTAAGAATATCTCGTTTTCTCCTCAAATCCTCACGTCTCTTTCCAGGTTTGTTTACACACAGGATGCTTTAAAATGTAAATGTCTCTCCTTTTCACTTCTAATCCCTATTAGCAGTGTTTACTGGGATGTTTCTAAAGCAGCTAAATATATATTTATCGTCTGTCACAATGACGGAAATCACTTTGAATTATTATCAGTTAAATAACATTTTTGATTAAGGCAACATGTTACATAATACAGACATATGTTATTACAGTGATATTTAACACGTCTGTAATATTGCTGCGGAGGTTATTCATGGTCTGTTGTAGTCATTTGTTAGGGTCAATGATGTGATGGGTCAATTTTTTGTCCAAAGGTCTTAATAATAATAAAAACAAAGATATGACATCCAAAGTATGTAAGGTAGTACAACTAGATCTCTTTTGTTGAATCCAAAAGGTTTTAATTATATTTTGCTACATATAAAGGTATTTTAAAGATTTTGAAGTGTCAAAAGGTCATTCGGTTTAACCGTCCAAAGGCCAATACAGCCATTTCATTTGTGATTTAAAACATCTTAAAATGTAAAATGTATATATTTTTTATTCTGCCAAGATTTTATAACATCATATATCAACATAGTGCAAAATGGGATTAAAACTATGTGTAGAAGTCGTTGCTTTGTTATGAGAAAGAATGTCTGGAAAAATGAATTTCATTAATGTCATTCGTAGTAACAATATAAAGCGACTATTACCATCAAGTCATGCGTTCAATATCATGTGACAGGATGTGACATCATTCAGACACTTGCAAAGGACCACATGGTCATAAAGCAAAGTAACTAACTCTCTTTTAACTACTTGAAAAATTCATGTTTTCACTTGCTCATACGCATGTCCCGAAACATCAGGTCATTCGGTACAACTGCTATAAAACATAGAAAATGTTGTAATATTTTAAAAACTTGTACTAAATATAAAACGTTTGATTGTCCTTTTGCTAGCTAGATAGATATCAGCCTGTTAGCATTGTTTGAAAATATCGTCATTCGGTATAACCAAAAGTGTCATTCGGTAAAACCGAAATTTTGGTTAAACCGAATTACTTTTTTTGGTGACAAATTTTGTCCATCTTGTAAAAAATGACAAAAACAGTGTTAATTGATTATAAAAACCACATAATCTCATTGTTAACACTTAATGAAACTTCAAAATTAATTGTATCTCCATTTTTTTTTTTTTTTACACTTTTAAAAACCTCATTCGTCAATGACCCGTTAATGCTTTTACACTTTTAAATGTCCTTTTAATGTTTGATACTTGAAGGATGAGTAGAATAAATGTCATCTCATTGTGGCTAGTTTTTTAAAATGCTTATTATTGCGTTTAACATTTCGCTGATTGTTTACAGCTTAACGGAAGTTACTCCCATAATTCACACAAAGCATCATGGGCCTTAGGAAAAAGATGGATAAAAGAACAGCAGAATCCACATCAATACTATAACGAATCACTTTCAGAACTATTTTTTCCATCTGATGAACAATAAAAACACTGACAGCCAATCAGAATCCATCCTGCTTTAAGAGCTCGAGCTTTTCTGGCTTTAGAGTAACAAAGGCGTAGTGTGCAAATAGTACAGATTACTACATTTTTAAATTTAAGTTCAACAAATTGTTGTACATTAAGTAAAGTCAACTGAAAAGTATTAGTTAGGACATTTGTTAGGTTTTGCGGTGTGTGCATGTAATTTTTCATGAGAAAAAAAAAGTTCATTCAAGCTGGTTATGATGTACTTCCTTTAAAATCATCACCACAACCATCACCACAAACACAACCGGTCAGCACATATAGTTATATTAGTTTCCATTATGAAAACATCTGTGAGTTCATTATTTCGACCCGGTCCGCTTGTAGATTTGTGTGCTAATGAAAGCTCATTAGATGTGTTTGTGTTGGCAGAGAAAGAGCTGGTTCAGGGGTTACTCCAGCAAGCCATGGCCGACTCGAGCTCTCTGACCCAGCAGACGTCTGGATCCCCACTGCTGCCCTTGACGTCTGAAGCTCTGCCGGATCACATGTTCCTCAGCTCGTCCATCAGCCAGAGAAAGACCAGGTGAGTGTTTCTAGCAGGGTTTAGTGATGCTGTCTTACTATTTTTGGTAACACTGTTCATTCATATTGAATAACTAGGAACGCATGAGTAATGCAATGTTAACATTCTACACTGCAAAACATGTTTTTCTTACTTGGTATTTTTGTCTTGTTTTTCCAGTAGCACTTTATTTAGTTTACTTGCGCACAAAAGTACTGAGTAGTGTAAGGTAACTACATGAGTTAAGTTACGGTTTAGGGGCAGGTTCAGGGTTAGTACCTAGTTAGTGTCATTATTACTACAATAAGTACATAGTATGTTCATGCGAATCAGGACTGTAAAATAAAGTGTACTTATTACAATGTATAATGTACTTATTGCAGTAATTATAATAACTGGGTAATAACTAGGTAGTAATCTTGAACCTACCCCTAAACCTAACCTTAACTCCTGTATTTGCCAGTATTTGCTTAGGTAAGTACACTGTAAGTACAGGTACTGTGAAATAAAATGCAACCTGTTTTCCAGTACAAATATCTAAACTTTCTTAAAGCTGCTGTCCGTAACTTTTTTTTGGTTAAAAATTATCCAAAATTATTTTTTGAGCAAGTACATAACCAGCCAGTTTTCAAAACTATCTCCTTACCATAGCCCGATTCACAACGGCAAGCTTGTAATTAGAAACGCAAAGATACTAAATTTCTCCACCAAATTGATTAATCGTGATTAACCACATCTAAAAAAGTTTGTGTTTCATAACTTATGTGTGGTATACATATTATTACATACATAATTTATATATCATATATATATATATATACACACCAATATGAAAAAAAAAAAAAAAAAAAACTTTAAGTGTTTACCATTAATTACCTAGACTCTGGTGGGCCGCCACAGTCTAATCTGTCCACACAGTTTCATATGAACCGAAATTTGTTTCGGTTCACTTCTCATAACATAAAAGTTCTCTAACATTGTTTTTTGCACTATTGATTTTAACATGCATTTGGGAGAAAAACAGCCACCATTACTTTCACATTCACATAATTTCCAACATTTTTGTGGAGATTTGTGAAACATGCGTTTGTAAACCTGTTCTCACAGAGATGGCAGTTTCCCACCAAAATAAAAGCTCAAGGCTGTGTCTCTTGCATGCAAGTGAATAAATTAGGACAAAAATATCATAATTTTAAAATAATATACATGTGAAATATTCATTTTTCATTTTACAGTGCATTTGTTTTACAATATGTATTACTGTATTAGGATAATTAATAATAATAATAATAATAATATTAAAGTATTATTAATTATATTGTAATTGCTTGGCTTTCTAAAACACCAGCGTGAATGTAATGTATATAAACTGAAGCACTCTATCACAAAAAAAAAAAGGTTTGAATCCACTTTAAAAGTCCAGGTACAAGTCAATGCAAAGACTTTTTACTCCGTTCAATTTGCATCACTGAACATAGGTTGAAGCTTCTCATTTGAACTCTCAAAGGCACCAGATTGATGTATTTAACTTTAAAATGTTATGTAATTATGTAAAATAGCATAAAAGTATTAACATTACTTAGTAGCTCTGTACCTCCCCGTTTAAATCCTCATTACTCTGCAGCTTACAGAACACTCCGCAACTTAAGTTTCTTCTTTAACCAGTTAGAGCATATTAGTGGATTAATGGATCTGTTCCCTTGTTCTACCACTGACCAGATGCAGCAGGACCGTCTGCGGATGAATCCTGGCACCAGATCACAAAACACCAGCCCGTTAAATACTATGCTATTCTCTGCTCAGCTTGGGTTTCTGCTACCAAGAACGCTAACAAGCCTTGCCCAGAGCTTCTGCTTCCTGGTAGCGTGGGCCCAGCCCCCTCTGTCCCCCCTAGGTCACCCCCCTTCACCTGATACTGCAGCCAAATTCTACACCAGACATCTCTAGCACCCAAGCGCCAGAAGAGGAAGCAGTCCAGAGCAGCCCACTTCGTTCTCATGCTGGAGAGACACTCTACACAGTCATTTGAAAAAAATATCCACATTCCACACCAAATTCAGTTTCTGTTCACAGACAGATCTTGCCTGTATACATGCCTGAGCTCCTCTGATAAAAGTCTAAGCTCCACATGAGATTGAGAAAGAGCCCTATCAACCACATACACGTTCAGCAACTGCAGAGACTACTTGACGTAAAGTATGCCCTTCTCAGATGATATGAGAAAACACATTAAATGAGAAAAGCATCTATATTATGTGAAATATGAGTACACTAAGTGGTAAAGTCCTACTGAGAGTTTATGACAACATTCCACACCCTGGATGGCAGACAGACGGAGATGATTGTTCTTCCCTGCACAATAGATAAGACAGATAAAGAGCTACTGCACTGGTGTGTTTTACTTTAGGTGCTCTATGAAAAAAGCAGCATCTCGGTTCAACACTACACTAGTCCTTTAAACCGCTAGGAACAATAAAAGCTAAAAGCCACAAATAATACGAATCATGATCCATGTGATAAAAAGAAAACCAAATGTAACCACAACTGTTTAAAAGTTTGGGGACAGTAAGATTCTTTTTTTGGAAAGTCATTAATACTTTTATTCAGAAAGAATGCATTAAATTGATCAAAAGATCATCAACCGAAGATACCTTTATAAAGATTTCTATTTCAAATAAATGCTGTTCTTTTGAACTTTCTATTCATCAAAGAACCCTGAAAAATTTATCATGGCTTCCACAAAAATATTAAGCAGCACAACTGTTTCCAACATTGATAATAATAAGAAATGTTTCTTGAGCCCCAAATCAGCATGATTTCTGAAGGGTCATGTGACACTGAAGACTTACGGCTGCTGAATATTTTGCTTAGCCATCAAAGGAATACATCATGTATTTAGAATGTATTAAAAACAGCTTTTTATTGTAATAATTTCACAATATTACTGTTTTTTTTTTTATCAAATAAATGCAGCCTTAGTGAACATGAGACTTTAAAAAAGTAAAAAAAAATAATCTTACAGACCCCCAAACTTTTGAATAGTTAATATACATTTTAATCTCATAATTTCTTAAAATAAATAAATAATTAGAAAATAATAATAAAATGTAAATAAATCTATTAGCATTGATATTTGAGACTAGTATGAACCATAAAATAACTTCCAGGTGGCTAAGTTAACTATAAACTTTATATTAGTTACAGCATTAATTTATGTTATGTTAATTTCAACATTTACCAAAATATTTCTAAAATCAAAAGATAATTCACTATGAACTAACATGAACAATTGTATTTTCATTAACAAGCATTAAAGAGGATTAAATAAATGCTGTAAAAAAATACATTGCTCATTGTTAGTTCATGTTAGCTAATGCATTAACTAATATTAAAAATGAGACCTTATTGTAGAACTACAGTGTCACTGATGTACTTAGTGTAGTGAAGCAGCTTTCTAGGAAACGACTGTTGCAATGGCTAAGCCCCGCTCAAGACAACTAAAATATCTGGGCAGGCCTTAACCTCTGCACACGGAAATATGCCAGCAGGAGTTTGCAGTCTCTCACTCTCTACTTATTGTCTTGCGTGTCAAGAGAATGTATTTGTGATACCTTGAGCTAGCAGATTATATTTCAAAAACTTGTATTCAGAATGAAACCACAATCTTCAGCACTGTGTCAAGAAGTCTGCAAAAATAGAAAATATTCCCAGGCATCCTCAATCTCCACAAACCACACTTTTTGGGAAACAGACCTATGAAATCCAGAGCTATAGTTTTAAGGAGGTTTTATGGGCCTGCTGAGGTTACACTGTATATCTTATGCAACAACGACCCACAACTTCCTTTTTAGGACAGATAGGCATTAAGCCTATATTGAGTAACATTTCCCACTTGATAACATATGGATCAACGACTTTTTGTTCATTTGAACATACATGCTGACCAGAATCAGAAATTAACCAGAGCTCAGGGAAAACTGCCTCCGGAAGTTACAAAAATATCCCAGGTATTTAAAATGTGGAGACACAGTAGATTTATCTGTTATTAACATTTGACATATTTTATAATATATATTCTAGGAGGTTCTACTCATAGATTCAGTATGGGTTTTGTTCCTGCACAGATACTGTAGTGACCTGCAGCTGTCATATATTGGTCTCAAAAGCATATTTTAATGTTCCATGTCTTATGATATCTCGTCTTATATGGATAATTTATAGCTTCATATTTAATTTCAAGACCTGATTCACACGTAATGGCCATAATTGAAACAGATTCAATTGAAGTTTTTGACATAAATGAAGAAAATTGTTTTTACATGGTTCGAAATAAAAATTAATACAAAACTTGCCAACATAAAGGTTATATATTTACATTAAACAAAAGTAATTTCTGACAATGATCATGCTCTCTGCTCAAAATTCAAAGATTGCAAATTGCAACCATGATCTATTCTGGTGTGTTGGTGTCCAATTTATCCATTTTACAGTCACAAATGGTTACATGTAAGAAATGTGTTAACAATTACCTTGACAACACAAAGGTTTATGTCATTAAAAGTAATCATACCACAGAACTGAATTCAGGTTGGTTTTACTCAATGGCCAAGCATTTCTATTGTTTGATATGTCATGTAATTTCAGAAGATGTCATGGGATACATCTTATTGTATTTGCCAATGTGCTTAAAAATCGGCCCATGCAAATAATTAGAGGCCGTATTTCACTAATATGCATTAAACTGTGATAAATGGTATAGGCTTTTGCAATAACACAGCAGCGAGTCTAAGTAGATAACGTTAGCCAATCCAGACCTGGAAATAGCGGTATTTTTCTAGATGCCTTCATGATTCCACTCCACATTTTACCTGATATTAAAACTACCATGAATTATATGTAGACCATAAATCTAAGTCTCTGCGGAATAACTCTTTTAAGTGTCTCTATACATTTCTTCTGGTTGCTTTAGTTCAACCGGCTTCGGACATTAGAGAAAAAGGGTCCGACTGAAAAAAAAAGCTAGTTAAAAAGCCATGGAACATGCGCGATAACATAAAATAATCGATGCGCATTCACAACACACGGAGAGATAAACTCACCGATCCTTTTGTCGTGCTCTTTTATTGCTTTTTCGGGTGTCTTCTTTTGTTTGCGAAAAAAATGCTATCAAGAATAGTCGGGTAGATTTTCCCGAGGCTAGAGACGGTGGTGGATAAAACACACGGACGGGAGACGACTGGGACCATAACTGCGATAATCGAAAAGCAAGCAGCAAAACGATGTGTCGATGAAATCGTAAACATTTTATATTTTGTATTTACATGGCCTACGATCCCCTCATCCCGTTGGCATTTCTTTCCCTGACGGCCGATATGGTCGCCAAGTGCAGCAGAGAAGAGAATCAGGAGAGGTGGTGGCAAAGCTGCTTTTGACTGACATCAAGGGACTCCAATTGCGCGAAGTTTTGTGTTCCGGCGGATACGGATGGGGAAAGACTTTGGAAGAAAGCGTCACTTCCCCGCTCGAATTCCAGCTAGTGATGGGAAATCTGAATCAATTCCGCAAATCGGTTCTTTTGAACAGTTGGTTTCAAAGAGTCAGTTCAAAAATGATTCAGACGTTCTTTTACGTAATTACGCCAAAACGTGGTGCCGACATCCCAACCGTAGGCACGTTTTGCAGTTTAATAGTGTTTCTTTATTATGTTTTATTATTAATTGCATAAGAAAACAATAAATAATATAGCCTACTTTGTGTAACTACTATTGTAGACTATTTCCGTTTAGTTTGTTACTTGCAGCCACAATTTAGCTAATTTAATAATTTTTCATTTGCTTTACGTACTAAAACGAATTCACATTTTTACAGGTTTTGCACGTTTTAATTCAATATTAAATTCAAAACTATTTCGTATGTTGATAAAACTAAATTGTAAACATATTTCAGTTCGTTTAATTTGTAAAATGGCTAGTATTAAAGTACACTAACTTACTTTTCACCTCATCAAATCCTCGGTTCACTTTGAGTAGTTCTTATTATCTGCTCAATCTGATCAGTTCACAGTTTACTGCTGCGAATCGGGCATGTCCGAACAATTTGAGTTCCCGGACCTATTCAGTTCGATAAACGAATCGTGGAGACAGCTGTGAACCGGTTCAACAGATGCATAAAAATAGAGAACCGATTCAAAAGATTGACTCGTTCACGATTCAGACGTCACTTAATCCAACCCAGACACAGTAGTGATGGACGACAGCCTCAGGATTTAGCTAGTTGCTTGAGTGGCAAGATATAAACACAAATTAACTGTCTGTACTGACAACATAAAAGCAAACGCACGCGATAGGATTGTAACTTGCATAACGTGTTTTGATTCTTTATCTAGTGTAGGCTAATGTAGGGCGATTATGTAACTAGAGACACGAGTAACCACAGTGACACTTGTAATTGCACACACAGGAAGAATAATCCGGACAAAACTTAAAGATTACTTTTGAAATCGTCGAAATGGTTCTACGTCGTGAAATGGCTAGGCTATGTCAAAAATTTGATTTACTGGATTTTGTTCAGTTGTGTTATATGTGGGATTTGTAGGTGTAATGAAATCTGCTTGAAATTGAAAAAGGGTAATGAAATCTACTCTGTAGACTTCATCATCTTAAAGAAAAAATGAAATTATACTAATAAAAATTAAAAATAGTGAACAAAGGTAATTGAAGTTAGCTGGTTGCCTTGACTGCTCTGGAGAAGAAGCTGAGAGAAAACTAAAGTCTTGACTATCATGTGAGTGAGTCTCCCTTTATCCCTGGTTCACTGCATGCAGTCATGTGACATGGTTGCATGTTGTGTGACAAAGGCAGGCTGTTCTTTAAAATCCCTCTGTAAGTCACAGTGTCAAATGCTGGCCTTTACAACTACATTGAAGTTCATGTGTGCTTGGACTCTAAACACCTCCTTTTCATCTCCTTACAGTAGATACTCAGCATGTGTGGCTTTGATATTCATATGGCTTTCTGGATTACAGAAGCATGCGACTTTAGAAAGTCCAAGTCAGCAATATTCACATGAGCAAGATTAGGCAAAAAACGTTCTCCCACCTTATTACGTGATACAACAGTGCTTAGTACGTATTGCTATATCTTTGGAAACATTTGGAAGGAATGTTTTAACGGTCACACTTTATTACAAGCTTTATTATGCCAACCTAATGAATGGAGGTATATAGAAACATGCATGTGAATCTCATGCAGTAGCTTTCATGCTTTGAGTTTAGTGCATTTAAAGCCCCCCACCTCCCATTTCATGCAAAGTTATTTTAATTCACCTTTATGGAATAATTATAAAGATCAATTTAAAAAGCGATATACTGCCCTCTACTGATTTAATTGGTTTAAAACATAAAGATGCCCCTTTTAACCATAACGCACACAAATCTGATGATGTATCTGTACATTGCATTGTACATTGTATGCAATTAATGATTGGTAGTCTGTTAATTCAGTTTATTCTGAGAAATTGCAGTGTAAATAATAGTGAATTTTGCTATTATGCTGTTGTTGTTTTTTTTGTTGTTGCTGCTGTTGTTTTTTTGTTTTTTTTTGCTATCTGGCAGTAAACCTTAATTTTCAGTTACTACGCCAGTCTATCAAAGGTAGGACTTTTAAAACAGAAAGTGAGTTGTTTTAATAAGATTTTTTATGGATATTTTAGATCAATGGCTGTTAACAGTCATTGCATATGCTTTAAGAATTCATGTGAATGAACTGAGAAATCATAAGATCTTTGGCTGAAATACAAATTCCACTGAATTAAGGCATGACACTAGAGTGAAAGGCAGCATTAAAGTAAGGAAATACAGTAATAGTATTTAATAATAATATTTAATAATATGCCAAGAAGAAACAGAGTCTGTATTTTACAAATGTGTTGCCATGAAACAGGACCAGATTTCTATACACTTTATTGTCTACTCTGTTGTGTGACATTATGATGCTGTTTTGGAATTTACACTTACACTACCTTTACTCTACTATTCAAATGTTTGGTGTAAGATTTTTTTAATGATTTTTTAACAAGAAGTCTCATGGCTGCACTTATTTGATCAAAAATACAGTAAAGAATATTATTGTGAAATATTATTACAATATACAAGTAAAGAACTGTTTTCTATTTAAATATATAATTTAAAATGTTACTTATTTCTGTGATAGCAATGCTCAATTACTCCAGTTTTCAGTGTCACATGATCCTTCAGAAAGCATTCTAATATGCTGATTTGGTGCTCAAGATTTCTTATTATTATCAATGTTGAAAACAGCTGTGGTACTTGACATTTTTGTGGAAACTATGATATATATTTTTTAGGATTCTTTGATAAACAGAAAGTAAAAAAAAACAGATATTTTTAAAATACATCTTTTGTAACAATGTAAAAGTATTTACTGTCACTTTTTTATCAACTGAATGCATCATTGCTCAATAAAAGTATTAATTTCTTTCCCAAAAAAAAAAAAAAAAAAAGATACTGTCCTCAAACATTTGAATGGTAGTGGACATTAAAAAGAATGACCATGATATTCTTCAAAATTCCTCTTTAAGTTAAACTGAAGAAATAGTCATACAGGTTTGGAATGACATTTCATTTTTAATTTTTTCACTTACTAAGGTCATACAGATTTACTCTTGTCTTATATCGCCACGTGCTGAACGTAGTTGATGCTGTATACAATACATGTTCTTGTGAAGGGAAGCTTCTGTTTCAGAACACATGGTTTCTCATATGGCCTGTATCTCAAGTGTGATCGACACAGCTTTCGTTCCTCTCGTCATGAGCGGATAAAAAAAGAGTCCTGTGCGTGAAGAAATTCTCCACGCTGATTTGCACAGATATCTTTTCCCACTCTCTAACATCTCCTGTATGGCCTTACATGTGTATGTAAATTGCAGTTCATTTGTACATCACAAACATGTTTCATAGACCCATTCTGGTCAGTTAAAATTTAATATACACTCTCAGAAGAAATGGTACAAAAGCTGTCACTGGGACAGTACCCTTTAAAAAGGTTCTAATATGGACCATTTAGGTACTAATATGCACCTTTTTTATAAGAAAGACCTATAATTGCCCTGCGATGGGCTTGCCAAGAAAGACATGTTCCTGGATGAACTTATTTTGTTGATCCTGGAACAACATTCCTGTCCGAAAATTTTGTCTTAAAGGGATAGTACACCCAAAAATGAAAATTCTGTCATCATTTACACACTCTCAGGTTGTTTCAAACCTATATAATTTTTTTTTTGTTATGTTGAACACAAAGGAAGATATTTTAAAGAATGTGGGAAACTGAACAGTTCTGGGGCACCATTGGCTTCCATAGTATTTTTTTTTTTTTACTACTATAGAAGTCAATGGTGCCCCAAAGCGGCCTGGTTACAAACTTTTTTCAAAATATCTTCCTTTGTGTTCAACAGAACAAAGACATTTTTACAGGTTTAGAACAACTTGAGGGTGAGTAAATGATGACAGAATTTTAATTTTTGGGTGAACTATCCCTTTAACCCTATCCCCACCTCTAAACCTAACCCTACTCATAAGTTAACCCTACAATCAGAGGGAAATGATAGGTGAATAACACTGATGTAGAAGCTGTAAGCCTAAACTTGACATAAACTGTAAACTTGTCCCTCAAATCTGATTGGTTGATTGGAATGTTGTAGTATTTGGTGAAATAACGTTCACCAACACAACATATGGTTAGAGGTTTGGAAAATGGATGGATGGAGATACTTTACTTTTTAAAAAATTCTCATGCAGGGTAGATCTTGGTTTCAAAAAAAGCTTTTGAACATTTTCACCATTATGGCCCACAAAACAGATACAGTTCATTAAGGACACATGAAAGTCATGAAAACTAAGTTTACTACTACTAAAATTACTAAAACTGAAATAAAAATATATTAAAGCTTAATAGATATAGTAAAAAAAACTAATAAAAATTAAAATAAAAATGACAAAAAATAAAGGCTAATTCAAAATATTAATAAATACTATAAATAAATAAAAATAACACCAATCCTTGTTTTATTGTTCATTCTAGAGTTTTTTTTTTTTTTTTTTTTAAATATGAGAATTAAGAATTAATTAAACAACTATGTTAAATGCACAAAGAAAAAGGTTTTATGTAGCTGTTAAATAATTAATTTGGCAAAATCTTAAAGTGTGTATATCAACCCACTAATGCATGCAGGATTTTTTTAACAATCGGTTAGAAACTCTTCCTCTGTTCATGCACATGGGTCGTGAACAGCCCACAAAGCCTGGGGGGCAAGCATTTTGTTCACCTGGTCTCCAGAGTAACGGCTTATTTGATCTTCTTGCATGGATGCTGTGATTCATGCCATGCTCTGATATCTTGATCTTGTCATACACTGATGACGTCAGGGCTGTTAAAATCAGAACAGCATAACCCTTGCACAATGTCAAAGCAGGTCTACATTAAGCAGAGCACACAGCAGGCCTTGCCACTTGTGATGGGAATCCTGGCTCTTTTTAGTGAGCCATGCAGATCCTTCTTTTTAGCTCATCTATGAGAGCCGATTCTTTTGGCTCCCAAATGCATTCACACTTACTGGCTTTAACAAATCAGAAAAATTTAGAATTGTACTAAACCACATGATTTCCAGAATACCATAATTTTACATTATTAAATAATGCAAAAATATCAAACATTATTACTAAACATATGATTTAAATTGAACTATCCAAAACACACCATTGCAAAATCACACTCAGAACAAAGTGTGCCATATAACAAATAAAACGTAAATAGCCTGTCCAAAACAGCTGCATTAGTATTAACAGTGAACACTGTTGTAGCAACTCATAATGTAATAACAAAGCATAATGTAAAAACTGCACATGATGTAATAAGTATTATTAATGTAATAAAATGTTCATAATGTAATTATTTTCTCAGAACATAATAAATCTTGAGCTCATAATGTAATAACAAGACTAATCGACTTCAATGCTCTGCCATGACGATTTAAGCTTGATGTCGACTAGTCGCTGATTTTGACACCAACAACATGGCCACCTTGCAGAAGACCTTCATACTGTTTTGACTTAAAGGTTTAGTTCACTTTAAAATGAAAATTACCCCAAGCTTTACTCACCCTCAAGCCATCCTAGGTGTATATGACTTTCTTCTTTCTGATGAACACAATCTGAGTTATATTAATAAATATACTGATGCATCAAAGCTTTATAATGGCAGTGAACGGGACCAACGAGTATGAAGCTCAAGAAAGTACATTCATCCACATCCATCCATCACGTGGCTCCAGGGGGGTTAATAAAGGCCTTTTGAAGCGAAGCAATGTGTTTGTGTAAGAAAAATATCCATATTTAACAAGTTATGAAGTAAAATATCTAGCTTCTGCCAGACCGCCTTCCATATTCAACTTAAAAAAAAAGCGGAACTGACGTTGCGTCAGTTAAGCTCTTTTCACAGTTGAATATGGAAGGCGTAGGATGTAGCATAGGTGTTTTGAACTGCGAGAGGCATTACTTTCTTCGTAAGTTGAATAGATATTTTACTTTATAACTTGTTAAATATGGATATTTTTCACAAACACATTGCTGTGGAAATATAGATATCAGACAGTCCATTAAGAGATGAGACATGCTGACAGATAAAATAAATACATGATTGTGATAGCCTACATATGATTTGTCTGATTTCTTCAAGCCGTCGTATTTACCATGGTACCTTGGTAATAGCGCGCATAGTCATAACCACTCCCTCAAGCCCAGGCTGGCCCGCTTTGGACCAAGGTATTCGGCGGGCCGAAAAACCCTGGCCATTGGCCCCAAGGAAGCCCCAACAAGGCACGATCAAGCCCCGGAAGTGACAGTGGAAACGCGACTGGCCCTGGCACGCACTAGCACGCCCGCTTTAGGCCCGATAGTGGAAACACGGCTATTGTTTCCCGTTCACCACAATTATAAAGCTTGGATGCGTATTTATCAATATAACTCTGATTGTGTTCATCAGAAAGAAGAAAGTCAAATACACCTAGGATGGCTTGAGGGTGAGTAAAGCTTGGGGTAATTTTCATTATAAGTGAACTAATCCTTTAACATACTATATATTTTCTAACTGATCAGACTTAATGGTTTTCGTATAAATTACAATCAAAACTCCAAGAAATCCCATAGATTTACATTGGTTGTAATAGGCCTACTAATGCTAGAGTGGGCCATATGATAAGAAATCTTTGAAGTCCACTTTTACATAAGCTAAAATGACAAATAAATGCATACACCGAGAGCGCTCCACATGTTATGTTTGTTTATACCAGCTGTATAGGCTATTGATCTGGTGAATGCACGTTTTAAACAGTTTATTGTACAGTTAAGTTAATCGCCGTTCTAAACTAATGCGCACACATACAGACAGTAGCTCGCACATCACGTGCAGATCGCGTACACAGAAACATTCAGGAGCGCAGAAACTTACTAATAAAATATTTTAAAACTGAAAAGTTCTAGCATATATCCCTTTCGGTTTTTGAAGAATTACTAAAACCCACAGCTTCACTAGTAGAGAGACTCTATTCACACACGCAATCTCTCTCTCGCTAATGCATTCAAATAGTCTAAATGTAATCTTATGCGCTATCTGTATCTGATTAAGAATGAGCAGAAATCTTTAAGAAATATAATTAAGACCCATAGACAATAAAAGAACTGATAAAAAATAAGCTGTTATGTAGGCTAGGAGCAATGGGCAGCACTGTGTCGAGTCCGGGCTCGAGATTCAGGTTTCTCAAGCCATCATCAAAGTTTGTTCACAAACTTTAGCCTCTTGCAAATTGTGGCATGTTGCAAGGCATGTTGACGTCATCAGCGATTAGTCGACGTTGACTCGTCTTTAATCACATAACAATAGACTTCAAAAAATCTGAGGTTGTTCGACATCTACATTGTAATAGCTTTATTAAACAAAAACATTTGTATTCCCTTAAAGTACATTTTTAAAAATCTAAATCCAGTCTTAAACTAATGTTGATATTATTACTGTACATTAGACACTTGAATTAGGCTTTAGTTAAGAGAATATTAAATGTTTTAATTTGTCAACAAAAAGGTATATTATTAAATGAAAAACAATGTACAATACCAACATTGTGTATAAGGTATATGTTGTAAATAAATAACTCACAGTAATGTAATACTTATTACATTATGTGCAGTTATTACAAAATGCCTTGTTTTTACATGAGTTGCTACAATTGTCCTGTATGTGCATGTCACACCTGACCTGAAACGGTTTATCTCTTGAATTCCATTGTGATGTTTCCAAGGAACAAATAATTATTTTGGTCAGTCAGCCACCTTTCCAGTTCACCTCTAAAAGGTCAGTCTAACCAGAGCTCTACATCATCACAAGAAAAAACAAAACAAAAAGGGGTCATGTGACGCAATATATTGATGCAATGAAGCTGCTTAGTTATTTTTGTACAATGCATAAAGGAATAATCTCCTTTTGGTTATGATCTTGGATTGTGTGTTCTTTTGTACTTTCTGAGCAAGTTCATTTGAGTATAATGGAACTTTGTAAGTAAAATTTGCATAATTCCAAAACATTCATGTTAATTTATATAGCATAATTCATTCACTGTTCATGCATTCAATAATTTATTCATTCATTCTTTCATTTTTTTATGAAATAAAAGTCTAGCTGCATACAGTCATGATATAACCCACTGTAAACTATCCCAAGATTTTTTTAAAGCACCTTATCAGCCCACGCCTGACGTTCACATGACTGAATTTCAAGCAAAAATCACAAGAAAACTGACCTTTTTTGGGGAAACGAGCTTTGTCACAGAGATCAGTCTTGGATATGCTGGTGTGAGGAATAACCCTATTTTTAATATTTTTTTAGTCATATGATTTCAACAAATAAGAAAAAATACAACCTTAAAAACTTTTTTCAATGGACGATCTCTTTGATCAGGTTTTGCCTACATTATGGGAACCAAATGATAGAAATATAGGAATATGAGGAAATTAGGACTTAATAAACATACAAATTAATGATTAAATGTTTTAATATTCAAAAAAGTTTTGTGTGATGGTTAGATTTAGGGGTAGAGGACATCAAATATCATAAGCTCAGTATTATACACAATAGATGTCAATTGGAAGTCCCTATGTGTAGGTCTATTAGTGTGCACCTTTTAAATTAATAGGTCTTTGCCACTGAAAATTATAGCCATTTCACAACAACAAAGACAAACAAACACTATTAGGTCGAATTATTATTATTACTATTATTATTTTGATTATCAGGCTATTGTTTTAAACTTTCTAAGAATTTGACATGTCTAATAGGCTACAGCTTATGGGGTCTAGCTTATATGAACACGTGAGGTCATATGCTCAGACGTTTGACGCTCATTTGGGTCTTTACATTAAGACTAGTAAATCATGAATCAGTTTCCGCCGTTTGCATGACTGTAACGTATTATTAAATTACACCCCATAAAAAGGGTGTGACGTGTAAAACATAACGGAGCGCGTGCTCACACTAAATACCGACGTGCTCAATTGGACACAGCGATAGTGAAGGGCTCCTATAAATGCCACACTGAGTGGGAGAAACTTAGACTGCAACTGAATCTCAGCTCAGAGCATCACGACGATCACTCGCCGGTTGCAAATTTGAAAGAATAGACATCTGATTTCATTTACTACTATATTTTTCTTTTGAATTAAATATTAATAGTAATAATTTATTCTCTTTTAAATAGTAGCCTAATTTAAAGTACATTCAATGGAATACCAAAAGGCGGCAGAATTGAACGGTTTATGCAATGGTAAAATTGTCACAGAGTATCTCTGCCGTAATGGCTTTAGCGAGTTGACAGTCGACACGAAAAAAGTCGCTGTCCAGCACAAAAACGAAACATCCCGGAAAGAGGCGGAGGATGAGTCGCGGTTACCTGCTCTCGAGGCGGCATACACAACCATCCTGCGAGGTCTGGGAGAGAACACTGACCGGCAGGGTCTCCTCAAAACCCCTCTCCGTGCAGCTAAGGCAATGCAGTTCCTGACCAAAGGCTACCACGAGACCATCTACGGTAACTAGGCTATTATTTGGCATATTGTTATTATTATTCAGAGAATAATGGTATTATACAGTTTCACTCGATTTCTACGATTTCGTTTTGCATACAGGGATTTCAAACGGCGTTTTAGCAATTACAAAGTAAGATTACAAGTTAGCCAGCAGACACCGGTTTCGAAATCACTTCCACCGGAGGAGGTTACTATAGCAACAGCAGCTATGCTGCTTGAACACTTCCAGCTAGGATAGGCTACGCTCATTATTTGTTTCTTTATTATACGATTACACTTCAGAAATACACCTCAAAATAAAAAAATATACCACGTGTTTAAAATGTCTTTGAAGTAACCATGAAGTCAAAATGGCTTAAGGACTGTATTTTTTTCTGTGAAACAAAAGTTAAATGTGTCTAGAATTGTTATCCTAGTTTCCAGTAACGCTGGGATAAATTATAAACCAAGTATGAAAAATGTCCAGAGTTTTCATGTTATTTGATTTTTAACAAAAATTTAATTTGCCCCACAGGTGGGGTAAAAATGCCCCCACCCCACTCTGACAAAGCAATTTGCTTTCTACATTTACACCAAAATCAAAGTACAATCAGTTTTAGCTTAAAATTAAAAAGACAAGACAAAACAATTGATAAATATTAATTTATTAATGAACCATGCTGAAAATAAACTTATTTGAAAAATATTGTTAGCTTATGTTTACTGGCTAGCTAACTAGATAGCTGGTGCTACTGCTAACTTGAGGTACTTTTTAAATATAAAGTCCAAATATTTTTATTCAACCACCTAGTTAAATTACATTTGATGGAAAAACAAAGGATGTGATGTTCAGAACATGGTAACTACAGTAATTAGGATGGGGGCGTTAAAGTGGCTGGGGGCATTTTACCACACAGACTAGCTTTGAAAAAAAAAAAAATGCCAATAGCAATAGCAAACAACAATGATCCAACAATCCAACCAATTCCTAATGGACAAAATCAAGTCCTGCCCCAAATTTTCTTGTTTGAGAAACTGTTTCACTTAGATATACATCACAAAAGTAAGAAAAGACTATCGCAACTTCCCTTTCATTCCCTTTCATAGCTAACTGTGCTAGGGCCCCACATAATGCCAGTTATTAGCTCATCTCCAATTGGGTTTTTATTAGTTATATTTATGTATTTGAATGTAGCCCAAAATGATGATAACATTGATTAAATAAAATTGTTTATCATTCTGATCCAAATACAGTATGCAATGTTTAGGCAGTCTTTTTACCCATTAGTGTGTCTGACAATTCCACTACTTTGATGAAGGGTTGTATAATTTACTTATACGTCATTCTGGAATTACTCAATTAGTCAACATCAGATGCTGAAAGCAAGAGCTTCAATAGTCTGATTGGTGTTAAGGGCTACTTAAACTAATCACTTTAGTATTTGCCTCTCTCCTGAACTGACCTGATTTATGAGAGGGTTTTAATGTGGAAATTGTGTCTGGTATGTGTTAAGCAATTAACTTTTGTATATATTTTTTCATATTCTACAGATGTACTAAATGATGCCATATTTGATGAGGACCACGAGGAGCTAGTTATTGTGAAAGATATTGACGTGTTTTCACTTTGTGAACATCATCTAGTACCATTTTTTGGCAAGGTATGTCTCAATATCTGCTGATAACGTCAATGATTGTAATGCTTTTAGCCACTCAGTTCATCATGTTAATGTTATGCTTGATGTTGCAGTGCTAGACAAGGCTGTTTCATGGGTTGTGAGGGGATCATTGATGCATACATTTGTCTAGGCCTGGGAGAGTGCTTATAGTGCTGGCAGGTCAATGGGTACTTTTCAATGAGCAATAAACTGAGTAAATTTTTTTATGTTAATTAATCTGTAGGTTCACATAGGATATCTGCCAAGTAAAAAGGTTGTTGGCCTCAGTAAGCTTGCAAGGTGAGTATATATATATAACACACACACACACACACACACACACAATTTAGTGTGCCAGTCTCAGACAGTCTATAAAGGGCCTTGTTCTCACATCAGAGTGGGACTGAAAAAGTGAACATATTAGTTACAAGTGGCTGAGTTCTTCTGTTATCACAGCCCATTCACTTGAAGCTTAGATCCAAAGCCTGGCACAGTATCCTGCCCCATCTGAAAAACGCCAGACTAGCTGACCTCTGGCGCTGAGGAAATCCCCCTCAACTCCCACCTCCACTGTTCGGTGGTTGGGTTGTGGGAACCATTAACATTGCTGCCCTCACAAAATATCATGTGCAGCTTAGTGCTTCCTTTGCCTGAGTAAAATATGCCCAGACTTCATTTGCCACTATTCATCAGCTGCATTTATATCTATTACTAATCTTAATCACTAAATTGTCTAGAATATTTACCAATTACACTATAGTTATATATAAAAAAAACATGCAAGAATATTCTGCTAATATTGTCATTCCTTGCTCTTAAGGAAATAGCTACCTATTAAAATGGCTGTTTGATAAGTGCAACATTTTTGGTTGTTGGTGTGTTTTAACTTGCGCACTATTAATTTTGTCCCTCTTTAGGATCGTTGAAATCTACAGTCGCAGACTTCAAGGTAATTATCAGAAGATATCTAGATACTTACCAAAAGGGAGATTGACCTACACTACCATTCAAAAGTTTGGGTTTTGTAAGATTTCTATTTAGAAATTAATACTTTTATTCAGCAAGGATGCATAAAATTGATCAAAAGTGACATTTGTAATGTTACAAATAAATCTAGTGCTGTTTTATATATAAAAATAAATAAAATATATCAAAAAAATATAAAAAATATATCAAAAATCTTACTGACTTCTGAATGATAGTATAGGCATCGTTACTTAGAAAATGTTGCACATAGTCCTGTATTTTCAGTGCTAGCATCTCTCAGTCTCATACCTTACTATTGAATCCATGCTGCCCCTCATCTGTGTTTCTTCCTCAGTGTTTTACTGTTAATTTTGCTTATTGCAGTTCAAGAACGCCTAACAAAGCAAATAGCAATGGCAATCTCTGAGGCCTTGCAGCCTGTCGGTGTGGCAGTCGTCATTGAGGCAGCGTAAGTAGACCTATTTGAAAGACAAAACACTGTCTTATAAAACATTTGATCAGATTATGTACAATTATCTGTATGTAAACACACACCTAATACTGTAATATATCCTAGTCTCTCTCAAATATTAACACAATCAATGCAATTAGATTCATGTAACTTCAAAGCTCAGAATACAGTACTTTGATTCAGCTTCTGCTAAGTGACTGTCATGGTTGATGATTTATTCATACAATACAATGAGCATGAAAATGTGTATTTCAAATGTTATTTGTGACCTGAATGGAGGTTTGTTGTTGTAGTCACATGTGCATGGTCATGCGTGGAGTGCAGAAGATGAACAGCCGTACTGTGACCAGCGCCATGCTGGGTGTATTCAGAGAGGACCCGAAGGCCCGAGAGGAGTTCCTCGCCCTGACAAAAAGTGCATAGTGATCACACTTACCTGTGCCAACTCCATCAGTGTGTTTACAGTCAAACAGGTCAATGATTTTTCTCTACGTTTGAAACCCTCCATGGTGCTAAGAGAATCTCACTGAGCCCGAGCTGTAGATCTGTCCACCAGCTGCTGAAGCACAGCTGTATTGCCAACAGCTGAAACTCACTGTTTGCATATACTGAAATATAAAATGTGAATATTGAAGGATCAGTGTTACTACATGAACTACTACTTTTGAGAAAAAGACCTGCCACTGAATCATTCACACAGTTGCCTTAAAACTGATAGAATTAGTATTATATGTGTCATTTCTATTATCTCACTTGTTATTAACAATTACTAAATTAACATATTGCCTCAGATACTTGTTTAACATTATTAATTTTTGCAAAATGAAGATATTAGAACTAATTTGTATATAAATTTTAAAAACATTTTTTGTCATATACTCTGATTAGATAATATTCAAAGGATTATAAGCCAACATGATGAATAATTTATACTTATATAAGTCAATGAAAGGTTCTTTGTGATATATCTGGGGAATCATTTGTATGTGGTTAGAAATAATCAACATTGCCACTGAGATATTGCTTTTTTTTTTTTTTACATAATATATAGGTCTGAATTGTATAAAACAAAACAAAACATTTGTCAACTATGCCAACTAAAACATTAAAGCACCATTTATGGAATGCATTGGTCTGTTTTCTTATGCAAAAGACTGATTTCTGCAAGATGTCACAATTTTATTTTGCATTTTATTTTGTATTTACAGAGGCAAAAACAGTCTCACGTTGGTACAGGAGTCAATTCTTAATTTATTTGATCTTAAGGGAATGATATTATACAGTATCTAAGTATTGCTATGTTGTGCCTTCTTGCACTTAAAAATATGGCAAAACAATCAAACAGACTGTAAGAAAATCCGCAACGGTCTGGGTGGGTTCAAGAGACATCTAAAAGAAATCCAAAACTATATAATTTCAAATGATAACTGAAAAAGGAAACGACAAACAGATTTCCAGAAAACATCTGCAACAGTGTTCACAAAAAGAACCAATGGCGGGACAGTAAGAAGTGGAAACAGGCTATAAACATCACTGTACACTGAGCTTGTAGCGGTCTTATATTGGCAGGTCACTGTCTACTTGTTTCATATTTACATTAGAATCTGCTGTAGTGACACTGCCTTGGAAACGATAGAAAAAAATATAACTTCAAACAAGAGAGATAATATCTATATTTTTCTTAATTGGGGAAGAGGTGACATTTAAAAGTCAAAGTCTAAAGTTGAATAAGGTCCAATGACTAATAAGCCTAAAAAGAGAAATAAATTATCATGAAGAGAACTGATTTTTTTCATTATGCTTGGTAGTATTAAAAATGATAAATTATTTACTAAAAAAATGAATAAGAACATTTACAAAACATGTTCTCCAGCAAATATACTTAAAGAAGGCATCTACATTGTTCAAACAGTGCAAGCCAATATATTGCTCTAAGGTTAAGTGAGAGAAAAATACCATGGACATATTTTCAAATAAATACAGTCATAATCCAGTACACTTCTTTGGCAGCACTTTTACACAAAACACTGCAAATTAAACTCTTTTGTGAAGTTAAATGATCATTCTCAACACATGGAAGAGTCAACATAATCATTCACAAACATTGCCTTCTCAGCTAAACACGAAAACCTCCAGAAAAAGATAATAAATCAAACTGAGGTCTGTTTGTAGTTCTTGGTGTCAAGAACCTTCTTCCCACACATGGCACAAATTCCTGCAAAGTAGAAAGAGAGGGTGGTGAGAACATATAGATGTGTGGCGGAAACAAAACCGCATCTCAGCGCTAGCCGTCTCACCTTTCTTGTAGGCACATCCCTGGCAGTAGTGTGAACCAGACTGATGGACAGAGCTTTTGCATATTCTGCAAGTGGCAAATCCAGATTTCCCATAAGGATCAAACCTGTCAAAATGACATACATATTTTCACGATGTTCATCATAACTCACATTTAAGGTTGGCATGAAATGGAAGTTGTGATAGTGTTTTCTTCCTTATTGTAACATATCTGAGTGGAACAGCTTCTTGAACAAGACTAAAAATTATGAGGGAACTTAAAAAAATTATGATGTGCACGGATAAATTATTTAGAATAAATCAATTTTGATTTAATGGGGACTAAAGATTATGAGGGAACTTAAAATTATGATGTGTACGGATAAATTATTTAGAATAAATACTGCAATATCCCGTAAAAAATAAGAATTGTCGATTTTGATTTCATGGTGACTTTGCATGCATTACAATAAATACTGACCCAATAATACAATAAATATTATGATTTTTAAGCAATTCCAAGCAACACACCTGGCTTTCTTTGATGTCAGCATTTTATTTTCATTAAGCTTTCGACCACCACTCTCTGTAATATAATAGTTTTCAGGTTAGTATTCGGTGTTGACGAAGCATAAATACAAATGCAAATGGGAAGATCACAAAAAGCATGATCCAAGCTTTAATCCAACTTGCCTGTTGTGTTTCTAGCCCCATCTTTCCACGTATCAGGGGTGATGACTCGCCCCAGTTTCTTCTCACCTGCGGGGAACATCAAAACATGCTTGACTTGACGTCAGTTTATACATATTAATTGTTATCATCGTCGAAATACAGACGACGTTCATTACAGCAGACTGTTTTGTTTCCGAGTTCTCTTGCTAGTGTGATCTTGCTAGCGACCCAAAGCTACTGACTATACATACGAATTACAATATTAATGACTTAGACATTTGTGTACAATATGATTTACAATATGATTTATAATGGTACTACTTACACTTCTCGCAAACCATCTTCAAATGTGTCACAAAATCGTAGCTATCACGTCTAGATACTTCGCAGTTGTAAAAACGAAGCTAGACACACTGCTTAGCCTTCAGTGACGTATTATGAACTATTGTCAAAATAAAGGTCCTGACAAACGTCGCTCAATCTAGTTGTCTTTAGTAGCAAGAAGCACGTAAAATAGTGTGTAAGATGTTGAGAAGTAATAATAATAATAACAAAAAAAAAAACTAAATATATATAATAAAAATAAATATTATTGGTTAAATAGTTTTTATTAGTAGAATCTTTTATTATGTTTTGGAGTTTTTGATTGTTGGTGACTTCATTTTCCCGGAAATACACGTCTGTCATGTTTTGTAAATAAGTACTGTTTACATGTATTTGCAGTCTTATGGTATTCTGTCTACAAAGGTAAAACTTGAATTTGTTTAAACGGTTTAGGTGCTGGAGGAATCCGGTGATTCATTAGTTTAGGAAGTTAATTTATTGGATATAAACTACAACCAGGCACAACACTCCACTGGTCAGTCTTCAGTACTTCAAAGTAAGTCGAATTAATCATTGAATGAATCGCTCGTTTTAGTTGTGTGCAATAGTGTCCTTGCTTTTCTAACGTTTACTGGAAATGATGCTTTTATTGCCAGCCTCATTATTACGTTTCGTTAATATCTGTCTTTTGTGTTCTTTCTTTGACCTTAAATGAAATCATTTGAAAGACACGCAAATGGCTTTAACACTTCTTTTGCAATTATTAATTCATCCCATTAATTGACTCTAATTATTCTTTAACAGGTACCTCTATTTAACTTCCATAATGTGGGATGTTGAGATCAGGGGCATGGCATCCTCTCATGCCATTATTGCCTCCTCCGTCTTCATGGCAACTGTGATGCCTGCTGTGTTTTTGGAAAACTTCTCCGTTTATGGGACCCACATGGTTTGGCTGTATTGTGTGGCTGGGTCTGTTGCTGTGGTCAACATTGCAGTGTTTTGGCTTCTTGGCATCAGCCCACCAACAAAGAAGAACACACTGAGCTTCAAGGTAGAGATGGGCAGAACATTCTCCAATGATATGCAAACATAACTGATGACTATATAGAATGAACATTAAAGTCGGCATGAAATGTGATAGACTTTTCTTCCCTATAGAGTGGTGCAGGGATGACGTCAACCTGGGAGACTAATTCGCTGTGGTTCCTTCAAGATTTTCCTGTGGGTTTTTATAATGGGTTTTTTTCAGTTTATGAGTAAAATAAGGTCTGTGGTAAACGATTCTTGGATGTTTTGTTCTACAACATAAATTACACACACACTCCAAACGTTCTTATCTAGGTACTTAATAGAAACATACTAAACATAACGGCTTCAAAATTTGCATTATCAGTATGGATGTGTGTAATTTATGTTGTAGAACAAAACGCCCAAGTATCATCAACTTATGTTTACCACAGACCTTATTTTACTCATAAACTGAAAAATCCATTATAAAACCCCATAGGAAAATCTTGAGGGAACCAGTGGTGAGTTAGTCTTCCGGGTTTTGATGTCATCCCTGCACCACTCTATTGTGACGTAAGTATATGAGTGAAACGGCTTCGCAAACAATAAAAAATGTAAGGCGGGACTTCATTTTGTCCTTCAGGAATTGATTGGATTGTTGTGTTTTGCTATTGCTGTGATCTTATGAGAGTGAGGATGTCCTGTCCTTGTGCCTAAAAACACATCAGAGAAGAGATGTCATTGCACTACAATATTCCATAAAAACAAGAGTTGTCCATTTTGATTTCATGGTCACTTGTTATTTCATTCACAGATCAACAGATTGTTCAGATCCTGTCTGTACTTTCTACTGTCATGCCTCTTTTTTCATACTGTGGTGGTAATGTACGGCGCACCTCTGCTTGAGTAAGCATTACAGTACATGTTTGTTTGTTTAGTGTCCAAAAATGTGAAATACCAGATGTATAAGTCACATATCATAATGCAGGTCTGCCCTGGAGACATTTTCTCTGGCCGTGCTGCTGTCGACCCTCACTACATTGAGATGTCTCTGCATACTGGGCCCTAATGTACAGGCGTGGATCCGGGTTTTCAGCAGAGATGGGTAAATGCAGGATAAACTGTCTACATGAACCACTTGAATCATTGCTTGCACCATTTATGGTGTGGAAGAGGCTTTGCTGAGCAGTTTGTGTTATTGCTTCAGATACAGCCTTTAGTGGCTGTAGTCCACTAGATGGAG
This sequence comes from Ctenopharyngodon idella, assembly GCF_019924925.1. Classification (NCBI taxonomy): domain Eukaryota; kingdom Metazoa; phylum Chordata; class Actinopteri; order Cypriniformes; family Xenocyprididae; genus Ctenopharyngodon; species Ctenopharyngodon idella. The sequence continues at coordinate 29,226,690 of NC_067231.1, forward strand.
ACCTTGGCCAACTTTGACAAATGGTGCAACAGATCTCATAGAGTTTCACAGACAAGGGATTATTGTAGGATGAATGATATAAATATAAATCTATTGATATAAAATAAATGACGCAAAACCATTTCGAAATGGCAGTCGCATTGCCCCAATCCCCATTTATGAGCAACTAGAGTTGAGTGTGGCTTAATGCGTTTTCTTCTCTGCAGGGTGGGGCATGAGCTGGGTTTCTCATTTTGTAATTGTATATATTAGTGTTTAATGAATAAAATCATTAAAGCTACTCTGTATGTAACATTTTAGCTTAAATGAACTATAGCTTCACATTGACTGAGGTGTTTTGAAACCAGACCTCAGAATGTTTGTACTAACATTTAGTGATGTTCCAGTGGTATGACAGTCAGAGATACTGTGTTTATACAGCTGCAGTATCTCTGCTTAAGCACTGCAGGAAATTTGCCTCTCAGATGTGAATACGCAGTTGTGCACACTTTCTGTTTTCATCGAACATTCATAGTCCTTTTGTATCCTACATAACTACATTGTATACCAGCCAAAAAGCCTCATATTTTATAACCTACATACAGTATTTTAAACTAAATTTGTCAATTTCATTTTTTACCATTCAAAAGTTTAGGATTGGTAGGATTTTAATGTTTTTGAAATCTCATGCTCAAACCACTGTTTTCTATTTGAAAATATTTTAAAGGGTTAATTCACCCAAAAATGAAAATTCTGTCATTAATTACTCACACTCATGTCATTCCAAACCCGTAAGACCTTCGTTCATCTTCGGAACACAAATTAAGATATTTTTGATGAAATCCGAGAGCTTTTTGGCCTCCGATAGACTGCAACGTTATTACCACTTTCAAGGCCCAGAAAGGTAGTAAAGACATCGTTAAAATAGTCCATGTGACTACAGTGGTTCAACCTTAATGTTATGAAGTGATGAGAATACTTTTTGTGCGCAAAAAACAAACAAAAATGACTTTATTCAACAATTTCTTCTCTTCCATGTCAGTCTCGTATGCTGTTCATGTTGTAAACACAGTGCTGCGCTTCCAGGTTCTATATCAGAACGCCAACTCCGGATTGGCTAAAGTATTCTCGTCACTTCATAACATTAAGGTTAAACCACTGTAGTCATATGGACTATTTTAATGATGTCACTACCTTTCCGGGCCTTGAAAGTGGTAATAACGTTGCAGTCTGTCAGAGGTCAGAAAGCTCTTGGATTTCATCAAAAATATCTTATTTTGTGTTCCGAAGATGAACCAAAAGTTCAAAAGAACAGCATTTATTTGAAATAGAATGTTTTTGGGAATTTGGGTTTTTTTTTTTTTTTTTTGATCAATTTAATGCATGCTTGCTAAATAAGAAATTAGTAAGAAATTAATAAAGTATTAATTTCTTAAAAAAAAAAAAAAAAAAATACTGACCCCAAACTTTTGAATGGTATATTCATATGAACACTGATTCTTGTGAAACATTTGTGCTTTATTCATATTAATTTGTTAGCAATAGCAGCAGCGTTATGATCATTAAGCATGTGTGAATTTCAGGGCGATGTCAGTGTGGGACACCTCTCTTCAGATTACAACTGGCTGTAGTGTGATTGGGGCCTGGCTGGGAGCTTTCCCTATTCCTCTTGACTGGGACAGACCATGGCAGGTTAGTGTGATGACACTATTGCAAAAAGAAATGTAGCAATTAATGCACATGCTTCTAGCTCGAGACATGTTGCTCAAGCGGGTGATGCAGGTTTGAGTCCCAATGCATCTCTCTTCCCACCCCCCTCTCTTTGCATTTCTCTTCTTTTCTGTGACTCTCCATTATATCTGTCTAGTAAATCAAAAGCCAGTCAAAATTTTGTCGCTATAATACATAGTTATGCTCAGTGAAGAGAGCAGATTTCTGCCGTGGCAGCAGAATTGCAGGTTCCTTGTTTCAAAGCTTCTGCTCTTATTCTGTATCAAACTTCAGAAAGGAGGAACATGCCAGAGAAATGATTTTGCTTTGTATAAATATTATTTTGGTTTAGCTTTCCTTATGTTTTTGCTGTCTATTAATAAAATGTGTTTTTTCAAATTCATATTACTCTGTATGCCAAAAATCATCTATTTTTGTCCAACATGCCTTAAAATTATAGTTCACCCAAAAAGTAAAATTGTGTCATCAGTTCACACAGAACACGTTTTTGCTGTTAAAAACATGAGACGCAGGTCAGTGGAATGCAAAAAAAGTGCAAGATCTAGAGATCTAGTTTTTTTTTAAAAGTTGAACTTCTTTTAACTTGAGCGGCACGTTTTTAGAAAGCCGTGTCATGCAAAAGACCAGCAAATGGTTAAAGACGTCCATCTAGCAAGTTTACATTGAAAAACAATGGAAAAGTAGTGCAGTGGAATGAAAAAAACACTCTTCTTACTCAGTCCTTCCAAACCTGTGCCTTTCTTTCTTCTGCAGAACACAAAATGAGACTTTGATGAACTATATTTGTCTATATAATGAAAGTCAATGAGGTCCAATGTTGCTTTGGACTCCATTGACTTGGATTAAATGGGCAAAAACCATAAAAACATTTTTTTTTTTTTATCATGTGTATCATGTCCATTATATATCGATATCAAAGGACATTTATCTCAGTATTTCATTATACTAGTGATCAGTGTTAAATAGAAAACAAATGATGTGTAGTTAACACCGAGAGCCTTTAGACAACATAGACATTCCTCAACCAAGCATGCAGGACAGCCATATACAGGTTTTGTTGGGAATGAACCAATCTTCATGAAAAATTTAATGTTCTCAAAGCATAGAAGGACTGCACTGGTACTTCAATTATTCATGTGTTGTACAGACATTGATCAGAGGCCAGTGTTTGCCCTCGTTTTGCCCTCAAAATGTCACACTGAAGTCTCCCATGTGTGCTTTCTGACACTCTCTCTACACACAGATGTCTAGACGAGGCCAGAGGGATGAGACTGACTCATTATGGGAGTGAGGAGGGAGGGGAGTGGGGTTGGCGTAGTGATGATTCCTAAGCACATGATGATGGTATTGTGAGCTAATGAGAAACTCTGGGGTGGTTGAATCCAGATGCTTTTCTTTAGAGAAAGGAACTCATGACTCGTGACTTCTCAGTGCAATGACACTCTATATTGCAACCCGTATCATAGTCTTGAGATAATTGAATAATCAATCTTGCTGACGTTTTTTAATTCTGAGCCACTCTGCATATCTTCAGTCATTTAAAGACCAAGTATGAAGGGAAGAAATCTCACTCTGTAAAAAGACAATAGAGGACAAGAAAAGGATGGATAGTGTTTATCAAATATTTTGTTCCTATGTTTCATATATGTGTGTATTTTAAAATATTATACACTGTTCAAAAGTTTCAGGGTCAACTGGGGAAATTAATACTTCTATTTAAAAAGGATGCATTGAATTGATCAAAATTGAGAGTTCTATTTCAAATAAATGCTGTTCTTTTGAACTTTCTATACATAAAAGAATCACAAAAATATTTATGGTTTCCACAAAAAAATTAAGCAGCACTACTGTTTAACATTGATAATAAGAAATGTTTCTTGAGCACCAAATCAACATATCAGAAATGATTTCTGAAGGATCATGTGACACTGAAGACTGGAGTAATGATGCTTAAAATTCGGCTTTGCCATCACGGGAATAAATTACGTTTTAAAATATAATAAAATAGAAAAAAAAGTTATTTTAAATAGTAATAATATTTCACAATATTACTGTTTTACCATATTTTTTATTAAATGAATGCAGCCTTGGTGAGCATAAGAGACTTCTTTCAAAAACAAAAAAAATGTATTGACCTCACTTTTGAATGGTAGTGCATATATTTTCTGTCCGTATAATTAGTTAATAAATTATTATAACAGAAAAATTGCATATTTTAAAATATTTTATGTGCAAGACTGAAATAAGGTATTAAAAAGCTATAAGAAGAAACAAGACTTAAAAAAGACAAAATATTAGAAAAACTTTTTTTTATAGTCAGTAAGCATTTTGAGGCAAGTCATTAATTTTACATTTTGTATATCCACTGCACATTGGGCACCAACAGCAAGTTTTTAATCATGAATTATGTTCACTCATAAAACCATTGTGCCTTTTGATTTTTAGATTTGCATTCCATATATCTACTGTTTATAAAGGCTTTTTTTGTTGCTCACAATGTGCTGGAAGCTTTAAAGACCACTCAGACCACTCCACATATTTGCATGGACTGCAGGAAATTCATTAAAAAAAAAAAAAAAGGATCAAATAACATTTGAAATCACCTTGATCATATGAAGCAAAAATGCAAAGCAGTCGGCACAGACCTGAGAGGCAAGGCCACCAATACATTACACTCAAAACTTTGTTAAAAAAAGAAAGAGGAAGAAAGCAGTTTAAAATACAAAATTTGGTTGGTAAAACACCACAGTGATTCTGTAGAATTTGCAGTCAGTCACTTGTGCTCCCGCAATATGACAGTTTTGATCTCATTTTGTGGCTCCTCTGTGCAGGTTTGGCCCATTTCCTGTACCCTCGGGGCAACTACTGGATTTCTGACTGGCCTTGTCGCTGCCCCTGTCTGGATCCACTGGCATCGCAAACAGCTCACCTACAAGCTTAAGTGAGGAAACGAAGGACACAGGCCACCAGAAAAACGGACAGAGAAAAAGAACCAGGCTCGAGTCAAAAACGACTGTCCATCCCAGTGCGTGCTCCAAATCAAAGAAATGACTCTGAGGTCACATTTACAACAATAAAACTTTTTTTTTTTTTTTTTTTTTTTTTTTTTTGAGAATAGATATTTAATTTGTTGTATGCTCATAATGGCAGTATATTTATTTGAGAATTCCCCTCTTCCTTCTGTAAATAAAACCAGTACTGACTTGAGACATTTTGTAAAAAGCAACTGTTTTGCAACCCAAATTAAGATGCCGAGTTTCCCTTTTTGAAGTTGAATAAAGTCTTACTTCTGTAAATGACAGATGGGTTTGGTTGTGCTGTTTAGGCTTGTCTGAGTTTCGTACTCGTGCTCGCTGATCCAGACGCGGAAATACAGTTTGATTGTTCATTAGAAAGGGTGTCTCAGACATCTTTACATTTCTTTCATTGTCTATTCTCTGTGCTTGTATGTTCAGTAAGTCATGTTGTTGTTTTCCTAGTATTCCATCTCAGTGATTAGTGTTCTTGTGTCATTTCTCCCTGAAGAATGTATCTTTTTGTCATTCGCCCATAACTTGGACTGTACGGCACCATTGTTCATATTTCACTTGTAGGTGACTGCGTCCATTGGTTCTCCTTACTTTAGCTCAGAAGTCAGATTGTAATCTGGTTGGTTGTCAATTGGTCACCATCAGTTCTTGCTTTCTTTCACCTGGACGCCCCTGAGCTGGTGTATCATGTGATGAGGCAGCAGTTGATGCAGCGTGGGCCCAGTCTTCGCTTGAGCGCGCCTTTCTTAGGAGCCAGAATGGCTATAATGGCCTCGTCGAACACAGTTTTCAGACCTTTCTGTGTCAGTGCTGAGCATTCAACATAACAGCAGGCACCAATCTGGAAAGGCACAGAAGATGAGACACCTTTTTAGACATTCACTGATAAAATTTAGGACAATTAAATAAAATTTAGATAAAATTTTTTCACTTTCCCTTTGACCCATGACTTAGTTTTCTCAGTACAAAGTTTCAGTTTTATTTTAATCTTGAGAAATAGGAAGTATCCTTTTCCCTCACCTCCTTTGCTAGTTTCTGGCCCTGTTCTGTCACAATGGGCTTCTCCTTCACGTCGTTCAGCTTGGCAATAGTCTTGGGATCATCCCGCAGATCAATCTACAGCCAAAAAAGGAGAAGGAGAGAGAGAGAAAGTCACAGTTAAGCAGACCCAACGTGAGGGGTTAACTGTATAAGGATGGAAGATGAGATTCCATACGATAGAGTTTGTTTTTAGAGCAGAAGGCTCCAGGAAATTCAACCCAAGACCAGATGGTGGCAGTCTGCAGACTCCCCTTTCACCTAAAAAGTACCACCGCAGTTGTCTAGGAGGGTCTCTGCCTTCCCTGTTTCCAATTAAAATTCCACTTCATCCAAGTTTGACTTTTTGCCAGCTACTCTCCACAAAAAAACCTGCTCTCCATACATCCACTGAGGTATTACCAAAACCACTACAGAGAGTTGTACATCCTTCACATCTTCCATTTAGACACATTTAAAGGTTTCCTTTAAATATGCCAATGTTCATGGGCTGGTTGACAGCAAAAGTGAAGCTTTGTAGGATTCAGGGTAGGGCTGCATGATTTAGGAAAAAAAATCTAATTGCAATTTTTCTAAAAAAAAAAATCTGACTATAAAATAATTATTATTACTGTTGTTGTTGTTATAATAATCATAATAATAATAATAATAATAATAATAATAATAATAATAATAATTAGTATTAGTAGTAGTAGTAGTAGTAGTAGTTGTTGTTTTAGTACTTAATAAACAAAAAATACTTTGAGCATTTAAAGGGGACCTATTATGCAAAATTCACTTTTGCATGGTGTTTGGACATAAATGTGTGTTAGCAGTGTGTGTACACAACCACCCTATAATGATAAAAATTCAACTACTCCTTTTTTTTAATCCCCATAAATCATAAGCAGTGTCTCAGAACAAGCCGTTTACAAGTTCCTGGCAATGTGACGTCACATTAGCCACAGGCCCCGCCCATGAATGTTGAAAGACACTGCCGTTTTAACAAAGAACCACCCTGAGCGAGTTCACAGCGAGTTGTACACAGTCTGCCATTGCTGCGCTGATGAGAATGTCTCCCAAGCGTTTTAGGTGTTCTGTAGCTGGATGGATTAATCCACATAGCACTCTCAATTTACTCCCGAAATCTGAGCCGCTGAAGACGAGGTGGATTCATTTTGTTTTCGAAGAAAATGCTCCCTCAACTCTACTGAAATTTGTTTATGTCTGCACGAATCAATTCACACCGGACTTCTTTATGAACAAATGTCAATACAAAGGGACAATACAAAACAGGGCTTGTGCTAAAAATTTGTTACTCAAGGATAGATCAGTACAAACTGTTCATGATCCAGCTTACAGTCTCCAGAGTGATACTGGATACGGCAGTAATGAAGGTAAGAGCACTTTATTACAGTTCATCGGATTTGATTTACGGAAATAAAGTTTACCAGTTTATTAAGCACCACCAGAAAAGGCATAAGGTCTTTATATACTTGTTTACTGTAAGTTGTAACGAGTGTTTCTGTGTACTTTGCTATGTATGTTGATGATAATGCAAGGGAGGGAGCAGGAGAGGGAGAGAGAGAGGGAGAGGGAGAGGGAGAGGGAGAGAGAGAGAGAGAATGGATAATATTTTAATGTACACTTGCACTGTGTTTTATTAAGCTCTTAAAGAGATTTTCTAGAGTGAATACAGACGCTTCATATTTTGTAAAGTACAATAAACGTTATAAAACTCATCTGTAAACAAGCTTGTACTAATATAGTGGATAAAAACAAGACAATATAAGTTATAATTAAACTCAAACTAAATTATACCTGTTCTATCTCCATGTAGCATATATTCACAGTTGCTGACATTATAGTGCGTCCTGACTGACTCTTGACACCAGAGAATGAGCTCTTGAAGCTCCACCCTCTTAGGCCAAGCACAGCAGCTCATTTGCATTTAAAGGGCAGACACTGAAACGACACGTTTTTGCTCAACCCCAAAAAGTGGCAATTTTTACATGCTATAAAAAATTATCTGTGGGGTATTTTGAGCTATAACTTCACATACACACTCTAGGGACATCAGAGACTTATTTCACATCTTGTAGAAGGGGGCATAATAGGTCTCCTTTAAAGACTAATAATATAATTTAAGTTTACATTACAACTGTAAAATTATTTTGACAGAAAACCCATAAAGCTTCCATTTTGTTAATAAGTGTTTCTCATTACAAGTATGAGAAGATGGTTGCTGCATGTTGCACATTGAGCTGCCCATGTGTAAGAAAACAGTTCCATGCTTCACTGAAACATGCAGCACATATATTTATTTAATCAAATCATAGCCTTTGTCATTTGATACATCGCACTAAATCATATTGCGATTTCAGATTTCATTTTAATTATTTGTGCAGCCCAAGTTCAGGATTCTTGTTCCCGGGACTCTCTCTGGCCCCCTTTCTTATCGATTGCGCTGCATTTGTATTCATCTCACTTCTGTGGTCTGATTAAGACAGAATCCTTACACACAGCAATAAACATGACCTGACAGGACTAGGGCTGATATCAAACCCTCACTCTTAACGCACATACACAGGTTATAGTAATTACCAAACCACAAGCATAAGCCGTCTGAACAATTTCATTGACCATATCATGTCATGAACACTTGAATATCATGATTGAACCTTTTACGATAGCACACAAATCAATATGTTCAATCCATAATATTACCACAAACATAACCACACATCAGTTACAACCATAATGCATTCTCACAGATCATAAATATCTCTGAAGCATCAGTAATTCTGACAGGCAACATACTAGGGATGCACAATATATCATATAGATAATGAATGATTAATTGTGCATGCGTGTTTAGATTAAATTTTTACCATCCATTTTAACACTCACCTAAAGTTAATCTTTGAAAACAAATAATCTAATAACATTGTTAAATGTAATCATCAGCAAATCTCAAAAAGATATGCATTTTTTTATACTGTACATTTAGTGCTGGGTAGTAACTGATTACATGTAATCTGGATTATGTAATCAGATTCCAAAAATTAAGAACTTGTAATTAGATTATTTTACATTTTAAAATACTTGTAATCAGACTACAGTTACTTTCTAAAAAAAAAAAAAAAAAACCCTACTGCTTATAGATGGCCCATGGACTGTTGTCTGAACGTCTGATGCACACTTAACTGGAAACAGTTCAGGATTTTCAAAGTCGTCATCTGGTTGGTTGAATTCTACAGAATGTCAGAGAGACGTGTGTGTCGCGTTCTTTAATAGTCCGCCTGGAAACAAATGGCGTCACGCCAAACCCCCTCATCAAAAAAATAATGCCGCCGTGTTTACAACTGTGACAATGACTGCTTTCCAGGATCAACTAAACGCTGGTTTTTCAAAATTATGTGAAGTTCACGGTCTGTTATTGTAGGGACATCGACTTTACATTTTCACGCCCCTAAACATGACGCGGAACAAAACGAACTGTGATTGGTTGTGTTAGAGTCCAGACCTTCTGCCGTCAGTCTGAGGGTCTGGCTATGTAAGACTAGATATATATCCAAATTTGCCAAATTAGTTGGGACATATATCCACATTTGCATTGAAATAACAAAATCAAACACTTTATACTTGCTATATAGTATATGATCGCTTTACATAAGTGTACTGCAAGTATGCAAATAAAGTTGATTATTTTCTTAATTATTTAATCAGACTGCCAAAAATTAAGAATTATTTATTAGACACATTTATGGTTAAGATGATAACCTGACACCAATATAGCAACACTGTAGGCATACTAGTGTTCCGAATAATTTTATGCACTGTTTTACATATAATTACCAAAAGTAGGCAGTATACAGAATAATAATAAAGTGTGTGTACCTGAGTGCCAATGAGCAGGTAAGGGACGTTGGGCGCGTACTCCTGCAGCTCAGGGACCCACTCCTCTCTTACGTTCTGGAAGCTGGCCGGATTCACCACGGAGAAGCAAATGAGGAAGACATCTGTCATGGGGTAGGACAGGGGTCGCAGGCGATCATAGTCCTCCTGTCAGACCAGAAGACACTGGGTAAAAACAAGTACAGAGCCTTCTACTGATAAGTAAACAATGGTTTAAAAAAAAAAAAAAAAAAAAAAGCATTAAGAATGCACTCAAAAGCTCAGAAACATTTACTAAATTAAAATACCTTAATATGAGTTTGCTTTGAATAAAGTGTAATTTCCTTCTCCACAAATCTTAACTAATAGCATTCACCACTATATTGAATCACTGTCCACAAACGCTCTGCAATGGAACATTATCAGCAATCACTTAAGCAGCAACCAGAAATTACACTGACCCTAATGATCGAGCAGAGATTAATATGATTTAGATTATGACTCGTGACCCATAAATCCATATTTCACTCAACAGCATTTCCTCCATCTCCTCATTCGTCCTCTAAAGCAGCACAGAGGCATCGACATGTCCTCTGGAAACCAGAAACCCCAGACACTACAACAGATAAGCCTGGATTTACTGGGGACATGTGACTGATATTTTTGGGAGCTTGTTTTTTCCAACGTGTGTTTGTGTCTCTCCACATGCAGTGTGTGTGTATTGGTATGCAATCATCCATGGTTATTCTTTCTAACGAGAGTGTGTCTAAACTATAACAGCATGTGCCTCTGGCCATGCGTTGCAGTACAAACATTTCATTTGCAACAGGATCCACTCAGGAACAGTCCTGGGTTTCCAGGAATGAAACCTCAGAAATGTGGAGCCGGAGTCTCTGAGCTTCAGAGCTTAATTTACCGTGACGTCTCTCATCTAGGAGCACCTTTGCATCTGAACCGCGAGGGACGTTACTAACATCTGCTGACTGAAGATTGTGAGTGAAAAAGTACTACTGCAAGTTTGTGTAACTTGGAGTCCTGATGCTCTTCAGGGTTGCATAAGCCTTTATGTGTGGTCACATTAGAGAAATTTCAGTGAAATTTTGTGGGCAAAAAAAAAAAAAAAAAAAAACCTTTCACTGTCTTTTGTCAATAGCATAGGGGTTTAATATGGAAGCTTGTTTCCACCATGAAATAAAAAATAAAAAAGGTAATTACAACTTTTTATCTCACAATTCTGACTTTTTTTCCCCCTCGCAATTGCGAGATATAAAGTCAGAATTGTGAGTTAAAGTCAGAAATGCGAGATATAAACTCGCAATTGCTTGTTATGTGCAATTGTGAGCGAAAAAGACACTTTTTTTCCCCTCACAATTGCGAGTTTATATCTCACAATTATGACTTTATAACTTGCAATTGCATGTTATAAAGTCAGATAAACAATTCTGTGAAAAAGTTGGAATTGTGAGTTTATATTTCGCAATTCTGAGAAAAAAAGTCAGAATTGTGAGATATAAAGTCAGAACTGTGTGATAAAAACTTTATATCTCACAATTCTGACTTTATATCATGCAATTCTGACTTTATAACTCGCAATTGTGAGTTTATATCTCGCAGTTCTGAGGAAAAAAAAGAGTCAGAATTGTGAGATAAAAAGTCGCAATTACCTTTTTAATTTTTTTTAATTTAGTGGAAGAAACAAGCTTCCATAGTATAAAGCACAACTGACACAGAAGTCACTTTCAAATCAAGCAGCTTTCTGTTGGTCAGTGTGGTGAATTTGTGGGACCAACTTGAACACAAGCGAAATCTGTGTGGGCAATGTTTTTGCCCTCATGTCATACTCCAGATAGCATGAATTCCTATTAGAATTACTGGATTTCACCCACAAAATGTCACTGGACAGTGGTAAATTTGACATCAGCTTTGGGTTGCTGTAGGACACTGGGAAAGCTCACTGTTAGCGACTTCAAATACGCACACACACAACACAGCCAGACAGTCGCTCATTCATCAAAAAGATTGGCGAGCGATATAAACCTTCTGTTTTTACTTGCAACTGTCAATGTTTCAAGGCTAAATGTTCCGTTCTGTGGCTGAGATATGAACCTGCGATATATAACCTTAAGAATTACAGCCGAAACGGTTTGCTTCTGCTGTTGGGAGATCATCCTGTCCCTGCCACATGACAAATCAGGATTTGTTGCAACAACCTGACAAAACAAAGTTGAGCAGGTGCATCTGTGGTGTAAGTGAGACTGTTGTGTGAGTGTGTGTTGCCCCTGTGGGCTGACTGCGTTATAAATACACTTCACTGCCCATCCTCTGGCCTGTTCAAACATTCTACAGGGGGCAGGGTGGGAGGGATGGTATTATTTACAGCTGCCCTTTGCCAAAACTGAATGTAGAATAAGCCAACACATCATCCACCCACGTCTCCTGCATATCTCCTGCTACCACCAGAGAACACACATTTAACACAAGTTTATGTCCATGTTGAGAGTCGCTAATGAAATGTAGTGATTCTACCAACTTAAAAGGTGAAATTTGTAATTTTCAAGCCACTAAAAAGAACTGCATTCTTTTTGTTCAAAAGGCCCAATCTGGTTGAAGATGACAGAGCTGGATCAAACAATGGTGTGAGGTTGGGGCGGTACTACCTGCTGTCCAAACAATGGCAGAAGGGTGGAAATTTATTATTTTTACAATTACAAAGCCTGTTCCTGCTGGAGAGAATGGGGAGTAGCAAGGAAATATGAATCTGTGTTAGTTTATTTGTCATTTGCACAAGGTACACCGGGATTGAAATGCTTATGACAAGGGTCAGGGTCACAGAAACAATGTACAACAGTGGTTCCCAACCCTGGTCCTGAAATACCCCCAACTATGCATTAATCAAAAACTCCTGATTCAACTCATCAGCTTGTTAGTAAAGACTACAAGACCTCAGATGGGTGTGTCAGGTTAGAGAGACATTCAAAATGTGCAGTGTTGGGTGTACTCCAGGACCAGGGTTGGGAACAACTGATGTACAATATGATAACAGAGAAACAAAACAGGCATATATGAGGACGGACACACACACACACACACACACACACACACACACACACACACACACACACACACACACACACGGGCTGTCGATTTAACACACTAATTTAATTCATTAGGTTATGAGAAAAAATTACTTGTTAAAATTATTAATTTAACGCACCTGCCCCGCACCAGACCTACGTAGTTCATCTTACATTTCATTCAGTTGATTGGTGATGAACATGAAGCAGGGCAACTCACTGCGTGATGAAGCCTAAGAAGTGTAGTTAGAATGGCCCTAAAATTCAAGATATCAGGGCAAAAATGCCCCTGAATAAGTTTGTCTCATATTTATGATATAGTTAAGCAATATCACACGAGTAATGAGAGCAATATCACTTGAGTGCTGTTTTTGTCCCAAATAGCACGAGTGCAAATGTGATATTGATTTTATACAACAGTTCAATAAATAAGAAGTTAATATTGTGTTATATTTTAGACACAATATTGTCAGCTTTTTCCTCAACTTTCAACAAAAACATTACATATAAAGCCAGAGCAGAACTGTTGTGCATCTCCGTGCAACACACAGCGGTGCTTCATTTCTGAATGAATCCGTGTTTTGAGCGAATCGATCGGGTGAACCAATGATTCAAAAGCCCATTCATAAAGAGAGCCATTTACTTCCTTCCTGAATGAATTAGTAATTTATTTGATTCGTTCAAATGGCTAACTCAATGACTTCCTCATTTAGACATTTATCGCCACTTACTGGCAGTTTTAGTTTCTTATTTAGAGTACAATGTCATTTTTTTTTTTTTTTTTTTTTTTCATATTTCCATATTAATAAAAAACCCATGCATAGTGTAAATGTATAGTTCACCAAAAGATGAAAATTCTGTCATCATTTACTCACCCTCAACCTAAAATCTTATGTGCAATAAAGTCTATGTTGAATTAAATAAAATATTTTTTTTCTAAAGCTACATTTTGTAATTTCTATTTGACGCTTTACTCATTTAACACAATAATGACTTTAAATTATCTTATCCCCGTTCCTCTTCTTCCTAATTAACTGACAGAAACACTGACTTTGAATTCTTGCACCCAGGAACAATAAAAAGTCGAAACCATTGTGACAAAGTTTGCCAAGAAGTATTTCCTACTCAAGCAAGGTGGTTTTTGACTCTGGTCAAGCCTATCTTAACAGAGTGGTGCAGTGATGACATCAAAACCTGAAAGACTAATTCACCACTGGTTCCCCTCGAGATTTTCCTATGGGGTAGGCAGCCAAGTTTTATTGAAAGCCCATTTTGTCAGTGGTGAATTACCCCTTTAACTAAAACTGGCTACATAAAAATACAATAATAACAGTTCTGTCAGGACCACTATCATCAAAGATGATTAACAATTAGCATACAATTTGGAATGGTGGTATGGTTCCATTCTGGGCAAGAACTCCCTCCCTATCCATGCAGCCTAGCATGGATAAGAGCAGGGAGTGCAGTGATAACCCCCCTAGGGTAAACAGAACAGAACCAACATAAGTGTATTGCCGATATCATTAACGTTCTTAATGACAGTAATTTAATGTGACAACATAAATCAAGATAAATGACAGTCTGATTTGAAGAGGAATATCAGAAGGCCAAGTCCTGACTGTGGACGAGAGGTGGAGCTGGGGATGGAGGAGGGTAATTAGCTCCTAAGCAATGCGATAAAGCTGCTGATAATACTGAATGGACATACACACATATATACATATATACATATATATTAGGGATGCTGTGGTAGGCATTGTATGTCTATAGGTAGATGTGGATCAGATGAGAATCAGCTGATGCGAGCATGACTGACGTGACCTGCCAGAACTAACGCTACGCTTGATTCTATAACACCACTGATAGACTCATGAGAGGACAGCTAAAACATTAAAATGTCAACCAAAAAAAAAAAAAAAAAAACACAGTCATTTCATCATTTTAGCAGCAGATGTGCTTGGAAGACACTGACAATAATGGGGTTCTAGATGGGGTGCTAGAACTATCGTTTGCCCCAAGACACACGTCACTTCCACATTCTCCTATTCCAATGGAAGTCTATGGGAGTGTTGCAACAGTCTTTTTCAACGGCTCAGGTTTGACAGTAGTAGAACTAGACTGAAACTATAGCTTGGCAAGCTATAAGCTAATTTTGAGTAGTTTTCACTATATTGGTTCCTACTGTAGCATCAAGAGTCAGTTGAGCTAAAACAGGCTGCTGGTTTGTAATTAAGCTAAAATACATTTTGATTGTTGCCAGTAAAAACCAGTTGATAAAACAGGTTTTTATATTAGTGCCTCATTCCCTTGAAAACGCCCTGTGACGGCTTATCATGATCCAGAGCTTGTTAATAATGAAATATGTGACATTTCTGGGGAAACCATATGTGTTTGCGTGTGTTTGCTTGCGTGTGTGTGTGTTTGCTTGCGTGTGTGTGTGTTTGCTTGCGTGTGTGTGTGTGTGCGCTTGCGTGTGTGTGTGTGTGCTTGCGTGTGTGTGTGCGTGCTTGCGTGTGTGTGTGCGTGCTTGCGTGTGTGTGTGTGTGCTTGCGTGTGTGTGTGTGTGCTTGCGTGTGTGTGTGCTTGCGTGTGTGTGTGCTTGCGTGTGTGTGTGTGTGTGTGTATACCTGTGTGTACGTGAGCGCCCTGCTCTTTTAAGAGCAGAGGGAAATGGATTGAAAAAAAGCAAGACAGCAGTCTAATGCAGTGAACCTGGAAACACCCTTTTCTGCTGCCTGCTGATGTTATTACCATACAGCTCTCCCTCCAGCTGATACCACTGACAACAGACAGCCTCTGAATGCACGCATTACTCCTAGAGTATGAACACAGTGACAATACAGTCAATTGTGCACAGCTTCTCCTCCACACATAGTACTGTATAAGACAACTCCTGCTTCTGTCCCTTTTCTATTCTTTGCTTCTTACAAAAGCAAATATCTGATATGCGATGGAGGAGGATGTTTGTTATCTGTACTGAGATGCCTAGTCACTGTCCTTACACACACACACACATATATATTATATATATATATATATATATATATATATATATATATATACACATACACACACACACACACACACACACACACACCTTCAACCAGACACACACACTCAGTTTAAAATACATTTTTTGTGTTGGAGTTAGGGTTGCAAAATAAGAGACACCCATTCAACACCCCCCCATATATATATACACATACTACTGTATATATTGTATAATATATGTTTCATATACAGCGCATCAGTCAGAATTTGTAGCAATATATTCTATACTGTTCTGTGTTCCAGCCGTACAGTGTTGACTGTGTCTGGTTTTATTGCAGCACAATTTACTACACTGGGCTAATAAAGCAAGAATCCATCCATCACTCAGAGTGCAATTGCCTTGCCCTTTTCTCTTCCCTCAACCCTTGTCTTTCAGATCAGATTCTGATCTGTCTATACAGTGCTGCTGTAAGATTCCCACAGTCACACAGATGAGTTGAGAGAGTGAGAGAGACCAATATTGTAGAGAGAAAGAAAGTGTTTTTACACTGCTGTTCCTATGAAACATTTATCTCCAGAGCCCCTCTGCTCTCCATTTACTGCATGTATGCACGTCTTCCTGTACTCCAAATTCAATCAGATGTATGTGTGTGAGTGAGAGATACATTCTGAGGTCCATCTTTGTCTGTCAATCTTCTGTATAAGTATGTGTGTTATGTTTATCTGCATGGATTTGCTGTGGTGAAATAAGTGGGTCAATCTGCAGTTGATAGTCTCTTTGCTGTTAGCACCTCATTTCTTACATAAGACAACAAGAATCCGAGGGAGAGAACGAAAAATCAGCAAGCTAAAATTACCCACAAGGCCCACTTATGCAAGTTGAAGAAGAATAGAAGTGGGAATGTAATGGCTGGGTGATTTTCTACAGAAAGTTTTATATTCAGAATATATTTAGCAGGAAGGGGACTTGAGGATGGGAAGGAGATGAAGAAAGATAGAAAGAGGCTCCTGTGCCGTTATCCAAAGAGAATAATTCATGGCTATGTTTACTCAGGCGATGCAGATTAATTGAAGCTTGCTGTGCGATGCAGTGAATAAACACACACACAGGCAGATTACTCAGCACAGATGAAGCTCAGTCAGGTCTTTCCTTTCACACTTCCTCCACGAGTTGAATCAGACTCTGGGCAGATGCTTTATAGGTGGCTTTCTGCACCTGGGACAACCACCAAGTAAAAAAAAAAAAACTTGAGCTAGGAGCAAATGTGGTCTGTAGGGATACATATATATCCCTATATATATCAGTGAACTTATTGGTATCAGTCTGCTGCTTCGATCCAGAATGTGGCAGAATGCTTGGTCTCAATCCATTGGCTCCCTGTAACTTCCACCATCAAATTCAAGGATCTGACCTGGCATTAATGACTGACTCTGGGGCTGTATTCTCCTACAGGACTACGCTCCCTCCTCTGAGGTCAGAGAGTGAGTCACGCCTGGTGGTACCATCACAATAAACGCACACACTCATTTACAAGAACCTTCACTCTCTGTACCGCTGTGGTGGAATGCTTCAAACCTTTACCTGATCGTCTAAGACCATAAAAATCTTTAAGAAATAGCCACTTCTGAGAGCAATT
Source organism: Ctenopharyngodon idella (assembly GCF_019924925.1). Taxonomy (NCBI): domain Eukaryota; kingdom Metazoa; phylum Chordata; class Actinopteri; order Cypriniformes; family Xenocyprididae; genus Ctenopharyngodon; species Ctenopharyngodon idella. The sequence continues at coordinate 29,244,045 of NC_067231.1, forward strand.
ATTTCATAACGATTATGAATTATCCTTTTCTCTTTCTGTCTTTCATTGCACTACTGCTGTAGCGTTTATACTGCTGTGATTTATTGAAATTCCAACCCAGGCTTAAATGGAAAAACATGCCTCTACCTAAAACGTACCTATAGATACATTCCACTGCAGTTTCCAGCTGAAATTAACACTACAGGCAACAGAAACAACTTTATTCCTTTTCACACAAATTATGATATCAGAGGCAGATTATTGATTAATAAAGACTTATTTTCATGCACTTGTTTGCATAATACCATTTTATGACCTCAAAATGCTTGTACCATAGTGGATAATATGTAAACAAATACATTTTGAAATTTGCATCACATAGCCAGCTTCATATGTAGAGCTTTTTCTGACTTGATCGGTAGCTCAGCATTGCATTTTTCGTTTGTGGAGCGCTCAGGTACGAGTCCTGTGAAACATAAGTCATGATAAAAGAGCTCAAAGACTTCTAGAAGCAAGCTAAAATGGCATGGTTTACTCAGCAAACACATTTTTTTATCTCATGTTTGCTTTGTTAACAATCAGTTAGGTTAAGGGTAGGGTTTAATGTAGGTGCGCGCTATGTTATTTTCTCACGCCATAGAGAATTAACCATTTAGCACCATTCACCGGACATTTCATTTCCCAACTGCCACAATACGTACAAAAAGTTGCCAGATTCACGTTCATCAGTTTCGAATAAAACTGAATGTGGTTTTAGCCCCATTTACTGGATATTTAATTTTGAAAACATGCAGGAAGCAACTTAATATCATTTTGCAGTAATGCTGCCTCATTTCCAATGAGCACGGGCTGTAAAATTTGGTTTTCAGTGTTGTTATTGTTAACTAATACAGCTGACTCTCAAAGACCACACTGCTTCAACAACACAATCATGCAGGTTTGTACTGTACAACATTGGGAAGATCAGGCCCTTCCTTCTAAGCATGCAACAACTTCCCGTCCAGGCCCTTGTCATTTCCAGGCTGGACTATAGCATGTGCAATCAAACCTCTTCAAATGATTCAGAACGCAGCAGCTCAACAAGTCTTCAACAAACCCTAGAGAGCCCACGTCACACCGTTTATCTCTCTGCACTGGCTTCTGGTTATGGCTCACATCAAGTTCAATACATTGGTGCTTGCCTACAGGATGGGCATGGGCTCCGAACTCTCTCTCTCTCTCTCTCTCTCTCACAAGTCTACAAGCCCTCCAGGAGCCTGTGGTCAGGAAATGAGCGGTGACTCGTGGTACCATCACAGAAAGGCATCCCTCCCTATTCTAGCTCGTACTATCCTGAAAGTTGGCTGAAACTTTGGATTACTTGCACTTCTCGTGTTTATTGCCTCTTTTAAGATGAATCGCTTTTTGCATTCCTCAATTGTAAGTCATTTTGGATAAAGTGGCTAAATGAATAAATGTACTGAAGCTATTAAAAATCTTTTTTATTGTTTTGGAAGAAAAAGGAAGTTCCAACTCTTAAATTATGGCTGACAGAATTGTCAGGTACACTACATCTGGAGAGAATTAGATATACCCTAATAGACAAGACTGTTATTTGAAAAAATGTGGTCCCCTTTTATTTCCTTTTTGCAAACTTGTGATTAATATGTTTATCATGCCTACATTACCATTGGATAGCACTTATGGGTTGAGTTTTTTGGGTGGGGGAAAATTTATTTATATTTTCTGTTAAACTATTACCTCTATGACTATTTGTTTGTGATTTTTTTTCCCTTCTTCTTTTTCTTCTTTTTTATGCCTATTTGTTAGAATTTAAGTTTTGTTTGCATTTAAAAAAAAAAAAAAAAAAAAAAAGTCTAATTACAATTAACTTGCTGTTAAAATTTCTAATAAAATATTTAAATGCAAAAATCTTATTTATTAAAATAAATCTGAAATAAAATATACATATTAGATGAAAAACTTAAACGAAAATGTTGCTTTTGCAACTAAATGAAAATACTAAGTTGAAGGACTAAACTTCAAGTACTAAAACAGAAATAAAAATAAATTAGGTAAATGGAAATATTTTTAAATGCAAGCACATAGAATGAATAAAACTTAAACTAATATTAAAATGAAAACTGAAAACAAAAATAAAAGCCAATAATTCAAAATATGAATAAATACTAGTATACAACTAAAATAACACTGCAGTACTGCTAATATTGCTGTATAATAAACTTCTTGTGCATTTCCTTGTTTGGATAAAAGTGTCTGCTAAACGATAACCAGTTATCAGTCCCAACATAAAAGTAATTATCATAAGCCAAAGTTTCATTCAGTCTGCGATTTGTGTGCTTTTTCAGTCCTGTCTTGACTAATAAAAGACATAAATATGTGTGCGTTTTTGTGTGGCTCAAACTCAATGTCCTTCTTTCATTCCAGAAATAGACTCCAGTAAGAATTCAAAGCACTTGCGAATAAAAGGAACATGTTATGTGAGCACTTCAAAAATATAAAAAAAATCTTATGGTTTAAAATCCCTTCTAGTTATCTGGCTGGTCACGACATAGACTGAGCCCCAGAAAGGGCAAAAGGCATTCGGGTACACCGGGGTGGGAGGGTTTCCTGGATTGAAAAAGCAAAGCAAACTGCAGCTGTGCTTCACATCTGGGGCCCAGTTCCCTTTCTGAGGCTTATTAAGAACCAGTCAACTCAAAGCCCTGATAAAACATCACCTTAGTGAAGAAAGAAAAAGGTGAAGGACTGAGAGTAGAGGACAAAAGGTCAGGATTAGATGGCTGAGATGGAGCTGTGAGACAGATGCCAACATCTGAGAGTTTGCCCCTTTACTGACACTAGCCAGCTTACTCTCTGACTCCTCCTGAGGCAATTAGCATGTCAGGACCAATCAGACGGAGATCCTGTGAAGACAACCAACTGACATGTATCTGCTTATGAGCCAAGCGACGCCCTCCTTCTTAGCAACCACAGGCTTGAAACTATTTTTAACAGATAAAATAGAACAAACACCTGCCTATACTTCCAATATTGATACCATTTATTCACTGCATAAAGTGTACCAGAAAACCCTCTGTCCTTTCTCTGCTTTCAGTGAGGTTTAAAATCACATGGCTACGGAGCACACACTCATTAACACACATGTCTGAGAAGGGCAAGTCACCCTTTGTCATACAAAGGGAATTCTGATGAGGTCTTTTATCTTGTCAATGCAGAAGGGAATGTTTATGGAATATATAAATTGGAATATTGCAGTCAAGTGCACAATAATACTGCTGGAAAAATGTAATTATAGATTTGAGATGTTTAAGGCCAATTCACACTGCACCGACAGACGCCGACAGTCACCAGATTACAGTACGTCACTTCCAAGACCCAACAAACGGCAAATGAATGGGCGAAAACAAGAGCCGACCAACAGCGACAAAATCCGATGAAGTTCCTGTTGCCGTCTGTCGATGTAGTGTGAACTGGCTTTGAAAATACAAACAGCTAAATAGTTTGGTCTTTGGACAATATTCCAAAGCAACGGATCATTAAAAACCTATCAAACATTTCAGGTTCAAAGTACTAAAAGACAAACACAAACTATTTTTTTTTTTTTTTTTTTACTGGTCCCAAAGTACATGACAGTTTTAGTGCAATGTAATGTGGATGTGATCAGTGAAGGTTCTGATCTTTCTTCACGCGTGTGTGTGTGTGTGTGTGTGTACTAAACGGTGTTTTTTTTTTTTTAAATTAAAAAAAAATGCAGACAGTTTTCTGTGATGGGTAGGTTTAGGGGTAGGGGTAGGGGTAGTGTAGGGAGATAGAATGTACAGTTTGTACAGTATAAAAACCATTACGTCTATGGAGAGTCCTCGTAAACCACATATACAAGTGTGTGTGTGTGTGTGTAGCTCAATCAATCCTGGACATGAGGAGACATGATTTATTAGGCCCTATTATTTTAAAAATTAATAAAGTTTTATGAATTCAATTGATTAGACATAGATTGAGTATTAAAATTTAATTAAACCACTAAATTTGGGAAAAATTTCATAGAGCACTATAAATCATCATAAAAGCAGTCCATATGACTCATGCACTACAAAGTCATGACAAGTTTGTGTGAGGGACAGACTGAAATTTAAAGAAACACTCCACTTTTTTTGAAAATAGGCTCATTTTCCAACTCCCCTAGAGTTAAACAGTTGAGTTTTACCATTTTCGAATCCATTCAGCCGATCTCTGGGTCTGGCGGTACCACTTTTAGCATAGCTTAGCATAGTTCATTGAATCCGATTAGACCGTTAGCATCTCGCTTAAAACTGACCAAAGAGTTTCAATATTTTTCCTATTTAAAACTTGACTCTTCTGTAGTTACATCGTGTACTAAGACCGACGGAAAATGAAAAGTTGAGATTTTCTAGGTCGATATGGCTAGGAACTATACTCTCATTCTGGCGTAATAATCAAGGAACTTTGCTGCTGTACCATGGGTGCAGCAGAGGCGCAATGATATTACGCAGCGCGTTTTTAAGCGAGATGCTAACGGTCTAATCAGATTCAATGAACTATGCTAAGCTATGCTAAAAGTGGTACCGCCAGACCCGGAAATCGGCTGAATGGATTCGAAAACGGTAAAACTCAACTGTTTAACTCTAGGGGAGTTGGAAAATGAGCCTATTTTCAAAAAAAGTGGAGTGTTCCTTTAAATTATTAACTCAAAATCCTGCTTGAAAGCAATGATCACCGTACACCATTTCATTGTATAGAATAAATAAGCTTGGCTTGTGGCACCATAAACATTTTCTTTTGTATTCGATTTCGAAAGACAGATTAAATGATTTTCATTTTTGGGTGAAGTGCTTCTTTAAATCGGTCCTACCACACTGAACAAAGCTTTAAATTTAACCCTCTTTCCTGTTCTTCAGCTAAATGAATCCTCTTGATCAAGTGATCAGTCATGGTTTCTGTACGGTACTAACTGGTGCCAGCTGTGGAGAGAGACTGGACGTAGGGAGGGTTTTCTGTGTTTGAACTGCTTCAAAACTAAACCCCACCGCTTGGCCCTCATTGACACTTCTACACATCTGGCCCACCACTCACATTTTTTCGTCTTTTTAAATGACGACGCTCAATGGGAAAAAAGCCAACCGTGTCAGATGCACTAGGCCAGTATGTTTAAGAACTAAGAGCTTCAAAGTGGATTCTACCTCATGGATTTGGTATGTCCTGGCAATAATTTTGTCTGTTTCATGATCACGATTAAAATAGCATGAAAAATAAGAGGATTTAGTTTTCTATATCACATCTGAATGAAACTATACTAACACTACACTACGCACACTAATCGTACATGGCAAAAACACTCTGTCGTCTTTATTGCAACCGCATGGAATGTTAATTGAAATCAGCCATCTTCAACTGTTCAAACGAAACAGTCTGATGCTTATTTGGTTGTAGAAGGGCAAAGAGAGTTTCACTAGACATGGAATCTATAGTATAAATAAATCATTCATCAGAGATCAAAGACTATGAACGCAGACAGATATTCAGCTTTCAGACTTTTTTAACAGTTCAAGCCCATGCCGCATCTGAATTATTGGCCCTGGGCGAGAAGGCATCAGGCTCAGAGTTTAATCTACATTTACAGCTATGTGCTTGATCGATTCATGCATACCGACACATATAGTGCACATATTGTGGAAACGATCTCAATAGACAGTCTGACATACAACACATATACTTAAAAGTTAAAATCTAGATGTGGCTGCATTCGAATATGCCTACTTCCCTATTACTGTATATATATATTAGGCAAAAAAAAAAAACAGTATGGGAAAAGAGTAGTGTGTCAGCATTATTCATAAAATAGTAGTAAAACAGTACCCATGTGGCCTACTACTTCCGGCGAGATTCTAAAGTGTGCATCCAATAGAAACTTTACTATGCCATGAGGCCACAGAAGAGGCTTTGTGAATGGCAGTGAAGTGCAGCTGATGCAGGTCACATGACAATGACAACATGATGAATATAATACATCTGGACACACATTCACACTATATAAAACCTATTTTTATGAAGTAATTGCTTATTCAAAAGGACTACATAGTACACAGAGAGTATGAGATTTCGGCACAGCCTTTGCCTTTCAGGTTACAGGTTTTAAACTTTCTATTTATACTGCTAAACCTCCAGATACTGTTCAAAGGCCATATGGCAACTTCAGATCTTCTTTCATGATCACTTTCAACATTAAAACACAAAAACAGAGAAAGTAAAGATTTTAGATTGATGTTGCACTCCCACTGCTTCACATGTTGATCTTTCCTCTGAGAGACGCCAGTGTGTACTCACCTGTTGAGTTTGGCAGAGGCTTGGTGATCAAAGGGACCGTTCGCTCAAAAATGAAAAATCTGTAATCTAACCCTCACACTCATTTTGTTCCAAAACCATATGACTTTCTTTTGTGAAACACAAAAAGAGACATTAAGGCACAATTTTTGGCACCGACAGCCTTTCATTGCATCTTTTTCTATATAACGAAAGTGAACGGTGACTGAGACGGTCAGCCTGCCTGACATCATCTTTTTTGTTCCATAAAAGAAATTAAGTCATACGGGTTTGGAACGACATGAGGGTGAGTAAATGATGACAGAATTTTCATTTCTGGATGAATGATCCCTTTAAATCAGACGCATACGATGCCAAAAAGACTCTGAATGGATCTGAACAGGCCACCATGTACTTTGCCTGTATTGATCAAGTTACTATTGCTAATGAAAAAGCCTCAGGCCAAAGAGAGAAAAATGGTTTAACCCTACCTGACCTGCAGTGTCATACAGCCCCAGCAGGTACTGTTTTCCCCCAACGGTCACACTCACTGAAAACAAAATAAATTATCATTTTAAATATGATTAAAGATCATTTTAAATAGGATTTAAGACTCAAAATAGCATATGATTAAATACACTATCATTTTGATTAATAAAAAGGCTGTTGGTCATGTTTTAGTTATTTTTGAACAAGTAAAAGAAGAATGCAAATTGATATTCATTTCTGATCAGGTGAAAGAGGGATGCAATTTTGTTTTATGTATTTATGATCAAGTGAAAGTACTCGATTTGGTTGCATTTATTTCTGTTCAGGTGAAAGAGGAATGCGATTTTGTTTTATTTATTTCTCATCAAGTGAAAGTGGCACTCAATTTGGTTTTATTTATTTCTGTTCAAATGAAAAGGGTGATGAATCGTGCCATAAGGATGCTGATGTGCACCAGTTGCATCCTCAGCCCACAGGTGGTTTCCATTATAGAAACACAAGCGCGACACAATGCAAGTGACTTCGAGGTCTTGTAAATACCACTAAATAAATGTTAAATACATTTATACATCAAACACACACTGAAATATTGATGTTCATTATGTCGCAGTAACACGCTGGTATATTTACCTGCATAATGATCAAAGACAGTGGGAACATATTCCTCTGGAAAGGCGTCGTTGGCATAGCTCATCAGCAGACAAGTTTTTCCAACGGCGCCGTCGCCGACGACCACGCATTTCAACATGATGCTGCCGGTTCCGTTTGCCATGACGATAATAAAACACTTGAATTCACCATCTTCATCTGCTAGAGATATATCCCGCTTTATTCGAGCTCCCTTCAGGCGTCACCACCAGCAGCAGCGCCGCGCTCGGTCTGCAAAAACAGCTGAAATGCCATTTCCTCCACCCCGCTTCACAAATTTGGCATTGAGTGAGGTGTTCCCCCTTTAAATACTGGCACACGCCGAGCGTGTGCCGCTCCCGCGAGATGGAAGCCAGTGATAAACTTCGCGTTGTAAAGACATTAACCTGAAAAGCGCGTGCACAACACTATACGCCCTCTCTCTGCTGTCCCACTTTTCCTACTTTCCAACCCCAGTATCACCTCCTCTGACTCTTGAGCCCAACGCGGATTGACTTGCGACATAGGCGGGGTAATAACTCTGGATCAAGGGATCAACTATAAAGATTGGTTATTATGTCTGAATCAACCAGCCATGATTAAACAAATACCAGCCTGCATCTTGTGGATCAGACAGAGACTAATTCAACATTAAAAGGGCATGAAGTTCAGGAACATTTGAAAATACTTTTGAAAATACCTCAGAAAATGATGATTTATTGGTATTTTCCAAACATATGTGGGCTCAAATAACACATTTGCAGTAATACAGTAGGCCTATTTGTACGGACTCACTTCTTAATACTTTTTAGGCCATTTCACTCACTGTCACTCCCCTATCCTCTCAGTCTCATTTGTCTGTATCCCTCATGATCAAAACGATTTAAAGGTTAAATTATTGTGATTTAGGCTAAATATGAAATAAACTGCTTTTATTCACTGCTGTAAAAACATGACAGCTGTTTGCTGCGTAATGTTTTAACAGTGTATTTATAATGACAGAAATTTACAATCTTTAAAGAAACATGGACTTCACTAGGCCTATAACTTGCTTTCATTTGGTAAAACGGATTTTTATTAGCTAGCAGTTGGTATTCTTCTTTATAAGTTTATACGTTGTTGCTATCACAAGCAAGTCATATTTTTCGTTTCTGCACTTTCTAGATGATCCCTAACACCTGATCGCAGTCCAATCAGCTGGAAGCGGGCAGGCTGGTCAAGGATGCGCTGCTGTATCACTTTTGACAGCTACTGCAGGAGTCACGTGACCAAACAATTACCTCATACCTTGTGAGCGAGTGTGTGCGTCTCTCTGCTCGGTGTATATGGATTTGTGTGGGCGCGCACGTGGGCGCGCACCAATAAAACGGTGTGGTGCAGACGCGCCCATTCGCTTTGACATCAGTGCCTGTGCAGATTTTCATGTCATAATATTTATATATTTTTTAGACTGTTTACATTTGATATTATTGTGTTTAAAAAATATCTTGGGGGAAAATGAAGAGAAAAAATAGGCTACCAGAAAAAAACTGATTCTAGCTTATTTAGCAATTAATTACTGAGATTTTACGATTGTTCCCATTGCTTAAAACTATTTGTTGCATATCATTCAAAACTAGGAGTTTACTGATTCATGTCACAATAATTGTGTAGTTCATACTTAAAGCTTCATAATTTAAATGCATTTTCATGAAGACATTTAGGTATTTAGATTTAATGATAAAAATCCTATTCCTAGCTGTAAATATCCAGATGCAATGATGTTGTAATTACTGAATGGGTTTTCATACAGAAATGTAAACCTATCTGAATCACTAGAATGTGGTGGGAGCCTACTGCTTCTTACTGGACTAATAAGAAGCTTTTTGGGTTTAATGATGATAATATTTCAACTGACTGGGTCACTGTGTCATTCATTTAAAGGTACACTGAGTCTTTTTTTCAGCATTAAGCGTTTTGCACAATTAAAAAGAAAGTATATAACAACATTTAAAATGATAAATATTTACATGACTCTGACCAGTGATTACAGAGCTTAGGGTCACAACACCTGTTCCTGAGGAGTCAGAAGAACTTGTCAGATTTTGAGTCTGTAATAAGACTGTAGGTTTCTTCAGGCTTACTATATATAGCTAAGAAATTATCTAGAATTGCAGATATGTGCAGAGGAAAAAACTCAAAATTATTTAACTAACTTTTTTTTATAAGGAGGTTTTGGAGATCCTCCACTAGATCTCATGCACAATGATCTTTGAAACCGTACTAACTGCAATAAGAGCGATAAAAATTGTATTGTATCTCCCTCTTGTGGATAGTTGAAGTACTTCAGTGCGGATGACAGGTTCTCATCGGGGTTTTCAAACAGGGGTCCGGGGGGCCTGCAAGGGAGTTTTAGGGAGTCCATAGAAAAGTTTAGACAAAAACAGTGTAAAAAAGAAAAGAAAAAGTAAAATAAATAAATAATAAAAAATAAGATTAAAATTAAAAATTAGATTAAGATATATAAATGAGTGAATAAATAAAAATTTGATTATAATAAATAAAATATAGCTGCAAGCAGCGATGACAGGCCCAAGCCCCGGCGCCACCACCACCCCGGTAGCTTCAGGGCAACTGTGCACAACGGGCAATATGCATTTAAAGTGGGTAAATGTCATTTGAATACACCACAATTACTGCAGCCAGCTTGTGCCACTATGATCGTGAACCACAACAGCCACATCCATGAGATCATTTAAATTTAGAAAAACTGCATGTGACAGGATGTCATAGGTCAGTTTCAAGTAATTGTAAATCAAGTAATGATAAATCAAGTAAATTTATCAATTGCATCTTAAAAGGTTGTACTTCTAGAAGCATTTATGTGAAGATCATTTTATATTTTTATTAACCTAATAAATATACTAATTATATAGAACTATATTGTCAGGGCACTACAAATGAACTGGTTATATGCCTTTATTTGGTTATTCAAACTGATATTAAAAGATAAGGCCTAAGATATTTCTTATCCTGTAATGCAGACAGCAATGAAAGGGTTAAATTGTAAACCAGTAAGAACATTTTGTAAGTCCAGATGTATTCATCTTAAATTCTTTTAAAATTTTTATTAACCTAAATATTAAACTAATTAAATAAAATTATGTTTTAAGTGCACTATAAATGAACCGTTCTATGCCATTATTTTTGTCATTCAAACAGAAAAATAAGACTGAGAGATTTCTTATCCTGTAATGCAGACAAAACTACACAGCAATGAAAGGGTTAAACTCTAAACCATCAAGAGTGTGAAATAGACTCACACAAACACACAGGGATCTAAGGATCAGTTGTAAACGGTTTACCAGGCAGTTAAAGGTGCAATATGTAATATTTTTGCAGTAAAATATCCAAAAACCACTAGGCCAGTGTTATATATTTTATCCCAAATGTTTACAACTATTTGTAAAACGTGAGAAAATTGCAATTTTAACCAAGGCTCGGGGACGTGTGAGGGGTCGCCTGTCAATTGCGTCAAGCCCACGTTAACCCTCGGTCTGCCTTGGTTTCCAGTTTTATTTTGTAGAAACCATGGAAACACCAAAGACGCTTTAATATATTACACGTTTTAATAGACAAGGGAACAACTGTTTTGATATATTTATAGACAGAAAACAAATTATTGTTATATAGCTCAACACGTTTAGTCTTATTGTTTAAATGTAATTTTCTTGATTTTTTGCGAGTACCATGCTTTACCATGCCTCAGAGAAACTGTTTTGTGACGTAGCTAACATAGCATAATCAGATGCAGCTTTATTTTTAGTAACAGTAATAAAGAATTTTCTCCATCATACAATACGCTTTCAAATGAATTGCATGCCATTTATCGACACAAGCCATCCAGCATTTAATATGATATTCTAAAATCGATCTTACTGCAGTGTGTCTCAAACAAGTGTCTCACAGCAGCCACCGAGCGAACCTACAGAGTAACGTTATAACATCATTTTCAACACTCTCAAATGTATCTAATATGATAAACAGAGCTGCGTTACCTCATACTCATGACCGGAAAAGCGGAAGCAGCGCCGGCGACTGCAGCATAATAAAAGTTCTGCTGCTCGTGATGCATGTGTTGCACAATTGCTCCAGCGGCCTCGTTCAGCTCCCACAACACTCGGTCCTGCTCTGCTTCATACTACAATAAAGTTAATAATTGCATCCATGAACATGATTTCTTCCCGAGTCCTATCCCTATTCTTTTGCACCGTCCGTTGAGGTGAAGACCACATGTCCCAAGATTCCGCGCTCAAACCTGCCATCATCAAGCTACGCCTTTGTTTTGAATAGGCCTCTAGCGACCTCTAGCGGACAGAAATCCTACATACTGCACCTTTAAGCCAGAAAATTTTGTCAGAAAACATTTTGTCAGAAAAAAATAACTCCAGCAGCAAATGCAGAGAAGTCAGTTTATTTAGAAACAGAGAAATATTTAAGCAAGATGGTCAGAGTCCTCGCTAGAAGATGGTGAATGGCAGGCCTTGGAAGCGAGGAGACTACAACGGGCTGAGCGTCATCTGCTGACAGTCCAATGAGAAATCCAGTGAAGTGAAGCAGAGACAATTTAAACAATATCAGGAACGAAACAAACGGCACAGGGAACTGGAACAAAACTGGACAGGAAAAACAGCAGGCATGAGCACCAATGATCTGACAAAAGACAAGAGCAAATACACCACATAAAGGCAGAACTGATGAGCTTCAGGTGTGCTGAAAGCTGAGAGCGTTGCCCCAGCAACGTGAGTCACCAACAGGTGACAGAAAACACAAGACAAGCAAGATGAACACACAGACCTGCAAACCATGACACATTTTAAACAAAAAAAAAATCTAAACTGTGACAGAAAGTTGTTTTTGATTATGTCTAAATATATATCCAAATGCAATCCCTGATAAAAGGATTATGTCTGAACAATTTTGTTATCAGTCTCAACATTATGTTTTCAGCAAAAAGAATTTGCTCAACCTTGTTAAAAATACCTATGCTGCCATCTAGTGGTTACACTAAATATTAAATTTGATTTCTTTCAACCAGATAGCACTAATCTGCATATTTTAACTTACACATGCTGCTTTAATTGAAAAAGTAAAATAAAATGTTTATTTAGAATATTTGTATTATTTTATATAGAAATAAATGGTGTATAATATATTGTTTAGAAGATATGAGACTGTTTCCCTTTTTGTCATTAATTTATCCCTCACCATGGCAACACCATTTGAGATATACATTATCCATTTGCAATTTAGCATCCTCAATGTGTTGACTTCATGCTGACTGAGTTTGCTTGCGATCGGATGAATCCCCTAGGAGAAGTATATATAATAGCCAATTTCCTGTTGGGCTGGCGTATGACTTGCACAATGAGATCTATAACTATGAAGTTTGGTTACTGTAGATGAATAGGGTGCCCTATAAATACAACCCTGATGGCTGATGATTCCAGTGTGTGTGCAAAGTTTCAAGAGTTTTTGAGCATGTTAAGGGCCCTAAAAGTGCCTGAAAGTTTGAAAAAATAAAAATAAAAAAATAACCTAAGGAAAACAATAGGGCCCTTCGCCTTAGGGCTTGGGCCTTAATAATAGTGGAAAAAACATGCCAAAAACATGCTCGGGCCCTAATAATGACAATTTCACACAGAATGGCTATAACAAGGCTGTTTTAAAGGTCACCGAAATCTGTTAACCCCCTATATTTCACACATAATAGCTGTAATATCCTTCAGATTCACTCTGGTGATATCTAATCTCCTCTGTTTCATACAGTAAAAAAACATCCAAACCATTTTAGGTGACTCACTGTATTTTTCCTTCCTTCAAAATGAGTAAAGGAGACATGCTGAATTAAAAATGGCACAGCAGAAATAACAGCAGAAATGCAGCCGTTACCCCGGTAACCCCGTAAACAGAGCAGTTGCTACTTTCTGTTCTGAACAGTATTTGAATGTTTTAAACAGCCATTCAGATTTTTGTATTTGCAAAGGTGTTCATCTCAGCACTAAGTACCTAAATAATTAAAAACTATTTATTTTCAAACTTAAACATTTTTACATTTTAATCTGGACTACAGCATGCCCTATATTGATTGAAAATTCAAGTTCTGATTATTTATGCGTGACCTTGTGTGACCTCTTCATACAGGCCTCTGTTAAACTTGTTTGGGGTCACACTATGCAAGAAAACTCTGTCCTGCTGTCAAAAATTGTGTTTTGTGCAATCAAAATGGTGACTGCATATTCAAATGAATAATTATCCCATGCTTTATAGGTCACTAACCAATAAAATAATTTATTAGATGAATTTCTTTGCGACTGTGAAGATGTTTCATGCAAAAAGAATTGATAAAACAAAACTCCATGATAATTATGTGGCCAAGACACAGACTGATATTCAAGCTCTGCAACTATGATGTCACAAAGACATTCTAGAACTCTGCTGAGCATTGGGTCTCCACAAAGACACAAACCTGAGATTACTTTGATCAGAGTTTTGAGGTGAGAAGACTAAATATATTTAAAGACCAACATCAGACAGAACATGGAGTACACTAACATAAGTGCCACAGCCTTTAATTTGTTTGATGAAGCACGTTCACTGGGTGAACACACCGACGTGGTCATCAGGGCAAACGACACCGAATTTCGAGCGCACAAGATCATCTTGTCTGCCTTCAGCCCTTACTTTAGGTAAGGAGAAGCATTTGAACTGCAATTGTGTGCAAATTACTTAGAAATAATAATAATTACATACATAATTTCCACTGCTAACATCATATTGTTGAAATTGCCTAAGCGGTCCAAATATATAAATGCATGAAAATGAATTTTGTTCACAGGGCTCTTTTCTCCAACAACTGGAGCAGCACAGAAAAACATTTTTATGAAATTCCAGGAATGTCCCAAGAATCCCTGTCTCAGATTATTCAATACACGTACACAGGATCTGCGCACATTACAGAAGACAATGTGTTAGAGCTCTTGGTGGCGGCTGATCAGTTTTTGGTGTCAGGTCTTGTAGATGCCTGCTGTCAGTTCCTGGAGGAATATTTATCCTCAGAGAACTGGACTGGCATCTACAGGTTTACCGAGGACTTTTATTCCTGCTCAAAGCTCCACCATAAAGCAATGCGCTACATCCTGCAGAACTTTGAGGAGGTTCTGCTCGTACCTGAGGAGTTCCTGGAGCTCTCGCTGAAACAACTAGAAGAAATCATTGATAAGGATGAGCTGAATGTCAAACAGGAGAAGGTGGTTTTTGAAGCAGTCCTCCAGTGGATTTATTATGAACCTGAAAACAGGAAGAAACACATTGCTGTGCTTCTGCCAAAGGTAAAACAGAGTTTTGTCTTGTTTTCCATTACAAATATCAAATAACTCTTCAATCAAGATACATTTTCGGCTATAATTTTAATTTTAGTTAAAATTGTAGCAATTTTGTTTTGTCGTTTTGTCGTTTATATTAATTTGGTATCACTTTGGTATGGGAAACACATATTCACTATTAACTACAACTTTTGCCTCAATAAACTCTTAATTTACTGCTTATTAATAGTTAGTAAGCTAATAAGTAACCAGTTAAAAGTGAGAATTGTTCCCCATACTAAAGTGTTACCATTTTGTTTTGTTTTTAAATGTATCTACAATTTGTATTTAATTTTATTTCAGTTTCAGTTTCTTATTTTAGTATACATTAGACTAAATGAAAATGAGAAACAGTGTCTTGACAATTAGTTTAAGTTTTTTAACATTTTATTTCAGTTAAAATTTATTTTATTTTAGGGTTAGTTTTAGTTTAACTACAATAATCCTGGCATGGTGTAAGAAAATATTCTTAATTCAAAAAGCAAACAAGTTTACT
The DNA here is from genome assembly GCF_019924925.1 of Ctenopharyngodon idella. Taxonomy (NCBI): domain Eukaryota; kingdom Metazoa; phylum Chordata; class Actinopteri; order Cypriniformes; family Xenocyprididae; genus Ctenopharyngodon; species Ctenopharyngodon idella. The sequence goes on from NC_067231.1 coordinate 29,259,360, forward strand.
TTTCTTCTGTCTTCTGACAGATATATTTTTTTTTTTTTTTTTTTTTTTTTAAGCATAAACTCACTTTAAAGGATTAGTTTACTTTAAAATAAAAATTACCACAAGATTTATTCACCCTCAAGCCATCCTAGATGTATTTGACTTTCTTCTTTCTGATGAACACAATCGGAGAAACATTAATAAATATCCTGACGCATCCAAGCTTTATAATGGCGGTGAACGGGGAAACAATGAATATGAAGCTCAAGAATATCCATATTTAACAAGTTATAAAGTAAAATATGTAGCTTCCGCCAGAGTGCCTTCCGTATTCAACTTATGAAGAAAGTTTAACGCCTCTCGCAGTTCGAAACGCCTTACGCTACGTCCTACGCCTTCTGTATTTAACTTACGAAAAAAGCTTTTTTCATAAGTTGAATATGGAAGGCAGTCTGATATTTTACTTTATAACTTATAGCTTGGACGTGTCAGGATATTTATTAATATAACTCTGATTGTGTTCATCAGAAAGAAGAAAGTCATATACACCTAGGATGGCTTGAGGGTGAGTAAAGCTTGGGATAATTTTCATTTAAAAGTGAACTAATCCTTTAATTTTAATACATTTTACAGAACACAAGACTTAACATCTTAAGAAATTTTTGAACTTTGAACACCATACAACTGCTTAGCAACAGCCTTGCAACAGTCTAGCAGCTCTGAAAGTCTAAAATCTCCCTTAACTGTGCTTCAGGTTCGATTGGGCTTGATACCATCAGACTACTTCATCAATAATGTGAAGTGCAATGCACTGGTGATGGAGAATGAAGCCTGCAAGCCTGTTATTATCAATGCAATGAAGACTATGTTTGACCTCAGCATGGATGAACCCACCAACCAAGAGCTCATACATCAACTGACACGCCCACGTCTGCCCTCAGCGATTCTATTGGCCATCGGAGGATGGAGTGCCGGCAATCCCACCAATGTGATTGAGGCATATGATGTGAAGGCAGACCGCTGGGTCAGTGTAACTCAAGACGATGAGCATCCTAGAGCCTATCATGGTACAGCAGTCCTGGATGAGTTTGTTTACTGTGTTGGTGGTTATGATGGTGTGGAGTATTTCAACAGCGTGAGGAAATGTAATCTCATCACTCACACTTTTCATGAGGTGAGTAATGTTGTAGGTCAACATGTAACTTTAATTCCGCTTCCTTTACAAAAAAGTACTGTGGTACAGTTGTGGTATCAGATTTTACTTTGATATGGTCATGGACAGTAGTACTGAATAATGGTACTCCAAGTACTATTAAAACATGTTAATACCATTGTAATGTTTCCAACTGATAGGACAGAACCAATGCAATGGTCTACTGATGTGTGTTTGGACACTGATGTATCTGATATGTTTCAGGTGGCCCCCATGTATGAACGCCGATGCTATGTTAGTGTGGCTGTTCTGGACGGGCTCATTTATGCAATTGGTGGTTTTGATAGATATCAACGACTTAAAACAGCAGAGCGTTATGATCCAAACACCAATCAGTGGACACTGATAGCACCCATGAATGAACGGAGGAGTGACGCCAGCGCCACCTCACTGCAGGGCAGGGTAAGAACACTCACCCATGACTACATACTCTTCTGCTGGAGACTCTTAATTCCTGTAAAGCAGAAGGAGAGGTGAAATGGAGATATGGTGGACTATAGCATGCCAATAGTGTAAATAAGAAAAAAGGAATATCATATAAAATATACTGAGTGTTGTAAACGTTTTTTTTCTGAACAATCTGTAATGATTGTGCACAAACATCATGCATGTTATGTTTGTGTGTGTTTGTCAGGTTTATGTCTGTGGTGGTTTTACCGGGATTGTGTGTCTCTTTTCCGCTGAGAGCTATAACCCTGAAACAGACCAGTGGACTCTCATCGCTCCCATGAAAAGCCGTCGCAGTGGTGTTGGTGTGATCGCTTATGGAGATCTAGTGTATGCTGTGAGTATTTAACAAACATATCAGTGTTATGTATCATTGGCATACTATTATAGTTTTTATATTTTAATATATATATATTTTAAAGATGCACCAATATATATACACCGGTATCAGCCGATAAAAGCAAATTTTCACACTATCGGCTATCAGATGAGAGTTTAAAAACAGCTGATAGTCAGGGCCGATATATCCTGTCAATCAAAAGAGGGCAGGAAAATGCACTGAATTTGTGCTGTGTGTAAAGAAAATGCTAAGAAACCAGTTTGATGTTCAATATTAATAGTAATTATGTGAATTAATAATGTTCAGAAAGTTAAGAAATATTAATTTAATCTTCAGAATTTAGTTAATGTGTTAGTATTAATTTGAGTAATGTTTATAACTGATACCAGTTACTCTGAAACAAGTTGATGAAATGGAGAGAATAACTGTAACATAAGGGAGTCCACTGGAGGCGAGCGTAGGTAGAACCCAAGTGCAGTTTATTAACAATAATCCAAAATACAAACACTTGACTTGACTTGACTTGACTTGACTTTTTTTTTTTTTTTTTTTTTTTATTATGCAAACAGATAATTACAATATTTACAGAAAAGAAATTAAATGCAAAATACAAAGACCAACAAAACATACATAACCGCCAGTATGATTTGGGTATGTGTGTGTGTGTGTGTGTGTGTGTGTGTGTGTGTGTGTGTGGGAGTGGAAATATATGAATAAAGGAGCATGTAGGAAAGTACAACAGACATAACCAGAATTAAGAAAAAATATATATCAAAAAGGAGGAAACAATGATGAAGATAATAATAGTATCACACGCAAAAAATGAGGAAGGTGACAATAGCAACAGTATTAATAATAAATAATAATAATAATAATAATAATAATAATGATAAATCCAATTAATAAGAAATGACAAATAGTAATAATAGTATTAGCAGTAGTAGTAATGATAAATATTAAGAAATATACTCATTTCATCCGGAATGAGGGGGAGGTTAAAGGATCAGGAAGAGGAAAAATAAAGATAACAGTAATAGCAATAATGATAATAATATTAATAATGGTAATATTGATACAGCCATTAATAGTAATGATAATAGTAGTAGTTGCAATGGCAGTGATAATAATAATAATAATAGTATTAATAATGGTAATATTGATACAGCTATTAATAATAAGATATTATAAAGCTGCCTCTATTCCACTCATGGCCATGGCATAGGATAGACCCCCGTCAGTGTCATGTTGCAACGAGCTATCAAGGTGCGGTGCTGTGGGGCCGAGGGTCCCAAAATCCATTGACTTGACTTGACTTGACTTGACTTGACTTGACTTGACTTGACTTGACACTCACCAACAACGGGTTACATACAAACAAAGCTAGACCAGGTAACAATGGAACATGAGGGCTATTTATACAAAGAGACTAATGACAAATGAGGAACACCTGTGAACAATGAAGACAAAGGACCAATGACAGGACAGAACAGAAATCACAAGACAATGACAACTAATGAGAACATGACACATGAAACAGGGGAAGCACATGACATGAACACATGAGGGCAATGGGAAATCACATGACGAGAGCACATGGCAAAAACAAGGAAAACAAACATAGCAAAACAGTAAAATAAACCAAAACACGTGAACATGAAACAATACCAAAACAAGACATGACAGAATCCCCCACTCTAAGGGCGGCTCCTGACGCCCAACATGAAACAAAAAACTAAAGTCCAGGAGGATGGTCTTGGAGGGAGGGATGGTGGGCCAGGCCCGTGCAGGGGAAATCGGAGGACCTGGGCATGGCAGTGGTGGGCCTGGGCCGTGGGGCATGGGAAGACCTGGGCGTGGCAGAGACGGGCTTGGGCCGTGGAGCATGGGAGGACCTGGGCCGTGGAGCGTGGGAGGACCTGGGCCGTGGAGCGTGGGAGGACCTGGGCCGTGGAGCGTGGGAGGACCTGGGCCATGGAGCGTGAGAGGACCTGAGCCTTGAAGCGTGGGAGGACCTGGACCATGGAGCGTAGGAATACCTGGGCCATGGAGCATGGGAGGACCTGAACCATGGAGTGTAGGAAGATCTGGGCCATGGAGCATGGGAGGACCTGAGCCTTGGAGCGTGGGGTCCAGGTGCACTGGAGGACCTGGGCCATGGTTCAAAGGTGTACCAAGCTCCGCAGCCGCAGGAGCTTGGTACCTATAACCCCCTTGACTTGACTTGACTTGCATTTTTTTTTTCAAAATATAATAATTAAAAATATAATGAATAATTATTAATTATAATGAAATTATCATTAATTTAAAAGAGGGTATAAAAGGCAGAACCCCCAAACTATCTGTATCGTTACTGGTATCAGCAGATATCACTCTGAATAAGGTATCGGTGGAGAAATTATGTATCGGTGCATCTCTAATATATATATATATATATATAATATTTTTTATTAGTTTTTTATATTTTTTTATTTTAATTTTATTTTAATTATATTTTAAATAATATTTTATTAATGTAATTTTATGTTTTTGTCATTTTTGTCAAAGTATGTAGTTTTTAATAAACAAATTATATATATTTTTAAACTTTGTTTTGTCATTTTTATTTATTTATTTATTTTAAATATGCCTAGTTTTTATTGATTAAAAAAATATAAGTTTAAAATAAACAAGTTTTTTTTTAAATATTTTAATAATTTATTTTACTTCAGTTAAAGTTTTTTCTATTTTAATTAACTGAATGTTTTTTTTTATGGATTTAGTTTATGATAACCCTGACACAAATACAGAAATATGGAACAATCACAGTTTAAAGGTTGCGCATATACGTAAATAGCGTGCATGGATGTGCAGACAAATGCACAAAATACATAAATAAAATGTTTTATTTATTTAAAGGTTGGTGGTTACGATGGCGCCAGTCGTTTGCGGAGTGTGGAGGCCTACAACCCGCTGACTAACATCTGGCGTGATGTTGCATCAATGTACAACCCACGCAGCAACTTTGGCATTGAGGTGAAGTGTGGACAATTAATATTTGTATCTGGTGAAATAATGAAATGACATTACAATAATGATTTTATGAAAATGAATATGAAGGAAAAAATCTGGTCCCATATTGACAAAAAGTGGAAAGCTGCACCCTTAATTTGTAGAAATCTTCAAAGATCAATGTGTTTGATTAAGAAAACATCTACCTAATTCCAATAGTCAAAAAAATCTACCATGTTTAATTGAAGTGTTGCATCTTACTAAGACTTATTCATGTAAAGTTAAACATTATTTATTTTCCTTTTACCTTCCTCAAAATCCAGGTAGTTGATGGTCAGTTGTTTGCTGTCGGAGGCTTTAATGGACTTGGCACCACCTGTGATGTAGAGTGCTATGATGAGAAGACAGATGAATGGTAACTTCCACAAACACTAAATCTCACAGATCATTTCAGACTGCATTAGATATAAGTCTGTAAGTATTATGTAGGATATATTTCATTGCATTCACTGCATCTGTTTCCTGCACAGGTTTGATGCAAATGAAATGACCATTTACCGCAGTGCTCTGAGTTGTTGTGTAGCCTCAGGATTGCCTAACATGGCACAGTATGCTGCCCCACGAGACGCCGTACAGACACAAGACGAGTCTGACAGTGAATGATCTCCTTCTAGCAGATCTGACAGTCTGATTACAAATGGAGTGTCATGTTTCCTGAATAAATGCATTCAAAAAAGAGGCTGTAATCTAATTGTTAAACTTCCTCTCAGGTGTAGTGTTGTTCATTAAAAAGATTGTAGGTTCAAACCTCGCAAGGGATCTCTGCAGCTCAGCAAACCAATATCTAATATTGAGAATTCTGTTTACTGAGTAAACTATTTATTACTTTATTAAACTTTATATTAATTACTGTCATTTACTGGCTTCTTTCAGGGTGGCCGGTGAATGTGTCTTGGTCCGTTTTATGATTATAGATTGTGTATGATTGATTTAACTCATAAACAGTCTTTGCTAAACTCTGTGAGAAGCATTGATTATGTGGTGTTTTTAGGCATAATCTACACATGAAAATATAACTTTTGTGTTACATTAAACAGTTGAGCCTACAATCATTTTTGCAGTGTCATTATTGACTTCTGAAAATAATAATAATTATTATTGTTATACATACACACAAGCACACAATCATATATACATTCTCATTATGAACAATTACTAGCCTATTTATCTGTAAAATAATTCTAAACGAATAGCCTACCTACAACCCGAATTCTGGAAAAGTTGGGACGTTTTTTAAATTTGAATAAAATGAAAACTAAACGACTTTCAAATCACATGAGCCAATATCTTATTCACAATAGAACATATATAACAAATGTTTAAACTGAGAAATTTTACACTTTTATCCACTAAATGAGCTAATTTCAAATTTGATGCCTGCTACAGGTCTCAAAAAAGTTGGCATGGGGGCAACAAATGGCTAAAAAAGCAAGAAATTTTGAAAAGATTCAGCTGGGAGAGCATCTAGCAACTAATTAAGTTAATTGATATCAGGTCTGTAACATGATTAGCTATAAAAGGGAGGCAGAGTCTCTCAGAAGTAAAGACGGGCAGAGCTGTGAAAGAGTGCATAAAAAGATTGTGGAAAACAATGTTCCTCAATGTCAAATTGCAAAGGCTTTGCAAATCTCATCATCTACAGTGCATAACATCATCAAAAGATTCAGAGAAACTGGAGAAATCTCTGTGCGTAAGGGACAATGACATTACTAAATGGGCCCAGGAATACTTCCAGAAACCACTGTCGGTAAACACAATCCGCCGTGCCATCTGCAGATGCCAACTAAAGCTTTATCATGCATAAAGGAATCCATATATGAACATGGTCCAGAAGTGAATTTAAAAGGAACTGTTTCAAAATGGAAAAGTGTTCTATGGTCAGACAAGTCCAAATTTGACATTCTTGTTGGAAATCACGGACGCCGTGTCCTCCGGGCTAAAGAGAAAGGAGACCTTCCAGTGTGTTATCAGCGTTCAGTTCAAAAGCCAGCATCTCTGATGGTATGGGGGTGCATAAGTGCATACGGTATGGACAGCTTGCATGTTTTGGAAGGCACTATGAATGCTGAAAGGTATATAAAGGTTTCCAGACGACGTCTATTTCAGGGAAGGCCTTGTGTATTTCAGCAGGACAATGCAAAACCACATACTGCAGCTATTACAACAGCGTGGCCTCTTCATAGAAGAGTGTGGGTGCTGAATTGGCCTACCTGCAGTCCAGATCTTTCACCCATAGAGAACATTTGGCGCATTATTAAACGAAAGACGACCACAAACTCTTCAGCAGCTGGAAACCTATATCAGGCAAGAATGGGACCAAATTCCAACACCAAAACTCCAAAAACTCAAAACCTCGATGCCCAGACGCCTTCAAACTGTTTTGAAAAGAAGAGGAGATGCTACACCATGGTAAACATGCCCCCGTGCCAACTTTTTTGAGACCTGTAGCAGGCATCAAATTTGAAATGAGCTCATTTAGTGTATAAAAGTGTAAAATTTCTCAGTTTAAACATGTGTTATGTTATCTATGTTCTATTGTGAATAAAATATTGGCTCATGTAATTTGAAAGTCTTTTAGTTTTCATTTTATTCAAATTTAAAAAACGTCCCAACTTTTCCGGAATTCGGGTTGTAATATTAGCAAAATATTCAACAAGACATGAATACAGATATCTGCAGAAGCACCAAATCCATCATAATTAGCCTACAGATTATAATATTTATACTTCCATGTGACCCAATTTTTCAAACCAAATATATTTAATATCTTCCTTCCTAAATATAAGAAAAATATAAAGTCCCATACTTGGCTGTAAAAGGCTGTTTAGCGCTATCTAGTGTTCGAGATGCAGTGCATTGCATTGTTTTGGTGACGTCGCTTGGGCCCTAATAAATAATTAATTAGTACAGTATGGTAGACTGTGTTAAAACATGTTAAGTAACTTGTGTGTGCATCACACCTGACCCGTGATTTTTGTTCCACATAGCAGTGTTTTCTTAAGTTCTCTTATCTGAATATATCAAACAAAGTCTATTTTTAGGGGTACGAGTTTCACTTTACCATGCAAATCCCTTCAACACTGAATAGCTTCTTGTACTTTTAAGACTTGAAAAGTGAACTTTGATGATTGTGATTTTTAGCCTGTCCTCTAAAAATTGACACTTCATAACTTCGGTCACTTTGGTGTTATTGTGTAATTTAGAGAAATGTGCAGCAGGGTACAGTTGAAACACACTATCAACTGTATCTGCTGTAGAATCCTATTGTCTCGGATGCTGTCGAGGCCTAGACAATTGGGATGAAATGATGGTGGCTACAAGTGCACAATTCACTGATCATTTAAGATTAAGAGTTCACATTAGGAATAGTTAATCTGTAAAACGTTTAACAACCATTTTAAAGTACAAAAATATTGAGCAATTAAAAACCATGTCACGATCATGCTGTTTAATTTAGTTTTCTGACACTGTTTTGCCTGAGCTCTAGTTTATTGTTTGTTACTATAGTTTCTAATTAGTCTTGCACCTGTTATTTGTTCTGTTGATTGTATTCTCTGTGTATTTACTCATTTATCAACTAACTCGTACTCAGGTATGAACAGGGCTATTTACCTCTTAGACGTTCTGCTATTGAACAGCAAATTAACAGTTAAGAACAGGAATAAAATGAAGATCTTAAATCATTTTTTTTAGTTGGTTAGGCTATACTGAGCATTAAAGTTTAGCAATTCAACTGTATCTGACATCACTGTCAGAAAAAAAGGTACAGTGCTTGTCACTGGGGCAGTACCCTAAGGTACAAAAGTGAAAAGGAACATCTTTGTACCTTCTTACCCCTAAATGGTGCATATTAGTACCTTAAAGGTACATATTAAAACTTCAAAAGTGCATATTAGTACCTTTTTACCTTAGGGTACTGCCCCAGTGACAAGCACCGTACCTTTTTTCTGACAGTGTGGGTACAATTGGAACAAGTACTTTTTGTCTTTATGACCTAACTGTGGAAAATATTAACTATTTATAGGTATTATTAATTGTAATTTATTTAGTAGACAATTAAAAGAAACATAAATTACATGTTTTTAAATACTATTTTTTGTGTGGTAATGTAAAAAGCAAAATGTGTTTCTACTGTACTCGGTCTACCCAATAATGAGTAGTAAAAAGACATAATAATGTAACTTAATAGAAACTACATATTTTCTAAATAATATTTTAATAAATTGAGGCTTTATACAAGAAACTACATGCATTTTACATTTTAGGATGGGGGTCCCTTACATGAGGATGATCATATTTGGGGTCTTTGGCATCTAAAAGATTGAAAACCCCTGCAGTACCATTCAACATTAATTATGCCTAATTAGTTTGTCTGTGAATATGAGCTTTTTGATAAATATATGCTTCCTAATCACTGTTCCATCTGCTTCCAAAGCTCTAGATGTTTTATATTTATCTTTGTGTTAGCTTTGTTTTTGTGCAAGTTATAATTCACGATTCTGCACAATAGGTACACAAGCCATTAAAACAAGACAAAACAGGGGCAGGAGTTGCTGAAGTACACAATTTACTAAACAAAATCGATACTGAATAATGCGTGATAACCCTAACATATTAGTGCATGAAAAACATATTATAAATTTGCTAAAAGATCATTAGATTAAAAAAAAAAAAAAAAATGTTTGCTTGTTCCTAAAAACTATTATAATTTAATGGTTTTATAAGAAGTCTCGTTCTGCTAACCAAGGCTGAATTTATTTGAATAAAATACAGTAAACAGTAATATTGTAAAATATTTTTACAATTTAAAATAACTGTTTTCTATTTTAATATATTTTAAAATGTAATTTATACCTGTGATGACAAAGCTGAATTTTCAGCAAGTCTTCAGTGCCATGATTCTTCAGAAATCATTATATACATGCTGATTTGGTGCTCAATTATTATCAATCATTATTAGTGCCCAACTATTAATAATGGCTCTTATTATTATCAGTGTTGAAAAAATATGTTTTGCTTAATATTTTTGTAGAAAATGTGCTATGTTTGGTTTAGGATTCTTTGAAACTAAAGACGGAAGTAATGAGTGCTGAAAATTCAGCTTTGCAATCACATTAATATATTTTAAAATACATTAAAATAGCAAACAGTTGTTTTAAATTGCAATAATATTTCACTATATTACGGTTTTACTGTATTTTTGATCAAATAAATGCAGCCTTGTTGAACATAAGAGACGTTGTTCAAAAACATTATCTTAATTATTCCACACTTTTGACCGCCAGTGTATTTTAAATAATTTTAAGACCTAGGTATAATCGCCCAAATTACGCACAAACTCAAAGCAGTTCCAATGGCAGCCAATAGATGGCGCAAATGATTTATTGTAAGTAATACCCAGTTCCAGATCATACCAACGAGTCAAAACTAGTCTCTGTCAGTGAATCAGAATATTTTGTTAAAACAGACTAAAATATTTTCCACTGTCGAAGCACTCCGATAAAGTATTCATTCACTGTGAATTAACAGTTTAATATCGGAAGATCATAAATTATGAATCACAGCACGGACTTAAAATACTCAATGACACCAGTTTTGAGAACTTGATAGAATATTCTGTTGTAAAAGAGAATTCCGAGTGACTCAATAGCAATAAAGGGTAGTGAAAGAAAGAAATGCAGTGCTGTTTCTCACACGAAAAAGGTACATTGAGTATTAGGACTAATAAATAATGTATGGCTCCGTGAAACATTGCCTTTCCAGCAATGTGGAATGTAATTGGTCGCCTGCGGGCTAGTAGTCCGATGTCAGGCCAAACTAATCTCGAATACACGAATCCTTACCTCTATTCATCTCAGCCATCTTCATACGTCTGTCGTTGACTCTCTCGTCATTTTTTTCACTTGCACGTGGTCTGAGTTTGTTTTATTTTCCTCCCTCCTCTTCAGTTTTATGTGGCATCTTTTGTTTTCTGAAACTTGTTGAGTTCTAAGAGGACAACGACGACTGCGGAGAATGGGAAGGTGGGAGGGAGAATTTTGCATTAATGCTTTTGCATTGCCTGTCTAAGTGGCACTTACCCTTTAAACAAGAGATGAAGCAGCTCTATCTGTTTATCAATTCATTTCTCTCAGGACAGTCGTCGAGTGCAAGGCTATAATTTTCACTCTCATGGATATTGATGAGAATGAGATGTATGGTAAGAGAAAGACAAACAGTAGGAATGAGACAAGGTATCATCTGACTGTAGGCCTGTAATATATTTCTTTGTGTTATATAAAGCTCAGAATTGATTGCCAAATTGTGTGAGTGCTATGATATAGGCCTATAACTACTTGTTATGCTGAATCAAATCCACAGGAGTCTGCATTAATATATCAGCTTGAGCTTGACTGATGAGCATTTTGGGGAGCCACGTTTGAGAAGTTCCCCTACAGCTGCGGGAATGAGAAAGAAACAAGAGCCATTTTAATATTAGAGCAGCTCGACACATTTGACAGTTCTTATGAAGGAATGGACATGAATTTTTAATTTCATTCTGAAATATGAAGTTATATTTTATTGAGGGCATTAAGTTTAGCCTGAGAACATTGTTCACATCCTGGGAGAAGAAAGAAATACTATGTTTCAATCAACTAAGGGAAGGAAATGACAGTACGCAGTGTGACCTGCCAGGTTGCTAGAGAAGCTATAAGAGGAGTGTAAATATTTGCCTTGCCTTTCCTTTCTTTTAACTAGAACAGTTATAAATATTTTATAACTTATGGCAGACCTGTGCAATAATTATTTCAGTATTTGTGTCATCATCGTACACAGCTTAGGTGATTTTTAGGAGAGTGTTTCTGCTGTGTGATGTGTGTCGAAAGCCCCACTGGAGGAGTTAATTTTGTCGGAGCGGCTGGCCCGCTTGTGGGTTCATGGGCCATTACTGGACCATTTAGTCTTTCCAGTGCTCTGGTTTCTAGTAATCTGGTTGATTGAACTCACTTTCTATTACACTGTAATCATTTTCTGCAGGGCTTGTTTCAAAGTAGGGGAAATGACTCTTGTGTTGCCTTGTGTCAATATAAATAATTCTTTGGTTTATCTGGATGTCTGATGCTTGGAAAGCATGATTTTTCAGGGTTGGCTGAAACTGAGAATGTTATAGTTAATGTTAGCGATTCAAGTTGAACCGGAGCATGCGGTGGTTTATTGATTTTTGTCACAAATCTAAGTGGCCATTTTATTAGTGATTAGTAGCCTCAGATTGCTTTATTGAGCAAAGGTATTAAGTCAGTTTTGTGAGGAAAATGAATCCGCTCACAGCAGACATCCTACATTTTACCAGTACAGTATGTGTATTTTCTGCTCGAGATCTGATGAATGCTGTGATGTTCCACCTGACAACATCAATTTAAACCATAATATTGCATTAAACTGTCATGAATCCATTCCTTTTGCCTGAAGACACATGTTGTATACACTGAGCATCTATCAAAGGTCTGGCACTACTGCTGTAAGATATAGTCTTCCCACATCAAAGACACCCTGGGGGGGACGAGTCAAATTTGGAAATATATGAGGTGAGATACTACTCTTGCTTTTACAGTTTTTTTTTTAATTCGCTTTGGTACTATTTTCACAAGTAAGGGGTACATTTTCAAAACTCCAAACTGATCACACTTGTTACACAGCTAGTCATTCATTCAAAACCTCATGCTTTCATTCTAGTTGTACTCATATTTTCATTCTATATAATCACTGTTTCAAAACACAGGATCATTGTGATATGTAATGAGAACATTTGGTTTAATCAGGAAACACAACAGTATGATCTTCTTTCAGTTTAGTACTTTTAACAATCAGTTCATTCAATAGCAAACAATGCAAGATACATGTTTCAAATCACCCTTGTTGCTGAAAAAATTACAGTTACACAGGTGTGATGAAGTTATGAAATGGCCATGAGTTTTTGTGCGAGGAGAGAGTTTGCTGCTGGTACAGTAAATGTTCTCATTGTACCATTTTATAGATGAAACACTTATTTTGTGTTGTGAAAAGGATACTAACACAATTGAAAATATGCTGAAATGTTTGAAAAAGTGCACTTTTGAAGATATTAGTACTAAGACTTTTGAAAATTTTCCAATTGCTTGTGAAAATTGTGCCAAAGCAATTTAAAAAACTGTAATGATGTGGAGTAACTCTTTCTACAGGTTACGTTGTTACACCAGTAGGTGGCGACATGAGTGTCTTTATCTCACGTCCTGATTTTGCAGAGTTAGAAGAGTTCATGGGTCAACATATTTTGTTGATCCTGGAACAACATACCAGTCTGAAAATTTTGTCCTAATATCCCCACCCTTAAAGGAATATTTCACCCAAAAATGAAAACTCTGTCATCATTTACTCCCCCTCAAGTTGTTCCAAATCTGTATAAATTAAGTTGTTCTGCTGTACACAAAAGGAAGATATTTGGAAGAAAGTTTGTATCCAAGCAGATCTCGCCCCGCATTAACTACCATAGTAAATTTCAATATATTTTACTGAAATTTATAAATCTGATTGATCGGACTGTTGTTCTGTGTCCTAATTCAGAGGCTGCATCCTTCCAAGGCTGCATTCATAGGCCAATTGCGTCACAGAGGGGCGACCAAGGCTGTCCCAATTCACTGGCTGCGTACGAAAACTGGAAAATGTTGCCTTTGGAGGACACATTTCAAGGTAGGAAGGCATCAAGGCACGTCCAAATCCAATGTCAGCTTCACTTCCTGTTTCCTGAGATACCTTCCTCTGATCGATTTTTGAAGGCAGCATAGACGTGTCCTTCGCTGCCTTTGATATCCCACAATCCTGTGCTTTCCATTCTGTGACAGTTGAGCTAGAAAAATAAAGATGGCGTCCGAAAGTTGCGTTTGTTGGTCAGTTTGTGTGTAAATGTAGGTTTTTGACCAACACTTTTGATGTCATTTCTAGTGAGAAATTACTACTGTAGTAATTAAATATTTGTTTAGTTCTCAACAAAACTCACGCTATTTTGCGGTAGACCATTAAACCGTTACACTGCCTCAGAAGTCTGTCTGAAATCAGTTTGGTGAGGTGCCTTCATGCACAAACACTGCCTTACAAGTCTGATAGGGCAGTGAGGCAACAAGTCAGCTGCCTAGGTTTTCGGATGCAGCCAATGGCTCTTTCAGATGCAGCCTTGAAATGCGTCCTTCGTTTCAATAGGAAGGATACAACAGATGGATCCTTTGCAGCCTAGCCTATCCCAGAATTCATTACGTACTGGTGACGACAGGATTTTTTTTTTGTTAAAAAATAAAATAAATAAAACTTCAGTTACATTTAAACAATATTCACTACCGCGTGTTACTCGGAAATAGGAACCGTTGATTCTGTTTCGTTTTCTTTTTGATCTATTTTAGCTAGTAAATCAAAAGTAGACAAAGTAACAGGCAATATTGTGACTAAAATATAAGTTTAACACTTCAATTTTAATGTCTTGCTTATAGAACTGTTGTATAAAGGCATGTGCTGTTAGCTTTGAAAATCAGCACTCTTGCTCATGTGAAGTTGCTTAAATATGCGTCAAGGTCTTGAAACAAGAAACAAGCCAAAACCAGTCCAAGTAACTTGTAAAGTAACGCATTACTTTTAAAATTTACAACAAAATATCTGAGTGCCTTTTTCAAATAAGTAACGCGTGTTACTTTGTTTTCCCATTTATCATCAATAATGAAATATGTTAATTGCAGAATGGCAGCACAGCTTGTTTGAGCTGCCCCCTCTACTGTACACCAAGGTCGTAACCATGGGGAGGATTAATTTTATTTCAATAAATTAAGTAATTAAAGGTTAAAAAGGGATTTAAGGGAATAAAGAAGAAATAAGAATGCTAAAAGACTCTATAGGTCTAATTATAGCCTATAGTTGTGAAGTAGTCCATTTAAACTCTGCAAATAATATTTCTTTTAAAAAATATGCACAAATTCACACTTGTTTGTGTCTAATATTTCAAAAATGTAAAAAAAAAAATAAAAAAAAAAAAAGTCTCTCATCTCATAACATTTAGTTATGAATGACTTTGTTTATATTTTCAATTCAAAATGGAGAAATTCCATAAAAAGTTGAGTAGTTTGCATCACTGTATGTTACTTTGGGTTGTTAAAAATATCCATTGTAAAACAGTTGTCAAATATTAAATGATTAGCTGTTATATCTTACCACACATGCACTCATTCACTGTAAAAAATTACAAGCATTGCATAGGAATTCACACTTGTTTGTGTTGGGGGGGGGCTTAGTATTTCAATATTAGTGTGAAAGGGTCTTTACATTTGCCCAAAAATAGAACTTTTTTGTTATATATAAAAAAAACAAGCCCAACCCAGGTGAAAAAAGTACCTAAAGTAACATAATGCATTACTTTTCTTAAAAAGTAACAGAATTAGTTTCTTTTTACGTTACTTTTCAAAGTAACTTATCGCAACACTGGCCAAAACTATTACTAATATATTCGTCAAACTGCCATGTTATAGCTCTATCAAATATTAATTGCAATGAAGCATGCCACATGAGTCCTGAAAAGTGAAGCCAAAGCGTCTCGATCGCCCCCAGGTGGCAAGATGCAGTATAGGTCATAAACCCCGCCCTCTCCATGTCTTCCAGTGGGACATGAGACAAACTAAACAATTAAATTACACTTCAAATATTTTTTCCAAAGACAATTTCTGTCATATTAGGCAGTTTTTATCACGCTGGTGTTAGTTCAAGTGTTCGTTCTTTAAATAAGTTTGATTTTAGTTAGTTATTTGATACCATAAAAATGGGGGTGAGACGTCATGATTGACAGCTGAGATTAATAGCTTCTCTGAGCGAAGGCGCCAACTGACTTTTTTTCTGGATCTTGGAGCTTTAACTTTAATTACACACCGACATAACGAGCTAACGAGCTGTTCTGAGTGTGGGCGGGACCTTGATATCGTGGCTCCACTTCGCGCTCACTACTGCACAGACTCGGGCTCCAAGTCCACTATGCGCAGACTCAAGACTCAACATGTCAGCGCCATATAGACACACTGGCAGCTTCAGTTACTACAATGGAAGAGAGTGAATGTGAGTCGTCCATATTTTTTTTAAAGTCTATGGTTGCAACACAATCTCACAGCAATTCGTAACTAATTTACATTTAGGCGAATTTGTGGCGAATTTGTATGAATTAATTTGTATGTTTTTGTAAAATCTCCTTATGCCCCAGTGACGGACGGTTATGTTTAGGCTTACTTTTTTCTAAACATTGTGTACATACAATATATATATATATACATACAAATCTGCCACCACGTAAAATAATTCACCTGTGAGACTGTGTCTCTGAATTGGTCTTCTAAACTGATTGATCAATAGGGCTCCACTATATTTTTAAAAGTGTGAAGACAGATATAGCGTATAGCAGATATAGCAACAGCATAAAATAACATTATTAGTCAAATCTATCATTATTCTGTGATTTTATAGAATGGTCCAAGCAAGGGACTGCCTCTGCTCTTTGGAGCTACAGGACTTGATTGAGTCCAGCTGCAGTTATTTTCAGCAGAGCCTGTACTGCATTTCACACTGTGGGGCTCGACTAAGACCAGGTCACGTAGGAAACATGAAGCAGCAGAGCTAATCAGAACTGCGATCACGGCCCTCCTGCTTCTCTCTCAGCTCTAATGACCATATTCACTCCCTTTGGTTAGACCAGTTACAAAAGCCCTCGCTCCATTTTCAAGACTGCCTTTCTTCTTCAGAATAAGCAAGTGTTATAGTAAAAACCCTTAGTAGTAGTTTCTTGAATGCATCCTTTGAGAAATCAGCTGCTAACAAAAATGCAGGGGTGAAAAATACAAACAAAGAAAAATCGTGAAGAAGTGTCATTCATACTCAGGGTAATTATAGAGAGGCAGACCACGTATCCATTATCCATGTGATAAAAGGCCAGGAGAATTATGTCTTTTTGAGGGTTTTGAAAACTTTGTTGTGGTTCATTTTTGCTCCAGAACAACCAAAGGCAGCTACCCACAATGATAAGCACAAACAGCAGCACTCTAAAGCATGAGAGGAATACTAATGAAATAAGTACAAGCATATCAGAAAATCATTTCAGTGTAATCTGAAAATTGTTCTCTCTTCATTCTTCATTACACTTCCACAACCTCTAAAGCTAGCATCGATTACACATCCTTCGCTCGAGAGGATTTCCGCCTGGGCTGTGGCTATAATACTTCATCAAGCTGTAAAGAAAAGGCAGCACAGGGAATAATGTATAGTGACCTTCCCCCATGGCCAAGTTGATTAACAATAGGCTGTTTTTTGTGTGTGATGTAATGATTCTGTTCCAGCCTAGTTGACATATGATGGTGGAGCCCCATTACAGAATCCATGCTGAAAGCTGGAGAGCTACAATTATAGTCTAAACACCCTAAGAGCCTGCAGACTCAGGGACAATCAGAGAATAGTGCTCTCATATGGCTTTGCAGAGAAAACACATGTTCTCACCGAAGATCACAGTGAAGGAAGATGACTGTGGCCAACATGAAGAGATATAAGGATGATAAGATTACCTAGAGGGGATATCATGGAGATCACAGACATAAGAATAATTTTAAGTAAAGATCATAGAATCCTCAAGCACAGCCGTTATTAGCCTGCAATGTATTGAAAGTTTGTAACCGAGCAGATCTCGCCCCGCGTTGACTACCATAGTACGGGGGTGGGGGTGGGGGTGGGGGCAGATCTGCTTAGCTACAAACATTCTTCCAAATCGCTTATTTTTGTGTTGTTCAGCAGAACATTGAAATGTATAAATCTGATTGATCGGACTGTTGTTCTGTGTCCTAATTCAGAGGCTGCATCCTTTCAAGGCTGCATTCGCAGGCCAATTGCGTCACAGCGGCGCGACGAAGGCTGTCCCAATTCACTGGCTGCATCCGAAAACTGGAAAATGCTGCCTTTGGAGGACACATTTCAAGGTAGGAAGGCATCAAGGCACGTCCAAATCCAATGTTAGCTTCACTTCCTGTTTCCTGAGATACCTTCCTCTGATCGATTTTTGAAGGCAGCATAGACGTGTCCTTCGCTGCCTTTGATATCCCACAATCCTGTGCTTTCCATTCTGTGACAGTTGAGCTAGAAAAATAAAGATGGTGTCCGAAAGTTGCGTTTGCTGGTCAGTTTGTGTGTAAATGTAGGTTTTTGACCAACACTTTTGATGTCATTTCTAGTGAAAAATTACTACTGTAGTAATTAACTATTTGTTTAGCTCTTAACAAAACTATTTTGCAGTAGACCATTAAACAGTTTCGCTGCCTCAGAAGTCTGTCTGAAATCAGTTTGGTGAGGTGCCTTCATGCACAAACACTGCCTTACAAGTCTGATAGGGCAGTGAGGCAACAAGTCAGCTGCCTAGGTTTTCAGATGCAGCCAATGGCTCTTTCAAATGCAGCCTTGAAATGCGTCCTTCGTTTCAATAGGAAGGATACAACAGATGGATCCTTCGCGGCCTAGCCTACCCCAGAATTCATTACGCACTGGTGACAACAGGATTTTTTTTAGTTAAATAATAAAATAAATAAAACTTCAGTTACATTTAAACCATGTTCACTACCGTGTGTTGCTCGGAAATAGGAACCGTTGATTCTGTTTCGTTTTCTTTTTGATCTATTTTAGCTAGTAAATCAAAAGTAGACAAAGTAACAGGCAATATAAGTTTAACACTTCAATTTTAATGTCTTGCTTATAGAACTGTTGTATAAAAGCATGCGCTGTTAGCTTTGAATATCAGCACTCTTGCTCATGTGAAGTTGCTTAAATATGCGTCAAGGTCTTGAAACAAGAAACAAGCCAAAACCAGTGTTAGGGGTAACGCATTACAAGTAACTTGAGTTATGTAATCAGATTACTTTTCCAAGTAACTTGTAAAGTAACGCATTACTTTTAAAATTTACAGCAAAATATCTGAGTTACTTTTTCAATTAAGTAACACAAGTTCCCATTTATTGAATGACAGCTCTCTTGTCCCAATGTTGGAAAAAATCGTAAGTGCAGAGGCATTGTGTGTAAACATGATGGTTATTGTAGTTCTGGACTAAATCTGAGCATGCGTTTACTAATCGCACTTGCACAAAAAGAAAGATTCAGTGCTCCTTAAAATGAATTAAAATCTGTGAAATGCAAAATCAGAATACTGTGCAAACCTTCAATAAAGAAATATGTTAATTGCAGAATGGCAGCACAGCTGGAAGGTTTGTTTGAGCTGCACCCTCTAAAAAGAGTTAAAAAGGGATTTAAGGGAATAAAGAAGAAATAAGAAAGCTAAAAGATGCTATAGGTCTATATAGCCTATAGTTGTGAAGTAGTCCATTTACACTCTGCAAATAATATTTTATTTAAAAATATGCACACATTCACACTTGTTTGAGTCTAATATGTCTAATATGATTACCTAGAGGGCATATCAAGGAGATCACAGACATAAGAATAATTTTAAGTAAAGATCATAGAATCCTCAAGCACAGCCGTTATTAGCCTGCAATGTATTTCTGTGACTGCTATGAATTAATGAGAGTTCAGTATAGTCACTTGATATGTTGAAATCTGACATGATAGTTTATGATACATAGATACAAGTTATTATGCTTTCACTATTCCTTAATACCTCCTTGTTCTAGCATCTGCTAAATGAATAAATGTAAATGTAGACAGTGACATGATTGTGCTTTATTCAAAATCAATATATTAGAAGAAGAAAAAATGGTAAATAATTTTTTATGTTGACTTTTGTCATCCAAAGATTGTTATTTTACCAAAATAGAAATGCTAACCCTAAAGCAATTTAGTAGCTCAGATGCATACTTAACATTTAAGCATTAGGTTGATTCTTTTTGGCTTTTTCTAATCTAATGAGAACTGATTATAAACAAAATGTCAACTTGATAACATGCTTCAAATGAAAAATGCTACGTTACTAATGTTTTGGGTCTCAGAGACCCCATAAAAACATAAATAAATGCAATAAATATAGAAATAATTTTGTACACAGTTTTATTTATTTATTTAAATTTCATTTTTTTCTATAGTCAAATTGATAATTCTAAAAGTTTATAAGTCAAATTTCTGAAAAGTGCATGCTTAATTTGATATAACAGACTGTGTAGAGCTTCAGTAATATCTGCCTTAAAGTATATTAGTTCACTTTAAAATGAAAATTACCCCAAGCTTTACTCACCCTCAAGCCATCCTAAGTGTATATGACTTTCTTCTTTCTGATGAACACAATCAGAGTTATATTAATAAATATCCTGATGCCAAGCTTTATAATGGCAGTGAACGCGACCAACCAACCCGATCTCACGGCAATTCGTAGGTATTTTACGAGGTGGCTAATTCGTATGAATTCATATGACCTCACTCGTACGAATTCATACGTTTTTTGCTAAATCGTACGTATTTTACGAGTTGACAAATTCGTATGAATTCATACGAATTACCTATCCCAAACCCTGCCCCTAAACCTACCCGTCACTGGGGTTTAGACAAATCGTACAAATTCATACGAGTGAGGTCGTATGAATTCATACGAATTAGCCACCTTGTAAAATACATACAAATTGGTCGTGAGATAGTTTGAGTTTGAAGCTCAAGAAAGTGCATCCATCCATCATAAACGTACTCCACACGGCTCCAGGGGGTTAATAAAGTCCTTCTGAAGCAAAGTGATGCGTTTGTGTATGAAAAATATCCATATTTAACACGTTATAAAGTAAAATATCTAGCTTCTGCCAAACCTCCTTCCGTTTTCAACTGATGAAAAAAGCGTAAGTTTTTGTAAGTTGAATACGGAAGGCGTATGACATAGTGTAAGCATTTTGAACGGCGAGAGGCATTACACTTTCTTTCTAAGTAGAATATTGAAGGCGGTCTGGCAGAAGCTAGGTATTATACTTTATAACGTGTTTAATATGGATATTTTTCTTACACAAATGCATCACTTTGCTTCAGAAGGCCTTTATTAACCCCTGGAGCCGTGTGGAGTACGTTTATGATGGATGGATGCACTTTCTTGAGCTTCATACTCGTTGGTCCCGTTCACTGCCATTATAAAGCTTGGACACGTCAGGATATTTATCAATATAACTCTGATTATGTTCATCAGAAAGAAGAAAGTCATATACACCTAGGATGGCTTGAGGGTGAGTAAAGCTTGGGGTAATTTTCATTTTAAAATGAACTAATCCTTTAAGGGCTTTGATTAAGTCAGAGGAAAACGATTAAAGACTTTATAGGGTAAAATAAAAGTACACCCCAAAACAGGACATGAGGGTTACAAAAAAGTATGTTTGTGCACTAAAGAGAATAAGAACAGATTGTTGTCTTCTTTTCATCATTGCTTATGATTACTTACTATCTGCCAAAGCCAGACACAAATCGTTCCATTACGTCATTGAAGTATTTGTTTTAATTCAATGTGAGATAGATTTATTTTGTGTGTTGTATCTATTGTGAATCATGAAAGAGCCCATTTATTTATTTATTTATTTTTTCTTTATAGGTATGGAGAGGCTTATTTCAGTAGCTATTATCTGCTGTTCTTGAACATTCCTGACAGAGATGTGAAAAACAGTGTATTTAGAAAATCAATAGCATCTAGTTCACCTTCAAGTGTCTTTTCTGATGGATTCACACTTTACACAATGCAACAACACACAGTGTGCTGTGAACAGAATGGAAAAAGAGTTTAAAATGTCTTTTACTATGAGTGATTGGAGATAAGCTTGTTATTTTGTAATATGAATAGAAACAGTCTGTGTTCAAGTCTTTTTCTGATTTCCAGATGATTGTGTCATTATGAATGAAATCCATATCACTTTCTATATCCATCTTTACATTTGAATGCTCTCTTTTATTAACATAATGACAAGTAACCACATATTATAGTCACTGATGAAAAATGCAGAACTAAAGAAGGAATTGTCTGTAGGCACTCTAGGACAGTTGAGAACGAAAATGTGGTGTGCATTTTTTTTTTTTTTAAATAAAAAAAACAAAAAAACAAAGACAAACACAACACATACTTTCAAAATGTTGTCCAACAACTTTATCATATTGGAATATGATGAAAAAAATTCTAAAGATTTTGAAAGAGATTTGTTTTATTTATTGCACCTGTAAGCACTTCAAAGCTTTGGCAATATTTCAGCCCTTTATACAGTCATTCCAATAAAGCTCTATTGACTTTCAGAGAATGAGAGAGAAAAACACAATCAGACTGAAAAATGTAAGCAGACAAGAGAAGGTCAGAGTAGCCGCTGAACAGAACATCACAAAAATGTTTCATCAGAGTGTAATGTTTATCATTTCTAGACTCTGTTTTCCAGAAATACGGTAGGTTATCTTTTCAAACCATATTTCAGTCGCTATCTTTGCGCAGTGACCACAGGAAATATGTTATAGTTGTTCTAGATAACATTGTTCCCTTAAATCCACCAACAGAAACAGTGAACCCAACTAAAATAAGGCTACAATACCAGAAATGTCCAGAGGCAATAAGATAGAAGAGATTGTGGCTAAAAAGGATTATTCCAAATATTTTCCTTTGTGTACAGCATAACAAAGACATTTATACAGGTTTGGAACAACTTGAGGGGGAGTAAATGATTTTTCATTTTTGTGTGAACTATCCCTTTAAGGCAAGTCAGTCCACTTGGCACCCATATTCGTATTGATTATGATTATGATTATGAATAAACAACTATAAAATCATTTTAGTGGTTATAGGTTTTTGTTTTGTTTTGTTTTCCAACCTCAAATAGATCTGACAAGTCTTCCAGCAAAAAGTTACCAATGACCTTTTACTGGTTTATCCATGATGTTAGCACAGGTTTGCACTCAGCTCAAAGTCCCATTGATTTCTCTATGAGAGCAAACAGCTCAGAAATGTGCAGCAATGTGATATTTCAGAGGATTATAGCATGAGATACTGATCCTGTACAGGTTTATTTTGCCACTGTTGTCTTATGCCTGATGTGGATTGTACAATTTCGACTGTACAATTGTCTCCTGAACAGACTCTTCAGGCCTTGGCTTGTTGTATGGTTGTGGGTGTTTGTCCTACGAACAGTTGGTGTGGCCCAAAGCCAGCACAAATGCTGTAGACCGCCGTCCCATCCTCCATTCCTCCAAGAACACTATCTGGATGAGTTAATGAATTCTAGTAGTCAATGTGCCTCAACTGTCCTCCACATTTTCAGGAACTGTGATGGTGTGATTGAAGGATGGAAAATAACCAATATTCATCAAGAGACCAGAAAGAGTTTGTTTATTTATGTTTATGACATCTGAAAGTCTGATGTAAATAAATTGTAAACTGTTTAATTTGCATGATTGTTTAACCCAACATACACCTCACTACTTGTTGATATGCATCTGCAATTAAAAGGAGGGGAAGAAATATGGGGTTGGTAGGATAATTTTACCAAAAATATAAGAAAATACAGTAAAAACAGTAATATTGTGAAATATTATCTGTTCCTGTGATGACAAAGCTTCAAAATGTTGTTATATATATATATGTGTGTACAGTAGTCAACATTTGAAGTGAATCAAAACCTTTCATCAAAGTTGTCCTAAAACCTTCTTCTTAAGACAGCTTAGTTCTTAGGACAACTTTGATGAACTTTTGTGATCCAATATTACTGTTTTTACTGTATTTTCTATATATAGAATTATATATATATATATATGTGTGTGTGTGTATGTATGTATGTATATGTATGTATATATATATATATATATATATATATATATGTGTGTGTGTGTGTGTGTGTATGTATGTATGTATGTGTGTGTATATATATATATATATATATATATGCTGTTTGCTTACCCACATACACCTCTCAATGCTGATTGTTTTCAATCTGCAGAAAAGAAAGCAGGAGAGCACTGTGTGAGGAAAATATAGAATAATCAGGAGAAATAAACTGATAAGACAAAAGAATAGAGGAAGCTGAGACTAATTAAACATTAAACTCTTTTCATGTGTTCCATTCAGTAGGTCTGTAATCAGCAAGAATCAGTTTGTCTTTTAATCCCTTTGTTCTTTTTTTTTTTCATTACATCAATGCAATTTATTTAGTTGACTGGGCAGCTCCGCAGTTTTTAGAGAAAATTAAATGTAACCAAAAAGTCAATAATGTATAAGGGCTATTAAGGAAACCACCTTCTCCTGAACCTTGTGAACTCCAATGCCACATGTGAGAGATAGCCAACACACTGAGAGAGAGCTTTGCTTATAGCCAAGTGAGCAGCAGGGCTACAGATGGAGATTATGCTCACTCGCTTTCTCTCACTCTCGGCTCCACAGACGAGGGTCTTACACCAATCACACCCCCAAATAAACACGCTCCCACCACTGACAGCACACCCCATGATGTCTGCTTTACCCTTGCTAATTTTTCCCTAAGGATTTCATGAAGAGCTCTTTCAATAATCTCTGATTGGTTGAACTCAGCAGTGTTTGAGCAGCAGTGCATCTCTGACTGGTTGAACAAACAGGTCAAGAGCTCAAATTTCAATTGAAATTCAAGAGTTTTGCCATATCAAGACCTTGAGGTGAATTTCTTTTCATGATGTTTACTATATTACTAGCTTAACTGTTAGCTAACTTGCTAACTAGATTTTGTAGGCAAAGATCAGTTGGCCCAGCCATTGTCATAGTTATTATGCAATACTGAAGCAAAGTCAAATCAGCCTGGTCAAAATGTAAAAATTAAATATTAATAACAAGTAGCTATTCTATTATTCATTTTCACATGATCCTACAGAAATCATTGTTTTTTTATGTTATCAGTTTTTGTGGAAACCCTGATACATCTTTTTCCCAGGATTCTTAAACTCTACATTAACATTAAAAATGCCTTTACTAACACTTTTAATACTTTTAACTACTTTGTTGACGCTTTTACACTTTTAAATGTCCTTTTAATGTTCAGTGGTTGAACGGTGAGTGTGTCATCTCATTGTGCCCAGTTCTTTTTTTTTTTTTTAAACATATTGCGGTCATAGAGGGAACATTTCACTGATTCCACGGAAGTATTCAGGGAAGGCGTCATGGGGCATAGGAATAAAGTGGATACCATCATGAAATAAAACCTGCTACTGTGTATATGTACTGTATTGGCCCAACCCTTGTTGTAGTTAGTAAACATACAATTATTAAAAATAAAACTGTGCAATATACTGAAGCTAATGCAGTAGACAAATCAACCTGGCAAAAAAAAAAAATGTAAACATTTAATATTAATAACGTGACTACCTAGAACACCGTTTCAGATGTCTGGCACACTTTACATAATTTAACGAAAAAATCTGAATAATTAAATTTAAAATAGAGACACAAAACAAACACTGTGGAGGATCAAATCCATTATTTATTCATCCATTCAGGCTAAATTAGGGAAACAAGCGAGATCAAGAGAAAGGGTAAGCAAGTGAATTAAAGAAATGCACGTCATGGAGAGATGAATAGTAAACATAATTAACTACATCCTATGAAATATGTGGATGCCTGGAAAGAGTCTTGTGGTTGCCATGTCTTTTCACGTCACAGGTTCATAAAAGAAAATATTAATATTGATTGTCTTGGAAAAAGTCTTACCCACGAGGCTATTACTAGAACAGCTGTACTTGGTAGAGATTATTGACCTCTTTAAAATGAACCGTGCAGTTGCCAGAGTCTTCAGTAGTAAGCAGAGCGGCTCAGAGATGATGCCGAGTGAATCACAACCTCTCATTGTCATAGATTGTTTCACTTTGCTTTGTGCTCTGACAGCATATCAAATGCCAGTCTGCAGTTAGACAGTCTGTCAGCCTCATGTTGTGTTATTACCTCCGACTATACAGAAATGTGGAAAAATAGGATTTCGAAACAATAGAAATTGTTTCTTCGCAATTCTACAGTGCTTTGGTCATAAAAGAGACAGATTCAAAGGGATTTTTTGGAAGTCCTTTTGTGTACAAGGTCTCCTATAGCCTTGTTGCCATGTGAACAGCCTGAGCAGGAAATTCAAAGCTTTTCAAGAGGGATCTTATATACTGTACACATTAGTCAGATATCTGACAACATGAAAATAAGGAAAAACAAGCATGTAATCAATTTATCCTTAATGCTTTGATGTTTTTTCTAAAATATTGCACTGAATATCAGACTTCAAAAAGATAAAAAGGAAGCAAACAAGAATGTTAGAAGGTCATGTTTTTTAATTTGGTTCTATATTCTTTTAAATTAAATGTATATCTCAGTGAGCTTAAAGGAAAAAATAATCCATTTCACAAACAGTTTTTACAATACTTCAGAAAGGGCTGCATATGAGAGGCATGCCAGCATGAAAAATCCTTGGATGCTTTCAATATGACCATACCGTATGATAATATTGCATTCAGTGGCAGAAATGTGCATTTCATCAATTGCATTCACCTCGTCTGTGATTCTTTTCAATATGGTTCCATTTCTGGAATACTCCGTACAGCTTGTACAATTGTTAAAACACTTCATATAGACTTCTCATTCTTAATTGGGCTTCACCGTGAGACACCACTATGCCCAAGTGTGTAACAAACACATTAAACTAATCAACACTACTGAAAAGTGTGAGGTCTCACCCTATTTTTCTTTCTTTTCCTGTTCCCAACATCACAACCCTCTTCAATCATTACCAAAACTGATTTTCACGGTCTGTCAGCCATCACACATCTGAAATAAAAAATCCTGTGCTGATGAGGTATAAATGGAGCTGAGGGGCCGTTTACATGACAACATTTTCAACTAAAAATGGAAAACTTTACACGTTTTGGCTGTTCATTTACACAACAACTGCGTTTTGGGGGCCTGAAAACACAAACTTTTGAAAAAGAGAAAGTTTTGGAAAACCGTACCTTTATCGTCTCAATGTAAGCTACAAAAACACAAATTTGTGAAAATGGTGATGTCATGTGCCTGTGTATTACGTGCTCAGTCTATAGGCGTGTAGTGTTTCTTGACAAAGTGACATTGCCAACTACTGGCCTGGCAGCATAATACAGCATTTTTTGTGGATCCGTGTGAACGGGGATCGTTTTGACAATGTTTAACTTTGTACGTTAAGAGTGAAGGGTTTATTCTATGCTATAGGACTATAAGTATTGGACTCTACAGTGGTTCTCAACCAGAAAGTCTCAGTAAGCTCCAAAATGTCTTAAAAATATGTAATAAACTGTTAAAATTTAACAAGTCAAAAAGACAGACAAAATGATTAATATTATTCAAAATCTTAATTTTTATTTGAACCATTTTTTTTTTTTATCTGAAGAAATTAATGAGTTAAATTAAACAAACAAAAAAAAATATTTACATGACTCATCCAGGTCTAGAAATCACTTTTTAGATTAATTAAAATTTAAGTCATCTTGAGGGTACATCAAAATAATATGTCAAATAATAGCATTGACCGGGCACCAAATATTGACTTTCGGGAACCTTGGGATTACAAAGGTTGAGAACAGCTGTTCTAATAAACACAACTAACAGCATCCCATTTGTAAGAAGAACTGATACAGGACACAAGTAAAACAGCATTGTGTAGTAGAAGCTTTGTTCAGGACAGAGTGTCTGTTCATGGTGATTGATGCTCGGAGGCATATTGCTAATATTCATGATAAATGCACAAAGTTACATCGCTGATGATGTGAGTTGGTGAAAAGAAGATGGGTACAGTTCACTTGTTTTTGGGCTGTGCTGCAATATAAAGAGCCACAAGACAGTAGAGAGCTCCTCCGACTGTCAGAGCCATGGTGGTCCTGTACAAGAGTCTGTCTGGAACACCTCGCTTTAGATGGACAGGAATCTCTTCTGATGCCTGGAAGAAGAAACAAGGAGAGGGAAGAATTATGATGTATGCTCCTTTTTCCTGTTTAATAATGAGATAGTCCACCCAAAAATCTAACTTCTGTCATCATTTACTATTCCAAACCTGTATGAACACAAAAGATGATATTTTGAAGAATGTATGTAACTAAAGAGTTTCGGTTCTCATTGACTGCCACCTTTTGTCCATACAACGCACGTCAATAGGAACCGGATTTGTTTGGTTACCAACATTCTTCGAAATGTCTTTTATGTTCATTAGAAGAAAGAAAGCCATACATGAGGCATGAGGAAGAGTAAATGATGACAGTTTTCCTACGCCTTCTTCAACTACATAGCTTAATACATCACATACTCACCTGAAATATTCTCTGGAGGTCTGGAACCTTGTTGGCACCCATATACTCCACCGCAGCACCTGACTCAGACACCAGTTTAGTTGGGGTGGCAAAGATGATGGTAGGGGATTCAGAAGGTATATTTGACCTCAAGCCCTAAAGTAAGTTTACAAACAGGTTAGGTTGATACCTTTTTTCACTAAGACTACATAACAGTTTTTACTCAAAGCACCCACCCCCCATTATTTTTTTTAAAAATGTGTTTTATTCACAATTTCTACACGATAAAATATATTAGAGCTATAAAAATGTATATTCTTTATAAATGTGTTTTTAATATTTTATTAATTTACATGGCCATCCCAAGTCTTTAATTTTTTTTTTTTTTTTTTTTACATTAAAAATTTTACTTAAAAGAATGAGCCCCCCCTTGGAAGTTTTCCGAGGTCCCCCTAGTGGGCCCTGACTGCCTTGTTTGAGAACCAATGATATATCAGATCTTGTTCTTAATCTTAACTACTGTCTTTTGTTGTAAAATCAGTTTAGGATTCTATAACCAGCGCTGAATTTTGTCATCTGTCTGAAGAAATACTAAAAACATCTAAATAATTAAATCTAGCTCAACTAAGTAACTGTATCCAGAAAGCTCTCAACCGGCTTTTCTTTATGAATAATAATTAGCCTGTATAATCATTTCGGTTACAATACTGCTAGAGAAATGTATTTTACGTATCTAACGACTGTTTAAAAACACATCTGCCTCACATGGAGCAGGTAGTGGCATATCAAGGTCACTGAATTAACCTTTTAAAAACGGAATAGCGCGCACATACCTGAGGGCTGTAAGCGGAGGTTGACACGGCTCCCGTCAGTCTTTGTGTAAACCCACTAAATTTGTAATACATTTTGGTAATTAGTGTGGTAACCGGCGAGGACGAGGTGAGAGTGACCGTCGGGATGTGGCAACTCAACCGGCTTTTTCCTTGTTTAAGGATTTGTCGCGCAAATATGACGTCATTGAAGCTAAAACGCTATGAAAACTTTCCAGCAAAAGCCCTGTTAAAAGTTAAAATAAAATTGCTGGGATAAATATAATTTATTATAATATTTTGTTAAAATCTCTGTGATCATTTTGTAGTCAATGATATGGCTTTTTTTGTGTTTAGAAGGTTATTATTTAGGCCTATTCTTTTGAGCCTGTGCTGTCAATCGATTAAAAACTTAACTAATTAATCTCACGTTTTTTCTGTAATTATTCAGGATTAATCGTACCTAATTTTATATTTTAATAGGCCTTACATAATTTCACACTAAATCTCCAAATTAATGTAGAAACAACATAAAGATGGAACAGGCTATTTCAAATATTTTGATTAATTGCATTTTTACTAAATACTGTCAGTGAAGGCCAGTATCACTAATACCAATATTGCACTAACGACTCTATTAAATGGATTTTTCTTCTCAATTTCTGGGGATGAAATGAATAATTATAGCCATTCAACATTACAGTATAATTGAAAGCCATCATTTTTATCATTTAGTAGAAAAACTCCTTAGCATTGAGCCCTGCTATATTAAAAGCACAGCTAAATGTAATCTCAAAATTGTACATCTGTAAATAACATCTTAAGCTGAACACCTATCAATAACATCTGTACATTCATAAAACTATTATATAGTGTGTGTGTGTGTGTGTATTTCTGATTCTGAAATGTAAAATTAGTTTTAATGGGTTTATGTGAAGACTGTTTTAAGTTAACAAATTAAAAGTTGTATTTTTAAAAATCATACTTGTCCAATTTTTATTGTTCCCCTAAGTAATGTTGTTTATTAATCTCATCTTGACATAAAAAGGCTGCTAGTTTCCACACTTTTTACTTAAGTGAATATTTATTATGGTATGTTCTGGTCAGCTATGAAATCCAAACTTCATGAAACATCAAAAATGCATAGGCTACATAAAAATCAATTTGATGTTTTGACCAGCAGAATTTTTGACCAGAGATAAAATATGCTTATGCTAAGAAGAGAAACAGTTCAATGGCAGATTCCCATTGTATAACTCCATAAAATGTGATAGCATGCCCTGCTATTGTCACAAAAGGTCAACATGTGTTCAGTGAACTATCTTTTCTCCTGTCTTGGGCAATAAAATGTGGTAAGAATATCTTTTACAGCCAGAAGGTATTGTCACGTCTGGTTGCAGCAGGATGAAATAAAAGTGCAGGATTT
Source organism: Ctenopharyngodon idella (assembly GCF_019924925.1). NCBI lineage: Eukaryota > Metazoa > Chordata > Actinopteri > Cypriniformes > Xenocyprididae > Ctenopharyngodon > Ctenopharyngodon idella. The sequence goes on from NC_067231.1 coordinate 29,289,887, forward strand.
AATTGCATTGCAGCAGTCTTCTCTTTAGTAAACAAAACAAAATACTCAGAAATCACTATAGACCCACGGGAACAAAACAGCCAAACATAATAAAATGAGAAAAGACCAAGAACTGAACAAAACACAGTATATATCCAGATCAAACTAATCAACAAAATGAGACACAGCTGACATAACTAATGAGTAACCAAGGAGAGTAACTGGAGGTGGGAACAAGGAACAAAAGAAACAGAGCAAAACAAACTCAGAATAAAATTCAAACACAAAAAAACAAGACCTGACAGGTACAAATAGACTTTCAAAAATAAAGCAACCCTGAAAAATATTCACTGGAGTTAAAACTGACACCTAAACCCAGTCATCCCAATTTTAAAACATTCCTAAGTACTTTGCTTTTGCTTAATATATTTCACATTATATTTGTGCCACATTCCTTTAATTAGTTAAATAATCAGGCATGAATCAATAAACATTTCTTTATTTTCTTCATACACATAAATAACCTTGTCTTTACCAATTAGAATACATTTAGATTACAGAATAGAGCTACATAAGATTTCATTTGCATCATTATGACCCTTTTAAATAGCCACAAATACAGCTACAAAATGATACAGCTATGAAGGCATATGTCTCCATACAGATGCAAAAATAAACATTGTGTGGTGTGACATCAACCAAGCAATGTTTCTGCAATTATTCAAATAAGATCCCAACACTGACATGACAATTTAAGCTAAAGACAAATTATGTCATTAGAGGATAACCTGAATTAAACAATGCACTCTATCTTGATTTTGACATTATCATCAATTCAGCTAAGAAAATATCTGTAGGTTATATAACCTATAGTCAATAGATGCTTTTATATAATGAAATACTTCTGTACTGTATTCCACTCAATAAATCATATCATATGCAGCATATCTCATTAAATACAATGCAAAACCCATCTTTGTATTCCAGGATACACAAACTCAGAAAGTCCCTTGAATGAAGAAAAGAGGTTTGATTTTGTGCTTGTATTCAAAGAGGAAGAAGGAAGCGAGTGACAGCCCTCCTACTGGTGAGCGTGTGGGTGAGGTGTTTGCTAATCAATTTAGTTAACGCCTCTTGATTCACACAGTCGTGTATGGACAGGTTGCAGACTTGTCGCTGTCTGGATGAACAGCTGATGTTTGTTTTTTTGTGGCTTAGTAATGTTAACTAGCATTCTATAGACCTTTAACTTTATTTGAAACTGCACATTTGACAGTGACTTTAATGTCAAAGCAATCACAGTATTTGCTTTCTTATCATCTTCAAACGCTTCTATATTGCCACTCTAAAACCTTTTACTCTGGTTTCCCTTGCTTTGCCACTTTATTGGGGGCTGAATTAATGATTTAGCAAGTCGGAGGGACCTCTCCATGGAAACATGAGAATTTGTGTAAGCTCCTTCTAGGCTGGAGCACTGTCAGGACACAAGGTCCCGCCAGATGCCCGTTCCAGGCAGCCTGGCCATCTGTAGTCGTCAAATGCCACAGTTGTCCATTTCGTACACGGAAAAATGCTGTTGGATCGGTTTTGTTCGTTCACACAGGAAGGGGGTTACAACACAAACATTGGCTAATGTATTTCCTTTGGATCGTAATGCTTTATTGTGCACTTTCCAGCTTTGAGCTGGGGATTTGTCTCTTTTGTCCTGTTCTGTTAGTCCCAGGATGGACAGAAATAGTTCCAGATGCCTGTATTGTCAACATCGATGAATTCCAGAATGTGTCCTTGAGTACAGAGGTACTTGTGTTTTTATTTGGATATAATAGAGAGTCTAAACGCTGATTTTTCCCCAACAGATTAGCTTGTCCCTTTGCTAAATTTTAGATCTTGGTACAAAATAAAGGCACAGAAGAGCAGGTGATGTTGCTAAGCTGAAGACCAGCAGGTTCGGAGGATCTCAGGACGAGCTGTGCTACAGTCAGTTGAGAAACTCAGAGGAGAGACTTCGCACGCAGCGTGCTGAGCGGAATTTGAGTTCGTGGTAGCACTGCACGAAGCTGTGGTAGATAAAGGTAATGGGCAGAGCCAGCAGCACAATGCCACTCACAACGCACACACCACCCAGCACGCGTCCCGGAATGGTGATGGGATACATGTCTCCATAGCCGACGGTCGTCATGGAGATAATAACCCACCAGCAGGCTGCCGGGATGCTGGCGTAGTCCTCATTGCTAGTCTCCAGGTCAAGGCCGTGCTCCAACAGCTGTGCCAGGGCACTGAATATCGCCATGGCGACGCAGACAAACACCAGCAGCATGACCATCTCGCGGTAGCACCTGCGCAGCGTCAGCCCGAGCGTCTGCAGCCCGAGGAAGTGACGCGCCAGCTTGATTAGCCAAAAGATGCGCATCATTCGCAATACGCGCAGGGTGACTCCTGCTCGCTGTAGCTGAGGGTTTTCTCCTGTCAGCGCTGTCATAGCGACAGACACATAGTAAGGAGTGATCGCCAGCAGGTCAATAATATTAAGGGGGCGGCGCACAAACTCACATTTGTCCCGTGAGACAATGAAGCGCACTATGCATTCGGCAGTGAACCAGCCGATGCAAACTGCCTCGATGATCCTGTGTGAGATGGGGAGGAGAGAGAGAGAGAAAGAGATGTGGAAAGAAAAACACAAGAGAAAGTTAGAGGGTATGACAGGGATATGATCACAATTTTTCATTTCTGGGTTCAGTATACAAGTTAAGCTCAACTGACAGCATTTGTGGCATACTGTTGATTCGACTTGCTCCTTCTCCCTTCATTCTAAGAAAACAAGGTTCAGTGGGGTTCTGTATAGAACCTTAGGGTTCTTTACTCAATTTTAAAGAACACTTTATGAACTTAAAGGTTCTTTAAGTTTTTCTAATGATAAAGTATGTTTACGAGCCGCTTAATTCATACATTTAATTTAAATTAAAAATTAATTAAATCTAAATGAAAGAATTAAATCAAAATCCATAACTAAATCCTTTTGGAATCCCATAAAAGGTTCTATATATGAAGTGTCTAACAGAACATATATAGAACCTTTTCTTCTAAACCCGCGGTCACTCTAGACTTTGAACGTGCAAAATTTCATCGGATGCTCCAACGGTCGTGTTATACAACGTCTTTTTTTATAAACATGAATTCAACATATAACATAGCCTATAGTAATGCATTCAGAATGTAAAAATATACAACCTACTCGACTTTACTACAAAAATATTATTCTTTTAATTCAAGAAAGAGGTCATCCAATGACGAATCGATCTTAACCTAATGCGAATTCGCAGGTCAGAGTTCACCAAACTCGAAACTTCGCACCAGCTTGCGTTTCCAGTCTGACGCATTCGCATGCGCTTCGTATGAATGGAAGTCAATGGGGCGAAAAGTGCAGTGTGACCGCACCTAAGAGTGTGCTTAATGTTGTTTTCTTTTTCTCTGTGTAAGCGCCTTGAAAAGACTGCTTTAAAGGTGCAATACAATTATTATTATTTAAAAATGTAAAAATCTAGATAACAGTGTGACACTTATAGAATTGAATGGGACCAATCTGTTAACATTAAAACACTCACTGTTTCAATAGTATAGCCACAAAACAAGCAATGTGCATTTTAACATGAATTTGTAAAAATTAGTATGTTTTGTCATTTAGTAAAAAACTAACCTTATCTGTGTAAAGTTCTATCCAATTTTATAACTTTCTCAGCATGACAATGCAACAAAATAAACCTTAAAACCCTAAAAAGACTGTAGAAATGACAATTTCGCAGCTTAAATAATACACAAGTTTTAGAAGATGTAAGTGCTTTTATACAATTATACACTTCACATTTCTGCCTTTGAATCCTCCAAAAATTGGGCCCATTCACTTCCATTGCAAGTGTCTTACTGGAGCCTTGAAGAAAACAAGGGACGATTCTAAAACCTTACGCCACAAATGCTGTCGATTCAGATTAACTTGTATCAAACCTGGAATATTCCTCTACCAAACACTCCCTAGAATATTATCAGTGAATGAATATATAAATAATAACCACTAAAAATGTTGCTAGGTAGCCTTCAAATAAGTTTAAGCTTTGTTATTGTAAATAAACAAGTCATGCAAAGTGTTTAGATCAGATTCCATGCAGCCATGCGGTCAGTGTGCTTTATATGGAAAATGTCCTCTCATTCAGATCGTGTAAACAGCTCCAGTGTTTTGTTGACAGTGGAGTGTCAGTGTCTATGGAAGCTAAAATACAGGAAGTTACGCTTACTCAGTAGTCCTTGAACTGATTTTTTATATTTGAGTGCACATTCAACTTAATCTCCATTTAATATTTGAAAAAAAGAAATAGATTTGTGAAAGGCTGCATAAAAAGAATTTGCCCCTGAATTTGCTCTTTCATTTTGAATGGTTTTACTGTACTGTTCAAAGCAAATTTATAAAGAGCTGTGACAGACTTAGAATTACAGTGCGGACAGCTGTTTCGGCATGAATGCATGTATACAGGGCCAATAATACTGTGAAATAAGTGAAGATGATAATATATGTATATGTTCCCACATATTCTAGAATTCTGGGTTAACAGCAAGTGCATATATATGCTAATCATTCCTCAGTAGGCATGATGAACATAAAAACTATACATCTTTACAGGCAACGAATGAACGGACATTTAAAGATGAATACAAAGCATGGGAATGATATCCACAAAAACATATCTGTGGCATTTTTTGGAAATACTTTAAGACAGCATGCATGAAAAACCTCACTGGGTTTCTTTCCATCTCTTACCAGCTCGTCACACACATATATGAGAACATACCTGAACCCTGAGACAAACAGTGGCCACTGTGGGAAATGGAATCAAAACTGCACTGGATACATAAAGAAAAAACCTTAAGCCCTACTCACAAATGCTTTCAGACAGAGAGAGAGAGACGGGGACAAGGGAATACCCAAAATGACAATATGACCCAAAGCAGGGAATACGAAAACATGACTGAAATTTTTAGAGCACCAGGAAGATGTCATGTTCACATTGGATGATGACGAAATGTGTGCACAATAGAATATAGAGATTTGATTTTAATAATTTTTATAGCCTGTCTAAATGTAGGGAGGGAGTGTCGGAATACGAAGTGTGTTGTAACACCATTAGTTTAACAAATTAATGTAAGGGGTAAAATCACCACCCTCCTCAGATAACAGTATAAGTTTTAAGTCTCTTTGTAAAAATAAAATGAATTGATTTGTGATCACGTTAGTGGATGCTAAATGTCAAAATGTGTATGATCAAATGTTTAGGTTCTGTTGTTTAATTTGATAGACTATATAGCATCCACACAAGCTGAGCAGATGAAGGTTGTAACACTACAAAGACTACACAAAATGGGACTGTTTATCCCTTACGAAAATTAACCATGGTTTTACTACAAAAAAAGGTTAAAGGTTGTAGTTAAACCATGGTTACCACAAATTAACCATGGTTTTGCTATGCTAACCATAGTTTAACCATGGTATTTGTAGTAAAATACCATTACACACGGTAATCAATCTGACACAAAAAAACAAAACATGCTTACTACACTTTTAATAAAACGATGGCTAATTTTCGTAAGGGTATTGAGTGAATGATTCACAAACACGCCGTCTATTAGAGTTGTTTTTGCATAGTAACTATCTATTTTGGACAAATAAATATGATTAACATAATTTAATACATGGACAAATATAAAATCTCCATGTTTTCAACTGGTTTTACAACTCGCTCCTGTAGTGAGATAGTTTGTAATGTAGCCTACTTGCCATTAATTTGCACAGTTGGGTAATATTATTGCATACATTTAATTTGTAGCAGACAAATATGAGGATATTATATCGAAGTTTGAGACATATAGCTCAAAAACATCTTCCAGTTACAGACGCTGAAAAACGAAATGTGTTACAACACTCCCCGGTCTCCCCTGCAGAGCTCATGTTGACGTCAGATATTTTTGGCGACGTCTCCTGGCCAATCGAAGTACGTCAGATAGAAAACAAAATTCACCATCGTAGTACTTTGCAGCCTTCAGCTTGCATTATCACCATACGGATATTGCTAAAATGTCGTTTTTGTATTTTTTTTTCACTATGATAATATTGTTTTTACTGTAATACATTTTAAAAGGCAAATAATCAACAAAATATATTATATAATAATAATAATTTAAATATAAAAATATTTAGAAAACTGGAAATTAGACGATTGCATTTTAATATTATTGCATATAGCTATAAATTATTATATTATTACAGTGTCCTACTTAATCATTTAAATGATTTGACAGTCATTTAAGTGATTTGACAGTCCAAATTCATCCTGTCTAATTTTCTGTAAACCAAGAAAATGTGTCAATGCGGTGTCAATGCACTCATTTCAGTTTAACTTCTATTTCAGTGTTGCTTTCATTTTTAATAGGGAAGAGATGGTCTGAATGGAGCTCGCAAAGCAATTGGGTACAAAACATAGAAAGAACCATACAGACAGAATTAAGTAAGTTCAGAGGGACAAACCTACCGTCACAAAATATTACCTCTGATATGTGTGCAGAAGAGCACGATTCCTTCTATTATATGGAGCTATAGAAGGTGGGCATGCTCATAAAGCTGAGCTGTCCTGTGAGAGATGCACCTAATTTTGCATAAATTGTACGTATACCACAGACCACAGAAGTTGAATTCATGCATATACCTGTGTTCTTCCACTGTATTGTTTTTTGCTGTATCCCAGTCCGGCAGAGTGCTCGCACAGAGGATGACCATAGACATAATGACAAAAACCACTGACACTGATGCCAGGATCTGCGCAGCGATAGAGGAAGCTGGCTCCTCAAAAGTCCTCCGCATCCTCTCCAGCCACCGCGCGTTCCCTGTCTCCGGGGTTAACCTGGTGACCTGATCCTCCTCACCTCTGGACTCCACCTCTGCCTTGATATCCTCCTCTGAAAAGTACGTGTACGTGTCGGACATCCTATCCTCCAGTCGTCGCTGGCAACAAAACTCCAAATGCGAGCTCTCCAAACCCCAGTAGATCATCTCGTTGTAAAAGGAAAGCTCGCACATCTGCGGGACAAACCTGAGCTTTCCAGATCGGACATAAAGCATAATAAAGACAAACGCCTCAGAGTGCCTGTCGAAGAAAAACTCGTTCCTCTCCCGGTCATAATCATCACATACCTCCAAGACCTCCTTTTCAGAGGAGCAGCTGTGGAGTCTGCTCACTCTTCGGAGGGGAAAATCCTTTATAACTTCTCTTGTGAAAGCATACTTGGTGCCACCAACGTTTAAGATGCATATATTCTTCCCAAACTTCATTTTGGATCAGATTGACATCACCGATTCGAGTGAAAAAGAGAGAAACGACGTACAATATGGCTTAATGATAGTCATAGTTAACATCCAGTACATTTCTGTAAGCTCGAGAAAAACAAACAGCTCCAAACTCGCGAGTCCAACACAGTATGTCAGATTATAAAGGGATTTTTCCAGATTGAGCGCGTGTCATTTAGGAGAACCGTGGAAAAGTGACTTCTTTCTTTGTGCATCATCTAAACTCCAGCCTTCAGTGGGCAGCTTCATACAGTGATGTCACAGATCGACAAGCCTATTGCACTCGATCATGGGCTCCCGAGGAACGGGCGTTCCCAAAGGCAAAACGAGTTTTTTCACGACGCATGTCTGGGATTTACAAGTGAACTTGCTTGCTACACTGTTGATAACAGTGGAGTAGACCCGAGGGGGCATGTCATGCTGGGGAACTGAATTAAATGTTCAATAGTAAAAATCAATGGATGTTTTTTTCCCTATTGGTTTTCCTGCCACACCCTGAAACTAAAAAGACACACATGAAAAAATACTATAGTAATTTAGAGTAAATACTATAGTGTTTTTGAACCATACTATTGTAAATTGTAGTATACATACAGTATAGTAGCCTATTACAGCATACTGTAGTTTTAACTATAGTGAACTGAAAAACTGTAATAAATACTGTAGTATAATATATCCTATAGTTGTAGAAAACTTAATATAGCCTAGTATTGGGTAAAGTAATTTGTTTATATTACTATAGGCCTAGTTGTTATATTACCACAAAGGGATTAGTTAATTTCTTAAAAACGATGTAGGTTCTAATGTTTAAGAAGCGAAACTTTTTTATTGCTTTTTATTGATTTTTCCCGTGTTTTTGTTGGGGTGCTTAGAATCAGAATTGGCTGACGAGTCGCGAATTAATCACTTTTCAATGAATCATTCCAACGGGTTACCCAAAACGGTCTGAATTGATTCGCGATTCAAAAAATTCGGTTAAAAAATGCTGTAAAATATTTTGCGTTAGTTCATATGCATAAAGGGTTAGTTCACCCAGAAATTATGTCATTAATTACTCACCCTCATGTCGTTCCACACCCATAAGTCCTTCGTTCATATTCGGAACACAAATTAAGATATTTTTGATAAAATCCGATGGCTCAGTGAGGCCTGCATCGCCAGCAACAAAACACTTCCTTTTTCAATGCTCAGAAAGCTACTAAAAACATATTTAAGACAGTTCATGTGACTACAGTGGTTCAACTTTAATATTATAAAGCGACTAGAATACTTTTTGTGTGCCAAAAATAACATAATAGTGAACAATAGTGATGGGCGATTTCAAAACACTGCTTCGAAGCTTAATGAATCATTTGTTTCGAATCAGTGGTTCGGAGCGCGTATCAAACTGCCAGAGTCACGTGAACTACTGAAGTTTCAAAACACTTATGACGTAACGAAGCCTCGTTTACTGAAATCATGGGATTTTGGCGCTCCGAACCACTGATTAGATCGAAACAAATGATTCGTAAAGCTTCGAAGCTTAATTTGTATTCCGAAGATGAACGAAGGTCTTACGGCTGTGGAACGACATGAGGGTGAGTAATTAATGACATAATTTTTGGGTGAACTAACCCTTTAATATTGAGACCTTATTGTAAAGAGTTATCTTTTTTTTTTTTTAAATGTAACAAGAGTAGCCTTCATGTTTTCCACAGTTAAAGCTATTTATTGACGTGGTAAAAAAGCCTTACATCGGCAAACATTATTATGTTTATTATTTCAAATATTACTTTTTAAAAAAGAAACGTACATGGCCAAGTTTGATTTTATCCTCTGTGCAAAAAAAAAAAAAAAAAAAAAAAAAAAAATAGTAATGAGTGTCAAGCTGAAGGTTCAGGCTGTAGACTTCATTCACCCTCCTCCTTCCCTCCCTCCTCTTTTCTCTCCTCCTCTCTCATCATCAGGAAGCTGCTGCGCTCGAGCCTTTTCTAGCGCGTGAGTTACTGTATTGTACTGTGAATCTCGGGAGGGGGGCTGCAAAAAATCTCCTATTCTTACAGAGGTCCATCCCCCGTATTTATCACATCTTAAGCCAGTTTGCTTTTTAACAGATCACAGGACGTAGATGTCTTTTTGATTCACATATTTATTTTGTTTTTATTTTAGTTTATGGTTTGGTTTTTTAACACTCCGGGAGGGCAGAAATGGCGGCCAACATGTACCGGGTCGGAGGTATGTCCGTCTATATTCTGAATTAACGCAAGTCAAAACACAGGCACCGCCGCAAGACCTGTCTGGTAGGCAGGGGTTCATTTCAGCAGAATTCCCGCAACCGGCCGCTCACTTTTAAACTCTTAACACGTGCAGTGTCCTTGTAAAAGAAAGCGATAACGTGGATAAGAATATTTTGAGTTCTGATGTGGGTCAGGCCTCTTAAACTATCATAGCCGCACTAGCATTTTAGCAAGCAGGCTATGTTGCTAGCTAGCCACATCATAAACAAATAATCACTACTATATGCAAAGCACACGGGAACACTCATATCTAGCACGTTTCTCTTGCCTTTGACTATATAGGAGAAAAGCCAGATATGCTTGCGACCTGGCCATGCCGATTTTTGACGCCGATGTTTTTCTTTGTGATCATTTGTCTAATTTTTTGGCACGTATCCATTAGTTACGGGTCCTCACTCGGCATGCAAGGTAGCAAAGCGAGCTAGCATTTAACAACAACCCCTCACTCGGTTTTCCACAGAGAAACCATATTGAGCTTCTGCCCACTTATTCACTGAAGCATTATCAATGTAGACTATTTTCAGGTGTATTTGTTGTCATACGTCTAATCATAAACATGACTTTAATATAAAACCGCCGCGTCGTTTGTTTGTGCAATTAGCCGGCTACATGATAGTCAGTGCCGCGGAATTTGACAATTGTTTCATGGCGCCGTTAATTCGGTGCCATTATAACAGATTTTGCAGCTTGAGCATACTTTCAATGAATTCACTGACTCTTGAATGTACAGACTGTGTGATAAATTATTACATTGCACTGTTCTAAGGCGACTCGTTTCTTGTGTGCTCGGTTATGCCTAAGATACATGTATCGGAATGTGACTCGTATAGCCATGAACAGAATTCGGTTGTTTGCATGAATGAAGTGTTTGTTTACAAGCATACAACTACATATTCTTAAATTATATTGCTTTTTATGTATATACCAAACCTGAACAGTTCATTTCTTAGTCTCAGTCAAGGCCAAGTCTAAAGTCTTAGCGTTTTGTCTGATCTCAGATCCCATCTGATAAGTTTTCAGTATGTTGTAGAATACAATATTTTGATTAACGCCCTGTTGCAGTGCAAGTAGTGCATTATAAAATGTACTATTTATAGGAATTTTCTTCATTATCTAAAAGTAAGTATTTGAGGTATTACTTGAATCAAAAGGTCGTTTTACCTTTAGTACCATGTACTTTATGAATACTTTATTCATTATCCATTATAACAGTAAGTGAGGAAGGGACCGTTCACCTAAAAATAAGACCACTTGACAACTTTTGGGTGAGGGTTTTCTTATCTTAAAATCCTGGTCATAGCTGAAATCATTTCCCCCCACAGTAAATAAACGGATAACTATGGTAACCAGCTAAATCTGTTCCCACTATATTGTTTTGAACTGTGTGATTTTTAAGGTGCTTTATTTCTAGCCTGCTTTACTTGGCAAACTCTGTATTTACAGAGCATATGAAGACTTGAAAGTCTCTAAGTGCCATCTGAAATTTTCTTCAGGCTCCTATGTTTAGGTTCAGTAATTTCACTTCAGTGGCAATCAATACGTCCTTTTTATTGCTATTAAAGTGAAATAACTGAACATAAACATAGGAGCCTGATAAAAATGATAATTTTAGAAGAAAATATCAGATGGCACTTAGAGGCTTTTGCAATGGAACTCTTCATTTATTTATTGTATTGAGCTTATATATATGTAATGTGACATTTTAAATAGGAGATTTAGATGCAATGTTTTCCTTTTTTTTGTTTTTGTAATGTGAATCTCTGAGTCTTTTAAATGTCATCCAAGCCCTGATATGTGGTTTTCATAAATAATCCAGTACTTTTTATCTTTTTCTACAGATTATGTCTTCTTCGAGAATTCTTCAAGCAACCCCTATCTGATCAGGCGAATAGAGGAACTGAATAAGGTACATTGGCCTCAGGGCTGGGAGGGAAAAGTCTGGGTTGGTGGACGCTGGGTGTACTGGTAGGGTGTCGGCGCAACATTGTCACGACTTCGACACAACAAGCTCAGCCACCTCGCCCGGAGCCAAATTACTTGAATTTCTGTGCGCCTCCAACACTTGTTTGCTGAGAAACTGTATCTGTGATATACGGAAAGCAGCAGACTGCTTCCATGGGTCCCTTTAGCGAAGTAGGATGTGCGGTGAAGCTGTCGTCTTTTTTTTTTTTTTTCTTTTTTTTTTTTTTTATGTACGATATCTGTATTATGATCAAAGATGACTCAGCTCTTTAAATATTAAATGCTGAAGGATTTTATAAGAAGCTCTGATTTCACACAACCCATAATGCACAGTGCAAAAACTTCTCATTATGTCACTCTGCTTTCATGGTTGACATGCTCCACTGCACAGTATTCTCATTGGTTAGTCATCACATCTACTGGTGACGTGACACATCTTTTGACATATTTGTCAAATTAGAGGATTCAGTTGTCAGGCAAATTCAGTTCACTTGCAGGTTGTTATTCTGCTCTGGCCTTTGCCACAAGGTCTGTCGAGCATCCAAACAAATAATCACCCTGTGGCCATTGAGATCCACTCAATGGCCACAGGGTGATTATTTGTTTTAGCATTATCGTTCTCCCGCAACCTCTTCTAGATATTGATAGTCATATACATTAGTAGAAAGCAAGCTTTGAGGGATATTATTGATTACATGCTTAAAGAGTACAATCAAATGTGAAGAAAGAAGTAACTTTGAGCCTTTTTAATGGGTAAGATTATAGAGTGGTGCAGGTATGACATCACTTTGTAGGCCAAAACTCAGAAACGAGTTAGCATTTTAGCACTTCCGGTTCCATCGTCCCAAAGTCAATGGGTTTTTTGAATATGATTTTGGTTAAATGGCTGAAATACGGTCTGTGGTGAACAAAACATTTTATTCTACGACATAATACATCAGTATTATCCAACTTGTGATTTTTTTGCTGTTGCGTGTCTTGAAAAAGGCGGTTGCTAACAAGTGGCTAAACAGGACTACAGAGGCTGTCGTGAACATTAAACATGGTAAACTCAGTCCGCTTTTACAGCCTTGTTGTGCTTATAACTGTGCTCTTATAAACTATTCTAACTCAAACGTTCTAGGAAAATGTTTTTAGATAAAAAATGAAAGAATTGTCGAAAGCTTAAAGTCATGGGACCGTGGTGTAGTTCGTTTATAGCCTCACTTTAGCTTTTTACTTCTGGCGACAGCATTTAGGCTTCAAAATTCATAAAGGTTTTGTTCATCTGTGAAAATTATTAGTAAGTATCATAAACTTTTGTTGATTACAGAGCTTGTTTTTTGTGATTAATCCAAAAGCCTATGGAAAAATCCTGTTGGGTTTTTGTTGAGGGAACCAGTGTGATGCTAACTGCCGATTGGCCTACAAAGTGACATCATACCTGCACCACTCTATAAGATATTATTTATGAGCTGTCAGTTTAACATAATTTAGTGAGATTATTGAATTATCTTCATATCGGGATTTTCTTAGCAAATATTTATTTGTGATTCATTTCAATTATTTCATGTAACTAATTGTATTAGAATTTTTAATTGATTTGCAGCAATAAATATAATTTTATCTCTGTTCATCTTTTTTAACTACTTAGGACCAAATTAAATCTTGTTTCGCAGGTGTATATTGTCACATGGATTTTTTTAAACTGGGCTGCTTGTCGTTTTTCGATTACTCCTCAGAGGAGTGCAGACACAGCAGGTGTTGATAAATTTAACACTGCACTGCTGATTAAACACAATAGACTGCAACCTCAGGTTCAAGCTTTTTCTGTGCTGATTAACGGAGATGTTAGGTTCAGTGTCCCCAGATACTGTATGAAGTTTCCTCAAGGTGACCCTATTTGTCCCTCCTTTCAGACGGCAAGCGGTAATGTGGAGGCAAAGGTGGTCTGTTTCTACAGGAGAAGGGATATCTCACAGAGCCTCATCCAGCTGGCAGACAAACATGCAAGTGAGTGAACATGAGTGTTTTCCAGGGCAATGTGAATGTATCGCCAAGGAAACCAAGGGTGGTCTGTGACGTGGCATGCATGAGTGGTCATTAGCATGATAATGAGAAGTCATTTGAAATTGCTCTTGTATATGTGTATGCGTCTGTGTTCTGGTGTCTGTGTAAGTCAGCAGGGGAGCTGTAATCACTGGAGTACCAGGACCAGATGTCCGTAATTGGGCAGCAGGGCTTCCTAATTTTGTGATGTTTCAGAAGCCCTCAAGAAATTTGTCTTGATCAACTGGTCACAATAGGACCAGTTTTACTTGAGTCAGTGTTTTGATGCTGACTAAATGAAAGACTGTAAGAAAAGGATAAGTGAAATAAATCTGTGGTCTTGTTGTCTAAGACCCCCGCTAGGCTTCATAAGTAGTAGCAGTGAATGTGGTAGTCATCACATGCTTGCATATAACTAAATTGCACCATTTCCAGTAAAGTAAACAAAGCCGCCCTGAATAAGTGTCCCAGTTTCATTTTGGGGACTGTTGATTAGATGGCAGAGGTATATTTCTAAGCTAAAACAGTCTAGTTCACACTGGATTCTTCTCCTCCATTTCACACTGTTTTCAGACAAGTGAAGTTGGTGAGCTCAGTCAACAAATACCAAAATCAATTGTTTGCTGTTATGAAACTGCTCTAAAAGCTGATTGGAGGAGCCATTTTCAAAGTTATTATAAAATAGCCGATATAAGCCCTCCTGTAACCACATGTTGCCTGGCAACTATAAACAGCCATACAGTTAACCTATAAACTATATTAATTGGCAGAAGAAGAAGAATTTTGGTAAATAATGGACTGTTCAAATAATAATTTTACTGTTCAAATAATAATTTTACTGTTCAAAAGTTTGGATCACTAAGAATTTAACCAAGGCTGCAATTATTTGATCAAAATATCAGTATTTTGAAATATTACAATTTAAAGTAATGGTTTTCCATTTTAATATATTTTAAAATGTTATTTTGTAAATGTTATAATGTCTGATTTTTCAGTAGCCATTACTCTAGTCTTCATTGTCACATGATTCTTTAGTAATTATTCTAATATGCTGCTTTGGTGCTTAAGAAACATTTCTTATTAACGTTGAGAACAATTGTGCTGATGAATATTTTTGTGGAAACTTTTTTTTTCTTCAGGAATCTTTAAAGAGCAGAAAGAAGTAGAGATCTTTTCTAACGTTAGAATTGTCTTTACTGTCACTTTTGATAAATTTAATGCATCCTTGCTGCATAAAAGTATTAATTTCTTTAAAAAAAAAACTACTCACCCTAAACTTTTGATTGTTGTGTAGCTGGTAGTTAACAATATGACTAACCTATGTTTATGTTAAGAAATCATGTTATTGAATGTTTCCACAGTATTTTATTTTTATGATTAATATCATTATCATAATTATCAATCGTTATTGTTATTTTTCTTAGGTTTTATTTATATTGCATCTTTCCAAAAACTCTTTGCTTTGCCATAAATTTGCTTTCAGGGTATTTTTACACAACAACAGTGTACTAAAAACAGATGTACAGATGACATGTACAGATGACACACGGATCCACAGAACATGGCAATGTCAATTTGTAAAGAAACTACATGCCTATGGACTGAACATGTGATACGCATGCGCCATTTGCACAAAAATTAGTGTTTTGGTAGTTTACACGGAGAAGATAAAGGTATTGTTTTCAAAAACACATTTTAAAATTTTGTGTTTTCAGGCCCCCAAAATGCTGTTGTCAGTGAATGTAAATGAACAACAAAAACACATAAAAAGTTTTCAGATTTTAGTTGAAAACATTGTCGTGTAAACGGTCCCTCAATCATAGGATCAAATACAGATTGCAAAACAAATTGTCACTGTACTCCAAAGTCTACAACTAGCAATAAATTACACTTTAATCCTTTGTGTTGATCACAACACAGCACAGTAAACACTAAATGACAATAAGAAGGCTGTCATCTTTAACATCTGCTTTGTGTATGCAAAAAGTATTTGCATTTGGCTGATTTGGTTGGTCTCCTTGTGGCCGTTAATGCAGACTGTCTATAAAGTAAATATGTGTTTTCTTTCAGTCATTTATGTGTTTATATATCCCTTTTGACCCATTTCTAATTCCCTGCGTACAGAGGACCTGGAAGAAGAGAAGGAAAGCCCCTCAGAGCCAGAACTCTCTGAAAAACAGAAACATCAGCTTCGCCACAGAGAGCTTTTCCTTTCCCGCCAGTACGAATCCCTCCCTGCCACACACATCAGGTAAACCCCACATGTTCAATTGCTTCTAAATATCCAATAGACCAAAATGTGCCTTTAATCCTCAGTTCAAATTTTCAGGGGGCAGTTGAGGTAAGATAACAGCCCCCATGTTGCACAGCACAGCCCCAGCCCACACCAGGATGTGAGTCACAGTTCTGCATCCATTCTTTAGCTGGCCAATGGCACCCCAGGGCTTTTGTAGCACCCGCTGTGATTCAGGTGATAAATGCATTAGCGGCCTGGAGCCGGGTGGCAGTGGTTCTAATCAAAGGGACGCCTCCTATGAGAAACATTAGTGGTGGTGCCGAGGTTTGGAGAGGCCTGCTGTGCTTACTGAAATTGATACCAGCCTCCAAATAAAGGAAATGTCACTCCCTTTCTTCTTTCTTTGTTTTTTTTTTTTTTTTTCTTTTGGCTTCTGTGATCCATAAATATTGAGCAGCCATTGTAGGAGGCTAGCTGGCCTTTACAGGGGATAATGTATTTTGTGAGGAACTGGACACATATCAAGATTGAGTTCAATTTTATAAATAATGTTTTAGCTCTCACCCAATAAAGGAGATAAATTCAAGTATCAGCTTAAATTCTTCATACATAAGAGTGAATCTTAATTAAGATTGTGCACCAGCTGAATTTGCATTACTAATATGAAATTAGCAATTGTAATTTAAAAAAAAAAAAACCATTTGTAGGTGGGTTTGTTCAACCAATGGTGCAACTTTGGGGGCAATACTATTTGTTGTTTGAGATGTTTTAAAGTGCCAATAGCTCAGCTGTTTTCAAAATACAGTAACTTTTTCTGTAACCAGTTACTTTGTCCAAGAAGTAGCAGTGTATTGCTCCCTTCTAAATAAATAAACTAAAAAATATGTCGTCAGTTTAATATTGTACATCTTTATTTTTAGTGTGTTATTTACCTTTTTAACTAAGATTGTTAATATAACTACATTTCAATAATTCAAGCCTTACTGAGTACCCCTCTAGAAGTTTTCCCAGGGCCCCTAGTGAACCACTATCCTAAAATGTCTCGGTCTCATAAGAGTGGTCTCACAATGTGAAGTCTGATTCATTTTAGTCAATCAGTGCCTCCATGAAGTGCATTTAAATCTTGTAATGCACAGCTAGCCGTGGATTATCCCGCTCATACCATGGTCATTAGCCAGCATTGACGAGTTAAAGCTGTCATTCATGTTTGCAGCACTAAATTTGACTGGAAGGGTTAAATAAGTTACTGCTCGTTAGATCTAGCATTCTGTCCGCATTAAATCAAACACAGAGATAAAGTAGTGAGGTAAGGTTACATTTATTTGATCTATTTGATTGAATTAGCCTATCGAGAGAAAGATGTGTGTGTGTGAATTACCTGCGTCCGTTCAGTGTCTCTCTACTAGCAATGAAGCTGTGAGTTTAATTACTTCAAAAACAGTGATGTTAAAACCTCCTTGCTGAGTAATATAATGTAGTAATTGAGCAGCGAAGTTAATTTATAAATAAAACTCGCAGGGCAGCGTTGACAAGTTTCTGTGCTCTTGTTTCTGCGTGCGCGCAGCACAATCTCTGATCACTGCGCGAGTGATGTTACTGGTGTGTGTGTGTATGCGTGCGTGCTTCAATGAAAGCAGCGCATTAATATAGAACAGTGATTAAATTTACTTGGAACTACCTGTGCATTATATGGTTTTAAATAACACTTTCCAGCCAATTCGAATCGAGTATTCAGACAGACCATGGTGTGTGTGTGTGTAATCTGATAATCAGGCTATTTTAAAAAGTTCTTGTCATTCACTGTATCTGGTAGTGTGGCTAATATATATTGTAACTACTTAGAAGAATAGCTCACCCACAAATGTAAATTGTCATCATTTACTCACCCTTACGACGTTGCAAGCCTGTATGACTTTCTTTCTTTCTGTGGAACACAAAAGAATTTATTTTGAAGAATGCTGGTAAGCAGACAGTTTTGGTTACCATTGACTTAAACTGTGTGGACAAAAAGAGAGTCATACAGGTTTGGAATGACATGATGATGAGTAAATATTTAAATTTTTGGACTCTCCCTTTAAATTAATAGCTTGTAGCTTGGGCAGTTTCACAGTAGCTTCCCCAGCAGTGCAGGTTGGATGTAGACGTGGCAGTGTTCATAGTTAAACGCTCATTCAGACGAGCACAGAGAGATTAGCATCCGTTTTCCACCGTCCAATAGCTCCATAATGATTTTGTTCAGTGCTCTCTCATTGTCTGTGCCTGTCTCTTATCTGTTTCCTCTCTCTGCCCTTTCTCCTTTAATTTCCTGAATTTTATTATAGTCCTCTCACCCATCTGCTCTTTTCTCACCTTTTCATCTTTGCTCATGTCACCATCACACACTCACACATTCTTCTGTAATCTTGCACCTAGTGTCTCCCCCTTCGTCCCCCCTTTTACTGTGCTGTGGATTAGAGGATCTGTGGAGACAGCTGGATGCAGAACATAACACATGGGGCTGCATGTTTTAATCTTTTATTATCTTTTTTCTTCTGGGGTGGTGGAAATAGGGGCAAGTGCAGTGTAGCCCTCCTGAACGAGACAGAAGCTGTGCTCTCCTACCTTGAGAAAGAGGTAAAGTTCTGTCTTTAAGTTGATTGGATGTCTAATTTAAATTATTGTTTAACTATTGTTTTCGCACTCTCTCTCTCTCTCTCTCTCTCTCTCTCTCTCTCTCTCTCTCTCTCTCTCTCTCTCTCTCTCTCTCTCTCTCTCTCTCTCTCTCTCTCTCTCTCTCTCTCTCTCTCTCTCTCTCTCTCTCTCTCTCTCTCTCTCTCTCTCTCAGGACACATTTTTTTACTCATTGGTGTACGACCCCACACAGAAGACACTATTGGCCGATAAGGGCGAGATTCGCGTTGGTCCACGTTTTCAGGCTGATGTCCCAGAAATGCTACAGGAAGGTTAGTTTATTTTATTTATCATAGATGTTAGTTTCTTTTAAATATGAATATTTAGATAATATTTAGCTAATTAGCTTTAATGTTTTTGTCTCAGTGACAAAGGTCAAACTAGAGCATTTGGTGCAACTATAAGTCAGCAATCAGAGTTTTGCTGATACGGTATCTGAGTCCATTTGAAAAGGTGTTCTGGGGCAGGATCTGAAATTAACAGGGGCTTGGGGCATAAATGAACAAAAATGCCCTCCAAATCCAAGATAAGGGAACAAAAAATGCCATGGGAACAAAATTGATTATGACTGTTGCGATTAAAATGAAATTTGAAAATTGTTGATTGCTATTTATTGTTGATTTATTTATTTTTTTTGCAACATTGAGCATTATAACCAATCATAACCATTCATGGACATTTCTGTTGAGCGTTTGAATGTAATGGCCAATCAGAGGCGTGATTAAGAAGTCCAATGGTTAGTCACCAGTGACTAGCGCAGTGGTTGGGAACCTATGGCTCGTGAGCCACACGTGGCTCTTTGACAAAAATCGTGTGGCTCGCCAGGTTATCCACCCTTCACCAGCATATGATCATTAAAATCTTAGACACATTGTCAGTAGGGATGTCACGGTGAGGACATTTTTGCACCAGTATATATAAACTTGCGACAACACCAGTAACATCAGGGGAGGAGGTGAAAGTTTCACTTTTGAACGCAAGCTCCCTTCGCTCGAATTCGCAATTACGCATAATCTCTGTATAAGGACAGGTGGTACTGACCGAACATTTTACAAGAGAAGATATTTGTCATTGATGCTCAGAATCTGTTGAGTACCAAAAACTTTTGTCAACTGTCCTTAATCTCTTCACCTGATAAGTGAAATCTGACTCCTGCTGCACTGCAACTTTGCAGATTGTGCTGTATGGAGCAGATCAGACACTTTCATTTTATAATTGTAGTGTCCATTGTCCAACTGAACTAAATGGTTTTTATTTCTATCAAATAGGCCTACGGCTAAGTTTGTATTCTGTTATTGTGCTTGCCGTGAATATCACCTGTAGCCAACCAGTGTCAGTGATTAAAATATATATCAAAGACATCTATAAAACTGAAAATTATCACCATCAACACGGCATGAGTTTATTATTCAAATTTTAAAGGGTTAGTTCACCCAAAAATTAGCTAATTAATTACTCACCCTCATGTCTGTCCAAACCTGTAAGAATTTTTTTTTTTGCGCAAACAATGTACGTGTCGCTTCATAAAACTGAGGTTAAACCACTGGATTACTTTAATGATGTCTTTACTACCTTTCTGGGGCTTGAAAGTGGTAGTTGCATAGGTTGTTAATGGAGGGTCAGAAAGCTCTCAGATTTCATTAAAAAGATCTTCATTTGTGTTGATTGTGTTGATGAACGAAAGTCTATGGGTTTGGAACAACATGAGGGTGAGTAATTAATGGGAAGGGGTTGACAAGCTTGTGGTGTCAGAATGCCAGTCTGTCAGTCAAGTCCGAAGCAAAAGTGTTGAAGTGAAGAACCGGTTCGAACTGCTCAACACTGCAAAGAACCACCTGGACGAATTATGGCAAAAAATGCAATCTGCAATTATAGAAATGTCGCAGAAACATATACCTTACAAAAAAATGAGAGAAAAGGCTATCAGAAGGAACCGTCAGAACTGCTGAACAAAGAAAGAGAAGCCAAAACTGCTTGGGAAAGAAACAAGGCTAGGAGGTTAAAAGCAGAATTTCAAAGAGCAGCAAAGAAGGACAAAGACATACTTGAAGCAAAGTTTCATGAAATTGGAGGAGGACTGTTGAAAAGGTTACACTAGGGATCTCTCTGTACAGGTCAGGAAAATTTGAACTCCCTTTCAAGCCTGCAAAGGAATCATAAAAGACAAGAATGGAAGAGTCTTTACTGACCAGCAAGACATTAGAGGCAGGTGGCAAGAATACACCAGAGAGCTTTATGCAAGCAATAGAAATGGAGAACAACCTAACAATGACCCAGTGGAAATAGAACCAGCGATTTTAAATGAAGACGTTATATGAGCGATGCAGCAATTACCAAACAATAAGACTCCTGGTTTTTACTGTATCCCAGCAGAAATGCTGAGGCCTATTCCACCTGTGGCCATCAAAGTAATTTGCCAAAAATCTGGAAACCAGGAAGTGGCTAAAAGATTGGAAAAGATCAGTTTTTATACCACTACTAAAGAAAGGTGATGCAAGGAACTGTTGCAACTACTGTTCAATAGCCCTGATTTCTCACACAAGCAAAATCCTTCTATTTTATTTATAATCCTTCTAAATTATTTAGCAGCGCCTACACCCAATCATAGAACTACCTGACTCATAGGCTGGGTTTCGCCGAGGTCGTGGCACACGTGACATTGCAAATCTGCGGTGGATCATTGAAAAATGTAATTGTCAGAAAGCATCTACATGTGCTTCATTGATTATAGCATGGCTTTTGATTTTGTTGAACATGACAAGCTATTGAAGGTACTTTAAGAATTGGGAGTGTCAGCACATCTGACCCAGTTGATAAGATCACTTTGTACAGATCAAGAAGCAGTTGTCCGAACACAGTATGGTGATACAGAATGGTTCAAAATTGAAAGGGGTGTGAGACAAGGTATTCTCTCCCCATTTCTCTTTAATCTTTATGCTGAAATGATCATGAGGAAATTATGTCTGGAAGAGTTGGAAATAGGTGTGAAGATTGGTGGCAGAAATATCAATAATCTCCATTATTCTGATGATACAGCCTTATTAGCAGAAACTGAAAAAGGTCTAAAACAGCTTATAATAAAAATTCAAAAGGAAAGTGAAAAGATGGGACTCCACTTTAAAATTAAAAAGACAGCCAGCTAGAACCGGAGCAATTAAAGTGACCATCAACAGAGAAGACATTGAATGCGTTAATGACTTCTGCTTCTTGGGTTCTATGATTGACCAAATTTAGGACTGCACACTTGAAATAAAGCGCTGAATTTCTTTAGGACGTAATGCAATGCTAAGCATGCATCAAATCAGTAGGAGCAAAGACATCAACCAAATGCAGGTTAATCCAGGCAATTGTGTTTCCTATATCAACATATGGATGTGAAAGCTGGGCTATGAAAAAACTGATCGAAGGATTATTGATGCCTTTGAGTTGTGGTGTTGGAGAATGCTCTTAGGGATACCATGGACAGCGAGGGTTACCAACAGAGAGGTCCTGGAAAAATTACCAAACTGCGGCTTTGGTCATGTGATGCGAACAGCTTCATTAGAAAATGCAATGATGCTTGTCACAGTTAGTGGAACAAGAAAAAGAGGCCGCCAAAAAATGTGTTGGCTTGACACCATCAAAAGTGACCCAGGCCTAGGCATAGAACAACTGAAAAAGAAAGCAGAAGACCAGAAAGCATGGCGAGAGATGGGCCATAGGATCGCCAAGAGTCTGATTCAACTGAATGGCTCATCATCGTCACCATCATATTAAGATTCAAATGCATTTTGTTTTATTGACCACGGTATTGTTGAAAGGGACACTTTTGATTACTTTTGAAAAAAGGGCAGGGCCTTGAGCCCTCACTCTGATTGGCTGTTCAGCTCAACAAACCAATGCACGAGAAGAAAAACATGACGAAAGCAGCAAACAACGAATGACAACACCAGTGCCATATGCAATTGATGAGACATATTTTAAAAAGCTATATTACGAAAACCATCTGTGGTGAGAGAGATTTGGTGCAAAAACGGTATGGAAATGCTGCTTTGTTTATGGGTTGTATATTCGCAGTCCTAGCTCTTCAGAGTTTTCTTTTTGAATGACGAATACAGACTACTGCCACCTGCTGGTATGGAGAGTTATTTCCTTTCAAGCAAGCCAGAATGTACATGCTATTGTTCTGTAGTTTTCTGTTTGTTCAAGCATAACTTTTTAATCTGGACGCAGGTGACATGAGGCAAAACTACAGTCCGCTTTTTACGCCGCTATTTCTTCAATGACAGTTTGGTTTATCTGGGCTTTTAGACAAGATTAGATTTCATAATGAGTTAAATTGAGGCTTTTTTGTAAGGTATCTTTAGCTGCTTTTCCACCACCGGGCCAAACCGTTCTTGTTGCTTAACTGCTCCATTCCGTGCCGATCCAACCCAGCTGGTACGGATATGGTTTCATTTTCCACTGTGGGGCTGATAACATCCGGTCTTTGGAATATAATACAAATGCGTCAGTCGTTGCATTGGTTACGCAAGAGTTTACAGATAATATGAGATGTAAGTAGTGACATTATGGAGAATGATCAAATATTTCTTTTAATTTTATTATTAATTTGCTTGTTGTTCAAATAGAGCGCTTAGCCAGCTAGAGAGAAACTGGTAGCCAGGCAGCAGACAAGTGACCAATTCTGAGTGGCGATCTCACAACACAGTACACACATTTTACCTGCACTATTCAGTACGGTTTGCTAACTGTGCTGAGAATTCCGGGCCAAGAACGGTTTGTAATCGTGTCTTGCCGAACCAGGCTCAAATGGAAACATAACTGGAACGGTTCCTTAAAGTTCTTAGAACCGTTCGGCCTGACGGTGGAAAAGCAGCTTTTGTTTGGGGGCTGGGAGGTTATTTATTTTTTGTTTTGAGCTGTAAAGTTGGTTTCCTCTGGAAATAGTAGTCTCGTTGGGTTGTTGTGTTGCTTATTTGCAGTGTCAAAATGTCACAATGAGTTTGGATCGTGAGCACTGCTGCATCACAAGAAAAACTGCACATTTACAGTATCGCCGTGTTCCACCAGTCAAGTGTGAAATTGCTCTTCTGTCAGTCTGTGACCCCCACTTTGACTCCAACTGTAAGTCTGTGACCCTGCTCCACTCTCACAAACTTACAAAAATGTCCAGTCAACAGCTCCCATTATCTTTAATGAGAGGCCAGTGACAGTGTGAGCGAAGCAATTTGTAGTTCTAGATTTAGATGTCTAGATTTTAGAAGATGGCTACAGAGCATCAACTTTGGTAACACTTTATTTTAAGGTCACATAATTACACATTACTACATGTACTTACTAGGGCTGAGCGATATGACGATATTTCCGTATATCAACGTTGTCTTGCAAGTATCGCGATGTTGATAATAAAAGTCAGTTACAGACGATAATCGCCAATATCGAGAAAAAAAAATACAAATTAATTTAACATAGTCCCGTAGTTACCATTCACATATTTATTCACATGCAACAGCATAAATGAAATATTTTGTAGCCTATAGTAGCTAATTAATAGGGTTAGGAGTAAAAAATCTATTCTGGAATCACATTTACTTAAGGCCAGGAATCGAATAGGCCTAGGCTACTCTTTATAAAATTAAAATTTTGATTTTACTTATTAACAATGTATTTTTATTTTTAAAACATTCAAGCGTGAGATGAAGCAGACAACATCCAGAGCGCGCACAGAGAGCCACCTCATAGGTTATTTCGTGGACAAATACACAGAAAATTGTCAAAATATTCGCGTAAACAGTTTTGTCACGCATGTGTGTGTAACAGACTATATTGGATTTGTGTATTGACATCAACCTAGGCCTATACCCGCTGCACTAATAATGTTAATTTCTGTTTAAACCGACAAGATTGTTAAATTAGAAATAAAAGGCTAAATTAAATTAGAATGGATAGCCAGATGTCTGACTCGTTAAAAATAACAAAAGAAAAAAAAACTGAAGCCATATGCTGTTTTAATTGATTTATTTTTTTTCGACGCTCTCCACACAAACACATTCAAAAGGAAACTAAGGCGGAAGAAAGCGGTACCTGTTTTCTTTATTTTACAAAAACAAAATGTTTTGTTTTTACTGTGAGTGTACACAGATATAATTAAACTCTTTTCAGTTTATGTATGACCAAAAATTAGTATTTTTAAGTTGTTTTCACTGGTGTAAGGAAGCAGTTCAAGTGATCACGCCGGCGCCTTTGCGTGCACACGTCAATAGCACTGCTTGATATCGCAGCCTGTTCCTTATCAAAATAAATGAAAAATAAAATTCACAAACAACATTTGTAATTACTTATTTTTCCAAATAAATAATGATTTTTTTTATTTTTTATTTTGTTATAAGAGGCCTGTAAGGACACATCGGAGCTCTAAAACATGAGGAAAAAATAACCTTTCCGTTTTTGGTCATGCAGAATGAATCAAATTGTTTTTAATTGCTTTTAGACAAATAACAAATACATTATAGCTTAACTACAAGTTTAAAAAACAGCGCTATGCTTCAAAATTAAACAAATTAAACGTATCATCATGAAATTTGTCCGATGTTTCTGTTTCAGAAATGAAAGAGAAACATCGGACCTTAAGAAAAAATAGGCAAGACACATTTGACATCAACATGCATCATTCTTACAATCACCACCAGAATGTGAACCTTCACAATGAACTCCATTAAACTCTGATCAATTCAGCAGTTCTCTGCATGAAACGAAAGTCATTTCAAACACTTGATAAGAGCAGTGTGGAAATGATTACCAACACTAACATAACAACAAAGCTAATGTTTTATATTAAAGCACAAACCAAGAAAAACAAACCTTTAACCTTTAATTAAATTAAGTTTATGCCTACTGATTTGCAGGCTACTGTCAGATAAAGTGCAACCAAACTGATGTGTGTTTACAGTGCGTGTCGGTTATGTTGTCTCCGACGGGGGCGGGGCGGATCGGACGGGGTTTGGGTAGACGATATTATCGGATATCGCGATATTTTTTTTTTTTAAGGCGATTAACGATAAAATATTTTTTACATATCGCCCAGCCCTAGTACTTACTATAGTAATTATGCATTATTACAAGTAACTAACCATAAACCAAACCCTAACTGCAGCTCTATAGTAAGTACATGTAGTTATTTAATATTGCACAGTACTTATTTGAGTAAGTACAATGTAACTATGTCACCTTAAAATAAAGTGTAACCTCAGCTTTTTAAATAATATAGTTAAACTGTAAGGAAGTTTGGTCCCATGGTCCTGACCTTCTCGTTTAGCATACTTTTTTTTTTTTTTTTTTTCATCCAAAGCGATATATAGTTCAGCATTTACACAACGCAGGATTAAGTGCCTTGCTCTTCATTCGAATGACAGGCTGGTGGGCTGATGATGATAATACCTGTCATCATAATCATTCTTCATGATCTTGCTAAGCAGGCTGTCTTCCATCATTACCTAAAGCCAGGTTTGATTTACGTGTTAATTCCCATCGTTGCCACGGGAACAAGTCGCCTGGGTTGTCTTGAGAGATTTGTCGATGGCAGAATTTTCCCAGTGGTTTTACACAACCAGCTCTAATGAAAAAAAAAAAAATCTCTTTAGGAGAACCTGATGACAGAGACCAGTCTAAACTGGAGATGAAGATGTGGGACCCAGAGTGTCCGCTGACCAACAAACAGATTGACCAGTTTCTTGTGGTTGCTCGGTATGTCTTTTGGATGCTTTTTACATTTTATCTATGCCATATTAATAAATCAATGCATCACAATGTGTCATTGAGCTTTAAAACAGTGGTTCTTAACTGTTTTGCTTCAGGGTGAAGATTTTACATTTAAACCAAATTCAGCAGAAATACACACACGTCTATAAAATCAAACTCTAAAATATTACATGAAATATATTTTGATGATTTGCTGTGTTTTATTTTGAAAAAAAAAAAAAACAAGTGGTTCGTCTCTCTAGTTCATTTGGTTTCTAAATGTCTTTTGAGTTATGATGGTTTCATGCCAGTAAATCTTTGCACAAAACACATTGTGATTAAACCATGTTAGTCCATGTATTGAGAATTTTATTTTTTTTTTTTAAACCTTGTATAGTTTTGTTCATGGTTTTTGAGGAGGAGATGAATCTGCCTAACATGGCGAGTTTCTACTAAGAAACTGTAATTTTTAGGGCTGAAATGAGGGGGGGGGGGGGGGGGGGGGGGGGGATTAAACACAGTCTTCATTTGAATGATCCCAATATCGATTCTTGGTAGCAAAACTGATATTATAACTGAAATTTAAACAAATTGAATTGAGACCTTGTTAATGGGAATAAAATCTGTATTGATGCCCAGCCCTACAGATAAATTTTCACCAAACAATTTGATAGTTTTTATATGCAATCCGTTTTTGGGTTGTGACCTGTGAGTTGAGAACCACTGCTGTAGAAGATACTTGAAACTGTCTTTTTTTTTTTTTCTTTTTTTTTTTCCTCTCATCAAATTTGTATGATGAATCTGGTGATCTGTGTACAGAGCGGTTGGTACTTTTGCTCGAGCTTTGGACTGCAGCAGCTCCGTCAGACAGCCCAGCTTACACATGAGTGCCGCGGCAGCCTCACGAGACATCACACTGGTACCCATCCCATCAGCACCATCTGTCTCTGTATATCCACTTGAAGAAGTGAAAAGCCTGATTAATTCTCTCCCTGCCTGTCTATCTCATTCTCTTTAAGTTCCATGCTATGGACACCCTGCATCGGCACGGCTATGACCTGTCCAGCGCTCTGAGCGTTCTTGTTCCTCAAGGAGGGCCCGTGCTGTGCCGGGATGAGATGGAGGAGTGGAGCTCATCAGAGGCAAACTTGTTCGAGGAGGCGCTGGAGAAATACGGCAAAGACTTCAACGATATCCGGCAAGACTTTGTGAGTATGCACATAAAGTTGGGGTGGGGGAAGAATTGATTCTCTAATGCTTCATTTCTTTTTCAAATTAATCTGAATCAGTCCACAAAACATACTTATGGGAGATTTAGGTTACTTTTCAAACACACTGAAAAGAAAAAAATTGTTGTAGCATTTACTTTGAAACAATTTTTACTCAGTAATTGTTAGTAAATTTTGCAAATAATTACAAGGAAATGGAAAGTAACGCATTGAATTAAAAGTCTCTTATGCTTAACAAGGCTGAATTTATTTGATCAAAAATACTAAAAAAAAAAAAAAAAAAAAAACATTACTAAAAAAAGTAATGTGAAATATTATTACAATTTGAAATTTTAATTGGGGTGCGCCAAAATGTAAATTCTGGGCCAAAACTGAAAATTCAGGATCCATTTGGCCGGAAACCGAAAATAAATAATCAATTAATTAATCAACTTATTAATAATAAACACTCAAATAGCTAAAACTGAATTGTACAAACATTTAAATTGCACTTAAGGCAGTTTTTATATAAACGTTTTACAGAATTGTATAACTTGTTTTGTGTGTCCACACATGTTTTACTGTTGTAGCTTTTTCACGTGCACGAAATAGATGCTGAACACAGTCAAAATGTGCCATTGGAAAAGTGCTAATTAAGCACCTGTTTTGGTCACTGATCATTTCAGCCCGAAACTGAAAATAGCCATTTTGGCTGAACATTTTCGGTAGCCGAAATTTCAGAAATTTTAGTGCATTCCTAATTTTAATGTATTTTAAAATGATTTTCCACTTAGACTGCAGTCACACCTTTTCCATTAAAGGACATTATTTTCCCCATTAAATTGATTTTCTGGTGCATGTTTTACCTTTGTTAAAGTTAATGTTTTAAATAAAAAATGTTCAATGGAGAAATATGCAGTGATGGTAAAAACGAAGTAAGTTTTAAATATAAACTAAAACAGTGGCGGTAAGTCACTGCATTACTGAGTGCTTCATCGAGTTATTCATTTAGTAATGAAGCAAGTGGCTGTATTTATGAATGGGTCATTGAATCATTGACTCACGATTCTTTCAAAGCTGCAGATTTGTTCACGAAACACTGCTGTTTGTTGCAGTTCTGCTGTGGCTTTCGTTGAGTCTTAAACCGATCTCTATACACAATCGAGAATGGCAGTAATGTAGCGCAATTTGCTAAGGCAGGATACTCTGCAGACATTCTGTCATATGCACACTGAGGTCATTTGATTGGATGTCATGTATTTGACCTTTTACGGCATTTTGCCTGTTAGAAATACATGGTTTTAATGTTATTTTAAAGTGGGCTAGAATTAAATGAACTGCAAAACTCAGCATTTCACCCTCCGTCACCTCACGTTCCCCAGTTTGGAAACCACTTCTATAGAGGAAAAGAAGAACAGTTTAAACAGGAATGCTATATGTGGTACTAAAAAAAAACATGTGGGAAAAAAAAAACAATAAGAGTTTAGAGGAGCAAAAGCGAAGAATGCCACTTCAAATGATAGGATAGAGGAGTAGCAGAAGAGATGAGGTGAAGACATGATGTTCGGCTGTGCGATGGAAAGATTGGAGCAGCTGAAAGGATTGGATTTGGAGTGTGTTGCTTCTTGACCTAACTGAGAACATTTGATCTTCTCGTTCAGAGACGAGAGTACTTATTTGTATGGGGAATGAAGTGAAAGCTTTGGTATTAGGGTTTGAACACAAGGAAAAGCTGTTTTCTATTGCACTGAGAAATGGGATTTATTACTCTGGGGCTTTACTTCTGAAAATGGAATGAAAAACAACCGCTCTTCTGCTGAGCCACTTTGTTGCACACAATAAGAAGTACTGGTTCACGAACACCAAATAGTCCGTAGAGATTGACTTGGTAGGGTGGTTTAAATGGTAAAGTGGTTTTCTTTTACTCTTCGTTTCCCTTTCTGTCTTAAAGCAGTGATCGATAGTGTTTGATTTGTGCTGTGATTAATAGATAGAAGTGGATGATGTTGAACATTTATCATCAGCCCTGCAGGGTTTAAATACCTAATCGAGCTCATCTGGCCGATTCTGCATTCATTCTGTACATGTGGTTTTAAAGTTTCACAGGGTATTTGACATTTAAGTTCAAGCAGCTTAATTATTGTATAATTGTTATTCATGAAATTGTGTTAAACTGTAGTAATACACTATTATGATGTTACATTTTATCACTCTGACAACCTTCTAAAGTGCACGTTGTCGTCACCTCATTTACAGAATGAGGAAAATTACTAAAGATAAAAAAAAGTTATGTCAGTGATTGTCTCACAGTGTACAAAAAAGGGGCTACATTTCCTCTCAATTTTAATTAAACACATTTGTAATGTCATTGTTTTAATAAACCTAATTTTATTAGGTTTAAACATTTTAATTGTCATTTTTTGTAAAATATAATTTAAGCATAATAGTTAAGAAGAGAAGAGAGGATAGAGAGAAGAAATGTATTCTGATTCCTATCCTTATTCCTTACCGGGTTCAAAAACCGAAAGGAAGGCAGAGAAACCAGCCACTAAAAATACATAGCAGCACCTCAGGATGTTAATCTAAATGTTCTTCATAACACCAGCTGTCAGCGCAGAACACCTCTGTGTTCATTTTTATACTCTGCTCACCCTCGCATAGATACGGGCCAAAAGTGGGGGCTCGGCCAGCTTTAAATTAAGATTTCTTAAATTCTTTGAAACCATTACATGCACGTTTCCTTGCACTCAGCAGGTGCTCATGAATAATCATGCGCGTCTGCATGTGATTCCAGACATACCACGCTCAAACTAAATATTCCATAAATTCCAACGATTTAAAGAATTAAGACAAGACGAGCTGTATCCTTAGTACAACCTTCTTTCTGACATTTTAAATGACCTGTTTTATTTCAGCTTCCTTGGAAGTCACTGACCAGCATCATTGAGTATTATTACATGTGGAAAACCACAGACAGATACGTTCAGCAGGTGAGCAGTGGTTTCAGTTTAAATGCTTAAAAAAAGTTATCCTGTACTTCAATAGAAAAAGACTAATTATCTGGAAATCTCTTTCTCTGTTTGCTCTGACTGTTCTTGATCTCGCTTAGTGCTGAATGTTTATGACTTTGTACAGAAACGACTGAAGGCAGCTGAAGCAGAGAGCAAGCTGAAGCAAGTCTACATCCCCACATAGTGAGTGTGGACATGTTTAAAACAAAAGCATTTCAAAGGCCTGCTCACCATTCGCATGATTTAAATGGTCCTGATATTCACAGTGACCACCTGCGCGCGGATTTTGATTTTGCGTGTTTCTAAACCTGCTGTAAAAGATTATTGTGTGAAATTTAATTTGCTTTTCGCCTCACAGCAATAAACCCAACCCTAACCAGATCTCCGTCAGTAACGGCAAGATGGCAACTGTGAACGGTGCAGCAAGCACAGGCAGTTTCCACACAGCCGGAGGCGGCCGCGCATGTGAGAGCTGTTTTGGTGAGTAAGGACCCTCTTCGCCTAATTACAGTCAACACAGCCATCCAATCAATTCACTGCTTTTCCCGGAGGACATGTCACACCTCCTGTAATCAATGGGGCTGGATACTGCATTTTCACCCTTTTATCTTCCAATCAGATCAATCAAAGCTACCACACCACAATCTATGTGATCAGCAATGATTAGTCTGGGTCAATATTGCTTTTTAGTAATGAACTCGCAGTGGGGAGCATAAAGGCATTTTAATCCCTCTCGACGCCTAATCCTTTCGTTGTGTTGTAGGATGTTACGTAATATTTCTCTTCAGTTTGCCATGAAAGCTTAGTGTTCCTTCAGACAGACTTGGTTATACAGAAATAATTGAATAGGAAGGAGATTTTCCTTGAGAATATGACCCACCAGGCATAATTAAACCTACATTTTTATGTCATTCATTCATTCTTCTCTGTTGACAGGTGTACAATCTGCACAGTGGTACTCTTGGGGTCCTCCTAACATGCAGTGTCGCCTGTGTGTATCCTGCTGGATGTACTGGAAAAAGTATGGTGGCCTGAAGATGCCAAGCAGAGCTGAGGGGGCAGAGGAAAAAACGCCTCCAAGCCCTGCACCCAATGTAAGTACTGTTCTCATAGTTTGGATCTGTGTTGAGGTGCACATATATGTGACCCGTGCTGGCAAAACGAGTCGGAATGCGCACGGGCTAATTTCACGCTTCAGGCAAGTGAAAAATGTCGAAATTGAGGTTTTCACAAAAATGAGTTCATTAAACCCTCATCTAGCAATCCCAATGCTCCAAATAGCAATTAAACATCTAAAAGTATCTTTATTTGTACGTTTTCTGAGGGTACCACCTTTTCTTTGACCATGAAAAATGCCGTTTCCACTTCTCGACTACTGGCGCTTCCTCTCAGCACATGTTTAGTATTGTTGTAACTTTGTGCACTTTGTGAATATTCATCGTGAATTCTCGATAGCATGAACCAATGAAATGTGATTTTCAAACTCATGCTGATGTAAACAAAACGATCTTACTCGCGCTGACTGACAGATCCGAAGCGCTCGCACAAAGACGCCTCGACAGTGCGTAATACCGATATTCACATATACACAGAATTTAAGTATTTAAAAAAAAATCTGTCTTGGCGAGTATTAACACAAACATTATCTGTTATGTCTTAAGTGAACATTTGGTTAACTGTTGGGGAAAAACATCTGATGTGTAACATTAGATCCGTCTGATACAGTAGGTCTTACTATGTAGGCTGTTTCATTAATGTTAATCAAACAATTGTGGAATCATGGAAAAAAAGTTGAATATATATATATATATATATATATATATATATATATATATATATATATATATATATATATATATATATATATATAGATATGGGTTTTGACTTGGTTTGTGCCAAATTAGGTGTTATTACCAGGAATTTTAAGGTATGGTTGGTAGGTGATTTTGTTTTGTGACCTTCAGAAAACTTTAACTTGATTTTTCTCAAAATTGACTTGCTGACTCTGTTGATTTCAAACAGGTGTAGCTCAGTCATTTTTTTGTTGGATTCCAACAAATCATTAATCATTTTGAAGTTTTTTTTTTTTTTAAATAGAGAATGTAATATTTAATATGAGAATAACAATAACTTATTTTTGCTCATTTCAACTCATTTTGCCAGCACTAGTCACATACATTGTTCAAAAGTTTGGGGTCAGTAAGATTATTATTATTATTATTATTTTTTTTTTTGGGGTAAAGAAATGAATATTTACCCAGCAAGAATGCATTAAATTGATCAAAAGTGACAGTAAAGACATTTATAATATTACAAAAGACATCTAGTTAAAAAAAATGCTGTTCTTTTGAACTTTCTATTCATAAAAGTATCCTGAAAATAAGGTATCATGGCTTCCACATCGATGATAATATCAAATCTGCATATTAAGTAGGGACGGGAATCTTTAGGCACCTCATGATCTGATCTCCTCATAAAAGCATTTTGAGATGCAAGTGTTTAACCACTTATACACGCAGTCACACACAGCCGTCTATTGTGAGTGCTCTTCACAAAGCGCACATGAGCATTTGAAAGCAGCCATCTGTCAGTAAGTAAGATTTGTGTTTTATAAATATATCTGCCTACTGCTTTCCAAACGGCATAAGTGCTGAGCATTTTTAATGGAAAACGATAAAATACTGGCGGGCAAGTCTACAAATTTTAAGCGTGACATCAAGCAAAGCATTTTTCACTGTGCATTTCCTGTGCAGTGAAGCCTGCAGTTGGCTTTGTAATTGTAAACCTTTTTGAACTTTGTGGAAGTTTATATACTTGTTTGAGGTTTTTTTTGGTGTGTGTGTGCGTGTGTGTGAAATTGGAAGCAAGAAGAATACAGCTGTTTCTAGAGCACACAGAGTGCCATCACGCATCTGCAGTTCAAAACTCAGAATCATTTGAAATTCTCAGAATCAGTTTATAATCGTTGGAGAAAATCGCAATGCATCTGAGAATTTTTTTTGTTCCACCCCTAATAGTAAAATGATTTCTGCAGGATCATGTGACACCGAAGACTGATGGAGTAATGGCTGCTGACAATTCACAGCAGCCTTCTTTCAAAACCATAAAAATCTTACTGACCTCATACATTTGAACAGTAGTGTATATATAGGGATAATGTAATGAATTTAAACATCAGAATCAAGTATTTCACTGAGCCATGTAATATACTTAATGTTTATTACACAGCTATTCTACTGTTAATAATTTAATGTTTGCTAATAAAATATTAAACTACGCAACTTGAAATGTTAATCTATTTGTAATATAGAAATGAACATTAGCCTAAATTAATAAATTGGAAAGTCGAAAAATGTTTCTTTGTCGTTGTTTTATACAGAATCATATTGAAAAGTGTTACCATAGTGACAGTATCATGTTAAATAATTGATATTCATCTTGGGAGCCAAAAATTCACTGCAAAAAACATTGTGGTTGGCAAAAACCATGTTTATCTTGGTTGCAAATGAACCAAGGTCAGATAGACATCTGGAGGATTGTCTCATCTCAGAATTTTTTTAGAAAGCCATTTTATTCTCCCTCTTGCTTTCTGCTGTTTTCCCACTATACCTCCTTATTTTGATTGTCTTTACATAGTTTTTCCTATATCAATCTTTCATATCCTTGTCTGTCTCTCCATAGGAGTTGCGTTCTCGTGGCCATGGCGCCCGTCAGTCTTCCCACATGGTTCCGATGAGAAACAGCGGCAGCCCCAAATCCTCCATGAAGACCAAGCAGGCGTTCCTCCTGCAGGCCACGCGCCTCACCAAGCTGGCGCGTCACATGTGCCGCGATCTCATCAGGTTGCGCCGGGCCGCGCGCCGCCCCTTTGTGCCCATTAACTGTGGTGCCATAAAGGCGGAGTGTAAGAGCTCTTTAAATTCTTAACTTCAGCCTCGCGTGCAAACGCGCACACACACACCTACCCACACTGTCCCACCCGCTCTGTTCCCCGACCACACCTGTCCACATCTCGCTGTCATTCCTCCCCTCCATCTTCCTGTCTTGTACTGTTTTTATTATTATTATAATTATAATTATTGTTATTATATTTTATTTTGGTTTTTGTATTCTCCCCACCCCATTTCCAATAAAGACTGCCTGTCCTCCATATTTTGCGTTTCAATCATCTTTTCAGTTCAAATTTACTTTTTTTCCCACCACCCTTGTTGGACTTGGTTTAAGAGTTTACGATGTTGTTTAAATTGAACATAAGCACATTTTTTAGCACTTCTCTCAGTTTGTTGAAGAGAGTTTTGTATGCACACATAACACACAAAGACTGACAAGATGCCCTATTATGCTTGCTTCACCCTACATTGTAATAATACTTGAAATGCATATCATAGTCTGAGCCTTATATTTATTAAAAGCTTCAATGAGAGACTTGAAAATATACGTATATATACGTATATATGTGACTAGGGGTACTTTTTTTTTTTTTTTTTAAATGTGCTTTTGCTGAAAGTCTTTTTCCTCTTAAGAAAGATAAGCTGTTTTGGTTTTGCATTCTTTTCCCCCTCAATATCATTCCCTGCACTCATGTTATAGCATTTTTAATGCTCTTGGCACTACTATTGAAGGAAATGGGATATATTTTTGTTGCTTCTAGGTATATTTTGGGAGGATTTTAATATAAATTTGGTCTCAGAGTTGGATTGATACAGGGATTTTAGTGTGTAAGCTTATGCATATTTTATATGTAAATACATATTTGAATAGTCACTATTACACTGGTCAAAAAGTCTTTATGACCTTTAGGGTCGAACGTGTTGGGGCGTTCTCAGGACAGTTCTCAAGATTTCTTTGCTTTTGCACGGAACAAACACCCTCTAATGTCGATCTGGGATCTTTCTCTAATTGTTTAGCTTATTTTCAGAAGATTTTACCCACAACCTCACAATCAAGCCTAAACATACAATTAGTACTAGGATGTACACACATTCAACATATACATGTTTTTACATTTTGCTTTTGGTCTTTTTAAATTTCATTTGTTTATCCATTATAAAATGTGCAATAAGATTTTTTTTTTTTTTTCGACTGAGCTCAAATGATTTACGATTATTTGTTACATCAACAGATGAAAGTACAAAAATTCTTAATGGTGCGTGCCAAGATTTGTAGTCGAAGTACGGTCCCTGTCAGAATAATCTATGAAGATATGTACCTCCTTAGTGTGGAATGTCAGTTAGTGTATATACGTTAATGTCTCAGCTTTTGCCATTTCTACTGAATTGCCTCTAAATATAGACAGTTTCATCAGTGATTGTACCCCAGATAATGTAAATGTTTTTAATGGAAGGTTATGTCTTTATTTTATTGAAGCAGACAGGTATACAAAACAATATTTCATGAACTATGATGTGGAATAGATAATTGACTTGCTATTATGTGTGCAACCAATCAATCATTCTGTAGCTAACACTGACAGGCTGTTCAAAGGCATGCATGTAATGAGATGATGAAGTGTTGGTTAACAAGTAACTCTTCTATTGTGCTTTTCAGTAATGCAAAGATGATGGACTATCAGTCTCATCATTGGTGCAGTTTATGATCTAATTAATTAGATGTTCAATAAGTTGGAAGGAATCATTTACAAAACATTGAGTCATGCAATTGGAACAAGGGTAGACATACATTCCTCTATTTGTCTCTGTTCTTGATTTATAAAAAATGAAGTTTGCTCTTTAAGAGTTTGCACACCAGTCTGCAATTTATCAAAGAGCCAATTTAAAATGCTGAGGAAGTTGGTTCAATGGCAGCAATTGATTAAGACTTTGTGCCTTGGGAAGTGTTACGTTGGCACAGAAAGGAGAAATGGCCCTAGACCAGCAGTATGCGGGAAGGGTATGCGGTTTATGCAATAATTGTAGATTTTTGGGTGTCTTAAATAGTTACTGATTAATTATTTGTAATGGGGTGCATGTGAGTTGACATTAATCAATGAAATACTAAGTTGGACTGAATGTGAAACCTGCATCTCTTATATTTTACAAACTAAAATGCCCCAAATATGCAACAAGCTTTTAAACAAGCCCAAAGATGAGTTTACAGATCATGGTAGCCAGCCTTTGCTTTGAGGACAGCCGTTTCCTCTTGACAGGCACTTGTAAATAGGTCAGTTTTACAGGGAGAGCTCATATCAACAGGGAAAGAGCCAATCACCTGCTCTGCATTTGTCCAATCACACGTTCCTCTCCGTTTTGCATTGCCCACCTCCCATCATGTGAAACTTCCATTTTATGCTTCCATTCCCCCCGTCTCTACCCCAGACATATCTCTGTATGTATCCCCAGCCATAAGAAGTTGTTCTGACATCTGTGTCCTGAAGCACGAGGGACCCGGGTGGGGGCATGCTCTTTGGTTTGTCTCTCTCTTTTATTTTTCTTTGTGTGAATGTCTTGTGGGCAACCAAAACACAAATAAAACCATGGCTGAAACCATCCTATCTGAGTCCTTGTAGTTTCATGTGTCTCGTGTACCTGTCCATCACTCTGTTGCACGCACACCGTCAGGCCGAGCAGAGCGTCAATCGTGTGAAATCTCAGACAGCATGAGCTCCATCGGCTCCTGCCGTCCTTTCATGACTTGTTTACATGCACACACTCATAAGAAGCCGCTGTGAATGCAACATCACATTTGTTTTCCTCTTTCCAATCTCATTCAACATGCTGGCTAACCAGGTTATGTTCAACATCTTGCCTGCCCATCAGAGACTGTGCATGAAAATCATGGAATAATCAAGTTTACTCCATCGAAATGTGACATACAAATGGAAATATGAATCATGAGAGTTTAATAAAACACATTCGCAGCCATGAGGATTCAAAGGTGAAGAAAAGAGTTTGTTACACACATAAAAGTCTATGGAGCACCAATCTTTCAGCACTTCCCCAACGGCACAGGTTTCGTTCAATTTAAAGAATGGATTTTGTGTCAGTAGATAATGCATCACCCAATTCAGCAACGTTTTTTTTTTCTTCCCACATTCGATATGTTGTTGAAGAGGTAGCAAACCGAAGTTATATCAGTACATCTTCAAGACAGCTTCTCTCCAGGTTTGCCAAGACAAGAAGAAGAACTGCCTGAAGAGAATGGCTTTAAACAACTGACTCCTCTGGAGTTGTAATGAATTTTAAAACAAACCGAAGAAAGTTGGAGTGATTTTAATGGGTTCATTGTGGTCAGATCAATGTTCCGGAGTTCAGCGGGAAGAAATTATGTTCACTAGGGCCTAAAGAATGAACAGTGGAGAAAATGAGATTTGACTCTG
Source organism: Ctenopharyngodon idella (assembly GCF_019924925.1). Taxonomy (NCBI): domain Eukaryota; kingdom Metazoa; phylum Chordata; class Actinopteri; order Cypriniformes; family Xenocyprididae; genus Ctenopharyngodon; species Ctenopharyngodon idella. The sequence continues at coordinate 29,327,675 of NC_067231.1, forward strand.
CTTGCTGCTCCCATGAAAATGGTTGTCCGGTCAGAAAGATTAGTCACCGCAGGGTTGGTGTTTCACCGCAGCATCCATCAAGCCAGCCTGTTCAGTATGCCTCATGTTGGTGTCTAAGTGTGAATGTCTCTTTCTTGCTCTTTGACTTGCTTCTATCTCCGTTTGTCTGTTCTGTACTGCCGGTCGATGAATAGATATGATGCGGGTGTCAGAGGGCATGACAGGGCGACCTATGAAGCCCAAATCCTCCCCGAGGAGCACCCTGACCAGCGTCTTGCAGTACCTTGGTGAGCCACACAACATTAGAGCTGTCTCCACTGATCTGTAACTCTCAGATCACATTGAATCTGCTGTCATTTCAGAGTCTCGTCCAGCAACTCATGTTCAGCGGCCTCACCGCACCCCTGGCCTACAGGTGCAGCCCCCACGGCGCTTGCTGTCCTCTCTTCCCAGCCATGGCCCACTTGGCATGTTGGGAAAACGGAGCTACCATCACCACAGCCGTGTTGAATCCGCAGAGAGGAGGGCTGGTGCTCCAGGACAAGGTGGGTTTACAGTTTAAATACGTTTTTGGATAATATTAAAGATGGATGTCGTTATAATATGCTAATTCACACCTTTTTTTTTTATCATAGAAAATCCGGCTCATATTGTGGGACCAATTCTGGTAAGTATAAATGAATAGATTCACTGGTATCACTGGGTTAGACTGAAGCAGGAAGGTCTCTAGATATTATCGGTGTGCTTTCATCGGACTGGAAGATGCTTGCTGTCGATAACTTTGTCATTTGTGTTGATGAGACAAATTGTCAAGTTTTAATTTTTTAAATTGTAAAAACTTAACATTTCGCCTAGTTTTTATTTGTTTGTATATAAAAAAAAACTTGGTCCGGTTCCCAAAACGCACTGCCACCCTGTCCTCCACCATCTGTGTGAACTCCTCTGCACTGCCTGGTGGTGGCATTGGACAGACACCCCTCAGTGGACGGCCCCCTGACTCTGACGCCTGGTGGACGGCGATGGCTCCCCCGGCTTCAGGCAGCTGGCAGCGAGTCCCCTGTTCCCTGCTCCTCCCCATCATGGTGGACGGCAGCAGGCTCCGGCCTACGGCAAATGGTGGACTCCTCCGCTCCATCTCGGACGGCAGCCGCCACTCCAGAACCCAGGCGGACCGCAGCTAGTTCTTCCGTCCCCCCGGCAAGTCACTCCAGCCCATCGCCTCGAGCGTCCATGGTGGCAGACTCTGCCCAGCCGTGCTCGATGGCGCCGCGTATTTCCCACAGCGACGGGGCTCTTTGACAGCGCGTTCCTCCATCCTCCCGGATTTCGGTTCACTGTTAAAGTTCACTGTCGGCACTCCTCCTTTTATCCTCCCGGAGCTCCTCCGTGAGACTCAAGGCTCATTAGCACTCAAATCACCAGCCTCTCTCCATTCCCATGGCTCTCTGCCCCGCCCTACTTGCCACATATTTGTACATGTATGTACATTGCATAAATCCCATACTTCCATATGCTCACTGTTTTGTTGTTTTGATTTGTTTTGCTTGGTTTTATATGGTTTGTTTTTATTTGGTTTGGTTTGGTTTGGGTTTTTTGTTTGGTTGTGTTTTGTTTCATTTCATTTAGTTGTTTTTTGTGTTGTGTTTTGTTTTGTTTTGTTTGCAAAAGAATCATAAAGATGATTAGGTATGTCCAAAAACTTTTGATTGATACTTGTCTCTCTACCTAGACTGAAGCAGGAAGGACTCTAGGTATTATCATGTGCTTTCATCAGACTGGAAGATAATAACTTACTAGCATTTGTGTTGCTGAGAGAGTGAAATTTCATCTTATAACATATCCAAATGCAGATACTGTTGATGCTGTCAATTGGTTCAGGTGACAGCTTTAATCTCCAGCCTCAGAGGTTTCCCACAGATTGATGTGGCTGGGTAAAATGGAAATGAGAAGTGAGAGACGGCAAAACAAACACAAAGGAAGTCACTGTTCATCAATGAGATGATTAATGTAAATATAGTGGATGGATCTTCACCTCATTTTTGGCCTGTCATTTCTAAAGCTGAAGAATATTAGAAGTTGCTTTATTATTTCAGTTGTGTATGACTCTAGATTTTATTTTTACATGTGGGACCAAACAATTCATAGGTCCCAGGTTGGGTAAACCTAAGACACCAAAATAAGAAAATTGGTTTGTTATTAAGGTTTGTTATTTATTTTGTGCATTTTGTGATTTAAAGTTGCCATATCTAGCATTTGTTGGGGAGTAACTAAGTTAAGGGAGTAAGTTAAGGAGAATAAACACAAACAGGGTGATAATAACCTGTTATCTGTACATTATTCTGCCTATTATATGACTTCTTAAAAATATTTTAATGTAATTATCTTAGTTTTTTAGAATATTTTACAGCTTTCAGTAAAAAAAACAGTCCATTTCAACACAGAAAACAATTGACCTAGCAACAACACAAACACTAATTTTATATATGTGAATTTTTATGTATGTAATATATAAATGTATACATTTTTAATTGCTAATATGCTCTTTCAACTTATGGTTTTATAGATTTATTTTATTGCTTTAACTGGAGACTCCTGAGCTTCTAGGCATCAATCTAATGTTTTATGCTCACTATAAAATTAATACTGAAGTCCTTGGAGTGCATTTTGACTACCGTCGGTAACTCTTTTTGAATTACAAAAAATAAAAAAAGTTTCAATGTTTAAAAGTATTTGGAAGTAGTTTAAGATGCCCATCTCCTTTGCTTTTTTAGCAGCATAATGGAAGCGGCACCGGTGGATCTAACCTTCGTGCCAGTGGCCTGATGCTCCGTAAGAGACGACCCAACTGGATCGATGCTCCCGATGACAGCTTCTTCCTGGTTTCCCGAGAGACGAGGTGTGCAATCCAAACCTCGCTGTCCATTTTGGCACTATTTCCCATGGCATCGCACTTCTCAAACCTAAACTTGTCGTGCCTTGTTCACTAAGGAACACTGAAATACACTGGCCCGTACATAGAGCCTAGAGACAAATTTAATAGAAAACAGCAAGACAGACACACTCCATGTCAAAAAGGAACTTACCTTGTTCTTTCATGATTGGCACCTGCAGAGATTATCCCCTGAGATGGCATGACACATCTGATTACATTTCCATCATTTTGATTCAACCTTCACCTAAGAGTGACTGATCTTGGTGACAGGATTGGCACATGTGTAATTACTGCATTGGTCATACCCAGTGACAGTGGCGGGTAAGAGGGTCTAAGCCAGAGTTGTCAGTGTAGGAAATGGGCCAGTCAATCTCAGACGTCAGGGACAATTTTTCAATAACAAAGATCCTAATTAACAATGCCCATGATCCTATTAATCTGTGGTGGCATAGAGAGACAACTGAAAAATTTTTTGATGCAGATTGAGGTTAGTTTTAATCCAGAGAGATGAGACTCCACAGGTAACTTAACACTTCACAAACACACATACACTACCTATCAAAAGTTTGAGCGCACAAAACTGATTTTTATTATAATCATGATCCTAATACTTGTTATGCTTAAATGCTTCAAATTAGTTTTGTAGACAAATTGTTAATGTTTAGCTTTTAAATTTTATAAAGATTCAATTTTGCCTAGTATTTATTTTTTTATTTATTTGAAATGGATAAGTTGATTAAAAAGTTACATATTTTGTGAAACTAAAATATATACGATTTATTTGTTTAACTTTTATGTTAAATTAAAGGGATAGTTCACCCAAAAATGAAAATTCTGTCATCATTTACTCCCTCTTAAGTTGTTCCAAACCTGTAAGTATTTCTTTGTTCTGTTGAACACAAAGGAAGATATTTGGAAGAATGTTTGTAACCAATCAGATCTCGCCCCCCATTAACCGTCATAGTTGGAAAAAAATACTGTGGGTAGTCAATGGGGGGCGAGATCTGCTTGGTTACAAATATTCTTTTAAATATCTTCCTTTGTGTACAGCAGAACAATGACATTTATACATGTTTGGAACAACTTGAAGGAGAGTAAATGATGGCAGAATTTTCATTTTTAGGTGAACTATCCCTTTAAATTAAATCCCATACTTCCATTTTGTCTTTTCATAGTTTTTCTACCTTTTTGCTATCATTTTGTTTTGTTTTGCTTTGCTTTTTTAAGTTTTGTTTAGTTAATTGTGTGCCCAAACTTTTGATAGCTAGTGTACTTGTCTCACTACCTTGCAGAGATACGCAGATTTTTGTGAATTGTCTTTTTTTATGTTTGTATAACAATGTATAGGCATAGCAAAATATATCAGCAGTGTTGTTTAGACTGAAGATGGTCTCCACAGCCATCCTCCATCAATTCTCAGTAATATGGAGAAAAGATTAACTTGATATTTGCTGTTAATTCTCAGTCAACAAAAGTGAAATATAAAAGGATTAAGAGCCACAGACATTATTGGCTTACTTTTCACCAAATATGTAAGACTGCATGAATTTTACACATTCACATGCTAATGAGTGACATCCCTGTTTGCAGTGAATTTAAAGTACAGACTGGATGTGAAGTGTGTCTGAAGTTACATTTAAATTAATCTAAAGTTAATTAACTACAAATAAAGATAATTTGTTTTGAGCAGGGGAAATTGGACACCTGATTTGCCCTGTTGTATCATGGATCAAAGTGTTTTTTGACTACCTTTTAGTGACTGTTTGCTTGTCTCGTTTTGTTGCTGCAGCTGTTAGACACCTGATCATGGTAAGATTGCATGCACCGTACACAAAGGCTAAACCACATTACCTGTGGAGTCTTGCAAAATGTATGAAATGTATAACCAAAAGAGACACTCAATTAACCTGTACACTTAATATGAAGCGCCATCCTAGTGGCTTTTGACACCTCAACCTGCAAAATGTGTTTCATGCTTAATTTGGATCAGATAAAAAGAAGTCAGACAGTCATAATAGTTCACCCACAGCAGCAAGGGGTTTGGTTTTAATATCTTTGGCAGTGAGAAGTAGATGTGAGCTGAAGCTTGAAGAAAAATGCCTCTCCATTACAGCCACATCCATTTGAGCCATGACTTGCACAGCTCCCTATGGCCTCCAGCACTGGAGCGGATGCTAGGCTAAATTTAGCATCTCTGCTCTGAAAGATTAGCCTTTAACAAGGCAGGAGACCCAGAGACAAATGGGTTCTGGTCTGTGGCTGAGCCTGGTTCTCTTGCGGTTTTACACTATCATCACAGTCTGTCAGGAGTCTCTATTACTGAAATTGCACTGTTTTACATTCAGATGTTTTGAGTTGATGTTAAAATAGACAGTAAATATGAAGGTTTCATCAGCTGAAACCTTTTGAATGTTTCTCACAATATAGTATTTGTAGTGTTAAAGGTTTGCGGTTGCTTTGCAAAAGAACTGATCAAATCCATCAGTGCAAAAGCATGCAGCCTAACCACAGTTATAGTGAGGCTCTGTGTGGTAAAAATATATGTCTTTGTGTTATTTTAGCGCCATTTATGAAGTAAACAGAGATGCTATAAATGCAAGCACACTTGCACAGTACATTCTAGATTGTCTTATATATTTCTTGTCAGAGACCCAGTTAACAGTTCTTTTATTAAGGGCTGTCCCCTGTGGATGCCTGTAGGCCTCATTCATTTTGCATGAACATTAGACCCAGGCGATTCTTTCATTTCTCTTTTTGCTATATTGACCTGATCATGAGTAGAACATTATTTATGTCACTAAGCCATGATGATGTATATTCTTTTACTTAATAATTACAAGCTCTTATATCTGTAACATGCCGAGCTAAACACAATTGTACTGTCACGCACACAGGAAAACCAAAACCAATTCCAGTTCAACTTACTTTCTGTATATATTATATACAAGTAATTGTGTTCATTCTCCCCTCAAACTGCAAAGGTTGCAAAATATGATAGAGCATGTTCTTGTGTTTTTCCTGTCACAATATTTTAGAAATATCCTGTTTGCACACAGATTATTGCACAACACAGTTTCATGAGCATTCTAAATTATTGCAGTGAATCTTTAGGCTGTAGTTAAAGTTTTATTTAAAAAAAAAAAAACTAAGTAAAACTTTGATATAAGGTTTTTTAAATGCTTTTGAAAGAAGTCTCTTCTGACTAAAGGCCCGTTCACACCAAGAACGATAACTATACTGATAACTATATTAGCGTCCACACAAGCGGACGATATTGTTCTGTTTATTAAAAGTGAACTGCAGTTTTGTCGTCTGCCACTTTAAATGCTCTAGCTCTTTAAAGCAGGAAGGA